>NC_088365.1:34278258-34283258 GCF_034508935.2 Berghia stephanieae
ATGACAATTGGGGAGAGAGAGGGGGTGGTGGTGTAAGAGATAAAGAAAAAGATCTCGACTTCATCCTGGATCGATCTTTGTCCCGTTACGGGAACCCCAGTCATTTGAACTTGAAATCTAATTCTAGTCCTCTAGTTCAATTCCGGATTGAAGCCATAGGTCACAATTGACATTTCATCTGAAGTAAACATTTTCTAGAAAAAATGAAAAAAAAAGCGTTTTGTCAAAGTAGAGACAAACGGCGTTCGATTAGGTTGTCAATGACTTGAAGTTTTATTACTTGGGTCGTTACAATAAGGTAGGGAAATTTTTTAAGGCATCTTTTAAAAATCGTGAGCCAGAGTTTAGGCTTTGAGTGGTAAACGAGAAGTAATAATTGATTACTGGATTGTTTCCTTTGGATAAGACGCCGGTATTTGGTTTCAAAGGTTTCCCACTATATCTGACTGACAAATACTCTGTTGGATTGACAAGCCAGATGGCAGAAAAGTCGTGACGTCACACCTAGCTCCGATTCGTCCAGTTCCAAACTCCTTGGAAGTGTGTATATAAACAGTTTTTCGGAAGGAGGAATAATAATGAATAGGTTACAGATTAAATACTAAGGTGGTATAACTATTATAGCTGCAGTATGTATCGGCAGATTCTTAGGTGTAAAAGAGCGAGGATAGATTATTTTTATTGATGATCCGGAATTTACTTAGACTAGAAGATAAGATGCCATCACTCTGAAATCTGAAAATCAATTAATAAGTACTTCCAAAACAAAGATAATTTCACATTTCTGGTCATTTAAAAACGTGAGCTTTTACATAGCGCAATATCCATTAAACGTGCTCAAAGCGCTTTACAAGGGGTCCCTAGCTAACAGCAGCACTTACCATGTAATACAAGACATGACGCTTGTTAGGCGATATTACAGATTTCTTTTTTCCCAACAGAGCAACGCCGTTAACGGTCAGATGCTCATTTTTACACCCGAGTATGGTGAGTGAATGTGAGTAAAATGCCTTTCTAAGGATTCAACTATGCCTCGCTCAGAGCGGGACTCGAACCTTGGACCTTCCGGTCCGAAGGGAAGTGTCATACCACAGATTTTAACTTTAAAATCCTTTTAATAGGTATCGAGTTTGTCTCTTTCTATTACCGTTTGCGATGAGTTACAAATGTGAACGATAAGTTGAGAAAACTATAGTAAAATTTAATGGTCAAAATCACCATAGTTATACTGTGTGTATTTTAAAAAGTTTTTGACGCGTTTCAGGTTTAAATAACTCGAGAGCTATTTAAGATTTCATCAAACTTTTTTTGTTGTTGCCATCTGTGCAGAATTTATTTATGTTTTGATTGATACACGTTTTAACACGGTGTGCCATTTGGTAGCTAAGCTATGTTGTCATTTGTAGAAAAATATAATTTTGATATAAATCGCAATTTGTCCGTCATGATTCTCGAAAGTTTATTTCATTTAGCATGTCATTTAAAGATATCAACTTATAATTTTGCCTTGACAAAAGTAAGATATCAGAAAAAAAAACTTTAAATAATTTTGGATTCTAATTTATTGGAAACCAAATTGATGTAGTTGCAGCTGTTCTTGTGTTGCTCAAACCTGAAAAGCTGTCTGATTAAAATAAATATACTGTAAATTTCGATTTATTTCAAAATTACCATTTTTTTACTCGTGACATCAAAACTCAGCTAACAAAGGACACACAGTGTTAAAACTTAAATCAATCAAAGCTTGAACAAAAATCGGAAACCTAAGGTTAAAACAAATCGTTGGATGAAATCTTAACATAGCTTTGGAGATATACAAACCTGAAATGTGTCAGAATAAAACAACAACAAAACACACATACTGATACTGTAGAGAAAAGAATATATGTTTTATAATAAGATTACCGACATTCATTACCAAGGGGAAATTGTTTGTCTTTATGGCCTATTCCAAGGGAAGACTGATATAATCCAGGCGTTAGCCACAACGCAGCGCAGGAAAATGATCTAGGGAGAGGTTTTCCAAATAGGCCATAGCTCATTTGTAGGACCCCCAATAGGATTCAATAGTCTGATGTCACGTCCGCCAAGCAACGTAGCAACTTGGTTCTAAACAAAGAAAATCGGTACTTTGTATTCTTTATGCTGGCTAGAACTTGTTCACATGTCATGTCATCAGAATGTATAAAAGTCAAAACAGGATCAGATTTATAATAATAAATAATAATAAATGGCATTTATATAGCGCTTTACCCCGTTGTCACAGGCTCTAAGCGCTTTACAGTGATATAAAACAAAACATATTACAGTGAGACAAGTGTGAAGGAAACGTGATACGAATTCAATTTAACAACAACAAAATATGAAAATAATATTGCAACATTATGACGTAAAAAGATGAAACTTTAACGTTGTCAACGAATCCGAGCATCTCACGTGCGATGGGAGAGAGTTCCAAAAATGGGGGGGGGGGGGGGGGGGGGGGCGAAAATTGAAAAAAACTGTTCACCTATTTTACGCAATGGCTTAGGTTTGACAAGTATTGATTGGTCATTGCTTGACCTCAAGTTTCTATTGGGGACATATATGTTTAGAAGGTCTTTAATATAGGAGGGACTGTTCGTGCTCAGGGATTTGTAGACAACAGTACAAATCTTATAGGCAACTCTTTTTTCCACAGGAAGCCAATGTAACTCACGGAGAAGAAGAGTTGCTGACGGGTATTTTTTGTTATTGCGTACAATGAGCCTGGCTGCGTTATTTTGAGCAACCTGAAGTTTGCTAATTTTGTCTTTAGCTAAATTCGCCCAAAGGGAGTTACAATAGTCCAATTTAGATAAAACCAGGAATTAATTAAAAGTTCTGTTATATGCTTCGGTATTAAATTACAAATTTTGCTTGTTTTTTTCATTTCTATGTACATAGAGTGTATGGTGTTATTCACATGGCTTGTCATGGAAAGATCTTTATCAATGATGACGCCAAGGTTTTTTGCTTTATTTGAAAATTCTATTGTGCTTTTGATTTTGATATTTTACAAATATACGCCCCAACCACCAGTCACGATGATGAAGAAGTGGAAAATTTCTATCAACAAATAGATAAAGCAATGCATCAGTTTAAGTCTTCAGACATAAAACTCATCATGGGCGATTTTAATGCCAAGGTGGCCGAGAAAGAATAGAAGATATTGTGGGCCCACATGGTCTGGAGACAAAAATGACAGAGGTGATCGTCTTATTCAATGGTGCCGTCAACATGATCTGACAATCACAAATACTTGGTCAACAAACCACAATAGAAGGAAGTGGACATGGAAAAGTCCTGGAGATGGAGTGAGAAACCAAATAGATTACATACTCATCAGCAAACGTTTCCGAAACTCGGTTTTGTATGCCAAATCTATGCCGGGGGCTGACTGTAACAGCGATCATATACCTGTGCTATGCCCCATACGAGTTAAATTGAAAATCTGCAAAAGAGCAAAGGCTAAACCTAAATACCAACTAGACATTCTCCGGTAGGAACAGAAGATACAAGAAAAATTTGAACTATCAGTAAGAAACAAGTTTGAAGTGCTTGGAGAACTAACAGATATAGAAGAGAAATATGAGCAGTTTAAAGACAGTGTTGCTGCATCATTAGAAGAAAATGTTCCAACCACACTTAAGTTGCAGAAGAAGAAATGGATTACTTCAGAGATATTAGAACTAATGAATGAGAGAAGAAAGGCCAAAAATCAGGAAGAAAAATACAAGACTCTGAACAGGCAGATAAAAAGAAAATGCAACGAAGCTAAAGAAGACTGGATAAATGAACAATGTCACTATATAATGTCCTGCAAAGAAAAAAATGGCAAATTCTTCCATCAGAAAATCAAAGAAGTGACAAACAAAACTAAATCAGGTGCTAAAAGTGGATGCATCAAAGACAAGCGTGGAAACACCATCATGGACAAAGACTGCATTCTAAACAGATGGTCAGAATATATTGAAGAACTTTTTTTTGATAATCGAGGAGAAATGCCTATGATAAAAGAACTGGAAGGGCCTTCTATAATGAAAGATGAAGTTAGGAACGTCATGAAAAGCATGAAAAATGGAAAAGCTGCAGGACCTGATGCCATAACAATTGAAGCCTTGACTGGCCTGGGTGAATGGGGGATTGAATTCATCACAAACCTTCTAAATCAAGTGTATGACACAGGAAAAATGCCAACTGATATGAAACGATCCATTTTTATAGCACTACCAAAAAAGCCAGGGGCAGTTGATTGTGAACAACACAGAACTATTAGCCTAATGAGCCACCTCACAAAAATTCTTTTGAAGATAATTTTACTAAGAATAAGAAATAAAATACGACCTGAAATTGGGGAGATGCAATTTGGTTTTGTTGAGGACAAGGGTACCAGAAATGGAATATTCACATTATCAATGCTGATGGAAAGATGTATTGAAGTAAATAAAGATCTGTATATGTGTTTCATCGACTATTCAAAAGCCTTTGATAAAGTACAACACGAAAAACTATTCAAAATTCTATCATCCTTGGACATTGATGGTAAAGATTTAAGAATATTACGGAATTTGTACTGGGAACAAGAAGCAGCACTGCGTGTTCACAACGAACTAAGCAGTTTTACACCTATTAGAAGAGGAGTTAGGCAGGGGTGTGTTTTGTCTCCAGATTTATTCAACCTCTATAGTGAAATGATATTAAGAGATATCGAACATAAGAAGGGGGTGTGTATTGGAGGAAAGAATGTAACAAATCTGAGGTATGCAGATGATACGGTTCTACTGGCAGAATCTGAACATGAACTACAAGAATTACTGGATGTTGTAGTCAGGAGTAGTGAAAATATGGGACTGGAACTGAATATATCTAAAACAGAATGTATGACGGTATCTAAAAATAATAACCCACCAGCCTGTGTAATAACAAGCAGAGGACAAACAATACAACAAGTTGAATGTTTCAAATATTTAGGCTTCAAT
>NC_088365.1:34298258-34323258 GCF_034508935.2 Berghia stephanieae
CACGATCACACATCCGGCCAATGACCACGCTTAACATCGCTTGACTATATAATATATATTATTTTTTATTATTTTAATATTTACCACAATGTTTGAGACAGTCTACATTAATGTTTCAGGCCTAATTGGCCATCGTCAGGACTGAGTTGGTTTGTTGACTGTTGTTTGTTGATGTGGTTCCGGTTTGTAGTTGATTAACAAGAACTTCCGGCGATGTGGACACGTACCGTACATCTCAATTTTCGTGTTGAGTGTGGCTTCATGAGGGTGTTTGATTATAGTATATTTCTCTTCCAGGCATAAGCTACATGGTTTTGATGTTGGTGTGTATCCTGTTGCTTTAGCTTATGCCTGGAATATCAGAAATGGAAAATAGAAAGATTGAAGAAATAATAGAGGGAGATGAGGAAAATAAAGAGAAAGAGCTAAAGAAAGTGTCATAGAGAGAGAGAGAGAGAGAGAGAGAGAGAGAGAGAGAGAGAGAGAGAGAGAGAGAGAGAGAGAGAGAGAGAGAGAGAGAGAGAGAGAGAGAGAGATTGCGTAATTAAATGAACGTAAAAATAGAGTCTGATTAAGCCATGACATTTGCACGTGACAAGAGAGTTATCGTTCACATTTGCTAGAGCTACACATATTAAATTCCTTCTTATCTTACGTGTTTGTCTTGTCAACGTGTCACTGCATTACGTCATCACTTATTCTCGTGAGCCTTATATTAATAATATGATGAATCTATATATAAAGCGCCTAGTTCCAATCAAAATTGTTCTTCGGCGCTTTACATCAACACATCATATATCATAAACAAATTTTTAAAAACGGACAAATTAAAAACCACATTGATATAATAATTAAATGTTATTACCTCATCTTATCATTTTGCACAAATACGAAAAAATAAAAAGATGAATCATCAAATCAAAAAAGAGATAACTTGAGCTTGAGAAGTACAAATGCTATGTAGGCCGATGGGTAGATAGATAGATAGTAGATCGGTAGATACATAGATAGATAAATACATAGAAAGATAGACAGATAGATAGTAGATAGATTGATAAACGAGGAGGTGAAAATGATGATTATAAGAATTTGATGAGGATGAGGAGGGAGAGGATTTATGGTTAAAAACATGGAACTCGGTGCTGTTATTCTCAGGGAATCTTTAAGACATCTGATGCTCTTCTTAATCTTAAACAAACAAACAAACAAACACAAATTTCCCCCGCTGAGATTTGAAAAGATCCATCTTACTCTGAAAACAACCGTCTGTATGAAGGCTTATGATAAGAAAATCATAAAGTAATTGAGTATCTAGACTGACTTCATCTTTAAAAATGTTCCTGGTAGAGAAAATTCAAAGAGAATGCTCTGCTGACCCAGCAAGGACTGGATTGATAATTTTGTTAGATAAAAGAGAAAGTCCTTTGCAATAGACCAGCGTCATACCCAATGTGTTGTAAATATTTTTTACTCTCCGTTTCATTCTACAAAGTCGGCATGAACTCATACCTCATGGGATTTATGACACCAAAGGGTATTTTTGGAAGTTATTTTTATTGTTTTGTTTTTACTATTTTCTAGCCCTGGTTAGTTAGGACTTTTATACACATGAATAAACACACGGTAGTGTCTTGTCCTAACGTAAACAATACTCCTTTCTCAAACAGAAATCCTACTTTTCTATGTAATCAGGTAGACCTATTGATCCGGTATCCAGCTCAAAGCATTGATCACGCTCAGACTCTGTTGTCCCGACATATCTCTTCTAATCCCTCATTTGGTGGGACAAGACCGTCCGTAACATCATTATCACCATTATTCTATCAGAAGATCCCTTGGACAGTGTACTACACTGTGGCTTTGTGGTCTGGTGCTGTTATACCTAAATTCGTATCTCGTGTTCCAGTCCCGCTGAAGGCGGCCTGAAGTTGTTTTTTTTTTTTTTTTTGGAAAACGTTCTTCATTCACATTTTATTTTCATATTCGAGTATAAAGTAAGTACCAAGGCGGTACAACAATAAGATGAAGATCTGAAAAAGCGTGCGAGGAGCAGTGCCAGACAAAGCAAGTAAGAAAATATTAGAAAAATAAACCATCCCTAAAAAAATCACCCTCGATTGGAGATTGAATCTCAGACCTCCTGATTACCGTTCAGACGTGCTACCATTACACCACAGAGGTTGCCTGCTGGTCCGGAAGGTTAAATGGCTATATTCTTCACAACTGTCCACAATGTTTGTCGTAAAAAAACAACAACAAAAAAAACAGTATTGCATTAGCGTCTTAGATGTGTCATGTCTCGACCAATAAACTAAGCGTTGCTTTAGGCTTGAACTCCCTTGTAAAGCGTTTTGAGTACATTTAATAAAGAAAATTGCGTTATGTAAAATCTTATTTTCAGGCATATTGACCGAATAGTTACATTGGTCCTGTGATCCAAATGGCATATCAATATCGTTTTGGTTGTTTATTATGTTTTCGGAGGGCGAGATGACCGAATAAATAAGGCATTGAATTTACAACCGGAAGATCCAATCTAGATAGGATAATTACTGTCGTTTACTCTTGACCAAAAATTCTTACCCCTATTGCTCACTCTGCAGTGGTCCATTGTGTCATATGCTTGTTTTATCTCGTTATTTAGTTAAGAAAAATCTTTAAGAAGAATTTCTCTGAAGATGACAAAGGGGAACTATATTTTATAAATCATCGATGATATTTGCCGCAACAGATTATGTTATTTTAAGATTAAAAGAAGCAACACGTATTTTGTACCATTCATGTTTGGTTCTAAAATACACACGTTGGTCCTGGTTATAGAAATTATACAATTTGTGATCCATTCGGATATTAGAAATTTGGAACCAAATATGAAAAAAGAATTAACTCAAAATGTTTCAAATTATTCTGAGATGTTATTTTGAGAGAGGGCCAGTTACAATGCATGCCATTTGTATCAATTTTCAATCGGGCTTGACTGTCTTCAAAAGTGTAAACATCTCTACTATTGAAAGACCTGCAATTAAAAAAAAAAAGCATTGTCGTATCAGTTCAAGATTGAATTCAATGATCAGCATTTATTTTTACCATAACACGAGATTGGGACAATGGGTCTGAAATATATACTTAAACCAATTATATTATATTTTGAAGTAAAACTCGTTTACGACGGCCTCGACTTCAATGATAACCATGGCTCCAACGGGGAGTTTTGAAGTCGTCCTCATTTAACAGTCTTAGTAACGCTCTGTACTTGGCTTGGCAATATGGGAGAATGTTTGTTCAATATCTTGTATAAGTTATAACAGGTCAATTTGATTATCGTATTGGACAGCAGGCTTGCATCTCAAATACCAAGACCCCACTGCCAAAAGGAACACTGAATACTACCATGGAAAACTTTTAGATTGATAATACATTTAAAATATGCATTTATAAAGAAAATTCTATTGGTTTACAACATGCACTATGCACTTTATAATACTTAACCCCCCCCCCCCCCCCCCCCCCACACACACACACACACAAGCCTTACAATACAAGTTGGCCTACCATATTGTTCTAGCTTTATTGAATTATTCCTGGCTCGAGCAAAGTTCAGTATCACAAATTATGTACGGAGCCAGGGATACTTGCTGTTTAACTTTTCTTGTCCTCCTCGCAAGACGACAAACACAATTTGAGACGGTTCATTAAAAAAAATTGATCATCAGCTCTGGTTTCAAATTTATTTATTTACTTGTCTTATGTTTTGTTTCATACTTACTATGTGTCAAAACAAAGCTTGCTTGTGTTTACTTGTACCCAGCCATCCCCACATCGCCACCACGACCGTGAGTAATGTCGTTTCTATAATCAAAACAAGGGGACCCGTCAATGACATTACCTGTTCCTCGGAAACCATCCGTTAATTCACACCCTCTTGTTATCATGACCGCCCAGCCATTCATCGCACGTGCCGTGTCTTAACACCTCATTACTCGCACATAAACGGCCTTCGTTCTCGCTCTCACTGCTCACGCACGGTGTGGAATTGTCAGTATATACAGCACCAAAGGACGTTTTTTTCCATCTTTTTTTCTCCTATGGTTTTGTTATTGATTTTGCTTTGTTTATATTCCCCATCTTTGTTACCTATTTATTTAAACTGAGTAATTTGATACCCCTCCCCCCCCCTCGCCCCCTGCTCTCTTACCCTCTCAACACACAAACCCGATCCATCTATCTATCTATCTATCTATCTATCTATCTATCTATCTATCTATCTATCTATCTATCTATCTATCTATCTATCTATCGATTTATCTATTCATCTATCTATCGTTTACTCCCCCCCCCCCCCCCCAATCTCTTCTGTCTTATTCCTTTTCCATTTTTTGTTGTTTTTTTTTTTCATCATCTATGTCAAACTGTGTAATCCATCTTAGGGCCTTTCTTCTCTGGCCAAAAATAATCGTCTGAGTTTACTTAGGGTAATAGAATACTCGCTTAATCTGATAAAACACGTCTCTTCGGTTTTGGCCAGAAATTTGTTATTTTAAATATTTATGAACTAACGAATTGCCAAAAATACTTTTAACCCGAGACTTCAAATAATTCTGAGGTATTGGAAGATTTGACACGATGAGAATTGTTTTAATTCAATATATTCATAAATTTGAACTAAAACATGAAAATATGAAAAAGCCAAAATGAAAATATACCATTTTTTCAAAGTACGTCAGATTTGAATAATAGGCGTAGACTAAGCATCTTTGGGGCAGAAAAAAATTATTTCGACAAATTTTACTGGAGGGCCAAAAAATAAAAGGTTTGCATAATGGCTTTTGGATCTAACACCTATATTTCCTTTTTCTGAAAATCATGTTTTCAAAATTTTGAACAGACAACGTCCTACAAATTTAAACATCGATCAATTGTCAAAGACTCTCAAACCTCGGACTTTTTAAAAGTCTACAACCCACTTCCTGAACGGATTGAGAATTTTTTGACAAGATGAGGGTACTTTGAATCGATCAATATTTGAAGGACGTGTTTCCTGGCCCTAATTTTAAAATGTGTTCTTATTTAGTTTCATATTGGACAGTACATCTGTTAAATTCTAATGATCTACGACTACGTCTATATATATATATATATAAATAGCCTAACGCCCCGAGCAATTTAGGCGGAATGTTAAATCTATAATAACAAATGAATCCTTTGCTTGAATCTGTAAGCTCTTTAGGAACGAACTAAATTTCTAAAATTGAAAAAAAAAAAGAAAAAGACCTAACTAAAATTCTATTTTTCTGAATAAAATCGGCTATGTACGACACTCGCTTTTGAACCGGAATGTCCTGGGTTCAATCCTCGCTCGGTGCATAGTTGAGTCCTTGGAAAAGACTCTTTACTCATATTCTCTCACCGTACTCAGGTGTAAAATGAATACCAGGCCATTAACAGCGTTGTTCTATCCAAAAATAATTGCAATATCGCCTAACAGGCGTCATGTCTCGTCCTACATGTTAAGTGTTGCTGTTGGCCTGGGGCCCCTGGTAAAGCGCTTTGAGACTTCGAGTGGATATTGCTCTATATAAAAACTCTCATTAAACTCTCATCATTAATAACAATGTATGAATTAAATTCCTTTTCTAGCATCTGCTTACCCAGGCATCATAGTACTGAATTGGGCTTGATGGTCAGGCATGCACTAAGATTGAACTAGATCCGAATGTTCCCGCCTCTCTGCCCATTAACCAGTGACTGCAACGAATAGAAACATTTGATATTTTCGAAATGTAAGCTACCACTTTTTATGTGGATTTGGGGGGGGGGGGGGGGGAGGACAAATTTTTAGCTTACTTTATAAGCAGCATGAAACTTGGATTTGAACTCGGGCAGTTTCTTTTTCTTCTTCTTTCTTCTTCTTCTTCTTCTTCTTCTCTTCTTCTTCTTCTCTTCTTCTTTCTTCTTCTTCTTTTCTTCTTCTTCTTCTTCTCTTCTTCTTCTTCTTCTCTTCCTTCTTCTTCTTCTTCTTCTTCTTCTTCTTCTTCTTCTTCTTCTTCTTCTTCTTCATCATCATCATCATCATCATCATCATCATCGCCATCACCATCATCATCATCATCACCATCATTTACTTCTATACTTCCACTAAATCATACTATGTCATTCCTAATAACGTACCTTCATATTGTGAGACTCTATCATATTTAAAAAAAACAATCAACAAAACAAACAAGAGGAGAAAAATATCTCAAAAAGGAAAAAAAATCCTAATTGAACTAATTATCGAAGATCTTAATGATAATTGATAGAATATAAATTGCATCCCATTCCCTGCATTATTTTTTTCATTATCATGTGTATTAAATAGTGTTTTGCATTTAAAATTATAAAATCATGTTTCACCATCATCGATTCGCAATCACGGAATTACATGGAATGCGTTTGACGTCAATGATGCTTTCCCCGATATAAGATATCATGTTTAGTGAACAAATGCGTATTCTTTTGGACAATATACCGATGACATAGGTAGTTCTGTAGCACAGCGCCTCGGCTTATGACAAAATTGAGCAAAACTATATTTCGCACGGTGAATATGTGAATGGGTGACAATTATTGACGTGTACAAATTTACAAACCAGTCAACGTCGCTGACATTGATAGCACAAGTTTGATCCGGGTATTATATCCGTAGGTTACTCATTTTAAACGCATATTATTAGTTTCGAGTAAGTTATGAATAATCATACGGCTATAGGACTAGGCTTGGGAATGATAAGAGTGATGTTACAACAACTACAACAACAAAAAAAAAAAAAAAAAAACAAAAAAAAAACAAATAAACAAAAACAACAACAAAACAAAAAAAAAACAAAAAAAAAAAAAAACATGACAAACACGCTACTTTTTTTTGGTACGAAATTCGAAATTGGTTCCATATGACCTGCAGTGAGCACGGTAAATATGAGAAAGACGGCCGGCATAAAAGTTGAACTTATATATATACACACACACACACACACACATATATATATATATATATATATATATATATATATAATATATATATATATAATATATGTGTGTGTGTTATGTTGGTATACATTTTATATGGGCATTGCGCACTGTTGGATAGAGAATAGCATCATTATGTGTAACTAAATAGAAAGGAAAAAAAGAATGGAAGAAAGACAGAAAGAAAGAAAGAATAATCAAATATAAATAAACACAAAACCCCTTAGAAAACAATAGAAATAAAAATATCAGAATTAAATTAAAAATGTAGGATTGAAATAAATTCTCTTCCAGGGTTTATCAAGATTTCTATAGCGTGAAACTTACAATAGTAATTGCTTGCTACCTTGGGTTAAGACGATAGTCGATCGTTAAGTACTTTCCGCAAGATCTAATAGATCTAGTTACCCAATAACTATTGGCTGGACAAGGGGGTCATAAAACTTGGTTTCACTCGGAGTCCTTTTGCGTGTGAAATGAGCGTCCTGCCAACTGGGTCATCGGGACTTCCTGAATAAAGAGAAGAAGAATTTAAAAAAATAAAAATCACGGATTCTCTTTTAACTGATTGTATATTTGGGACATGCTAAGTCGATCCGGTCTTATGCCGGAATGCACAGAATGGAGAAAACTAAATTTAAAGTCAAAATAGACAGACTTAGGAGTAAAGACAAAACATAGTTTAAGAAATAAACTTGAATATCCCCAAATGATGCATATATTTAAATTCTGTTTTTTTAAAGTTAAGCTTGAATTTGAATTTTGAGCATTAGGGCAACTTTGAGAAGACACCAAATTTTTGAACAATCGATTGTGTTCTTCTTTACTTTATTTACCTCTTGTTCTATGTTGGTGGTGGCAGGGGATCAATAATAGGAACCTGCTGTGGGCGGTAATGGCAATACTGCATACTCTGAAAAAACCCAAAACAATTACAGATTTTGGTCAGAAAATCCGGTCGTCAAATATTGCTCGGTTATAATATTCCTCATCTTGTCAAAACTCCCAAATCTGGGACTTCGTAGCTTTTATGAGTCTCAACGTTTATAAATTATAGTTGTGATTATGAATACTGCAAATGTCAAAATCCTATCCAAAGGATAACAAACAATTGTTAATGTCCGCCAATCGGTATAGAAACCGGCAAAAAGCCGGCTTATGGAATGAATGGCTAGTGGTTATCAAGGATTGCTTTATTGTTATCATTATTGTGCTTCTTTTTCTTTATTTTTAAAAACAGAGCCATCAACAACGATATTTGGTTGTTCTGAACATCCGCTCGATCTCTCCATGTGATTCAAATTCCCAACTCATGAATATTCATGCCAGCAATTATCACTCGAGATGTTCCCTCCAGTATCGTGCTAAGTGAATAAATCCAGGATTCTATTTTCTTAAAGCAACACAGAGACGTCGTGATTGAATCTAACAATGTTTATATTAAAAAAAAAAATATTTACAGAGATGTTGTTATCAGAACTGTTATAGAATATAAATAAATTTGGAAGTTCTTATAGCTTGTCATTGCGTCTTTAAATAAGCTCGGAAGTTCTTATAGCTTGTCATTGCGTCTAAAATCAAATGTGACCAATCGTCTTTAAACGGTAATATGGGTTGATTCTATATTTAACCAGCTAATTATTGTACTTAGGGAAAATATGAATCTATTTTAAAATCTCAGCTAGAAAACTCGTCCTTAAAATATCGATTTAAATTACTCTCAATCTGGTAAAAACTCAAATCTGGAACCTTGCGGAGTTTGAGAGGTTTTTGCCAAGATGAGTGTTCTTTAAATCGATCGATATTTAGTGCGCAAGTTTTATGGCCAAATCTTTAAATACAAGTTGTTTTTTTTTTCAGAGCAAGCTGTTAAATGGATATAATTGGATTTTAAACCGAACTTAAATGACTTCTTTCATTTTAAAGAGTAAGTTTTGTTACTTAAACTTTAAAAAAAAGATTTCGTCATTATGCCATTTGGCTTTTAATTTTTATTTATTTTACTTAGTTCATTCCTACAAAGCACCAAACTGACGTGATGCGTCACCAATTTGCATAATAACATTTTTACTTCTCTTTGTGCATTGATTTGATAAAAAATAGTTGTCTTTTTTCTCCTTTTTAATTACCTTCGTTTTCCTCTCTCTTTCTCTCTCCCTCCCCCCCCCCTCTCTCTCTCTCTCTCTCTCTCTCTCTCTCTCTCTCTCTCTCTCTCTCGGATTCATTGTTGATTTTGAGGTCTTTGCAAAATCGCCATTCATCAAATGTCTTATACACAACCCCCCCCCCAAAAAAAAAATAAAAATAAATAAATAAATAAATCGATCATTCAAATTTCTTAAGACAACACGACATTCGCGTCAGGAATCGACGTCATAATTTTTGAAAATGATAAAACGGTTTACAAAATTGTTGCTTTTATCAGAAAAACATGAATTTCAAATGTCTTGCATACCAAATCGTTTCTTTTCAATTTCTCTTTGCAAAGATTAAAAAAGATGTCCTTTTTATCAACAAAACATGAATGAAACACAAAGGATGATGGGAGAAATGATTCTTACATCTCTTATTCGTCCTGTGTGTTTCATTCATCGTGTTTTTGTTGAAAAAGGGGAAACCCGAAATGTTCACATTATCTGTAATGTTCAAGCTTCCATTTCAATACTGATTGTTACTTATTTCTTCGAGCTTCAAGCAGCAACATTTTCATTATTTCAGATCAATACTTTAATTTTTGAATAATGTCCTGGAATTACATCACAATCTTTTGATTTTTGAGGGTTCAAGACGGTGGACACAAGACGGTATGCATTAAGGAAATGAATTTTGTATATTATAATATGTTTATATGTCACCAATCATTCCAAAACGGCATTATGTCTGGATGAACCTGGTGATTAGAATTCAATATCAAGGTTAAAATAATATACCGAGGGTAGGGTGCAAAACTATCGTATCTTACAAACGCAACTTTTCAAGAGAGACAAAAAAAAAAAACTGTTTAAAATTCACAATAATCCTTGGATACCCGTGAAATTTACTAATCTTATGTAAAAAGTGACGAGAAAAACGATATACTGCTTGGATTATGAGTTATTAAAGTTACGACAGTTTGAACGTAAGACTATCGTATGTTGAGATGGGATATTTTGAGGAGGATAGAACAGAACTAAAACTACTAGTAGAGGAGAGTGACTTTGATTTCTTGAACTACAAGTAACTTTAAATTCCTAATTTTGACCATTTTTACTTTGAATACCATTTCATTCCTCTAGTTCACCCATATATAATATGGAGGGTTACACTTTTTCTCGTACAATTGGCGATAATCTTCAATTCAGAGGTCTCCCTGGTGTAAAGTAGAAAAATCTTTTTCTAAAAAAATTGTACTA
Source organism: Berghia stephanieae (assembly GCF_034508935.2). Classification (NCBI taxonomy): domain Eukaryota; kingdom Metazoa; phylum Mollusca; class Gastropoda; order Nudibranchia; family Aeolidiidae; genus Berghia; species Berghia stephanieae. The sequence goes on from NC_088365.1 coordinate 34,308,656, forward strand.
GCCCCTAACAGACTACATGTATCGTTCAATTTGATAAACGTACACTGGTCCATCAGAAGGAGTCAAAATGAAATAGTCAAGGGCTTAGATGATAGTGTTTACTGTAGAAAAACGCTGGAGAGATACAATATGTAAGTGTGGATTTGATGTATAGTGGGTATGAGCTCGGTTTGCGACCTATAGGACCCAACTAGTTACGCTGTCAGTGGTGGAAAGGGGAATCCTTTGAAATGTGTCTATACTCAAATTCTCTCGCCATACTCATTATAATAGACAGGGGCAAAATGAGTTTCTGGTCAATAAAATTGTAAATAACGCCTCACAGTCGTCACATTTTGTCTTTCAATGTTGAGTGGTCTTCTTCTTCTTCTTCGTCTTGTGGAAACCTCCAATATTGTCGAGGATCACTCCACAATTTAGGGTTTTACACTGTAAACTTGTTAAAACTCTGCACACAATACTAATTTTTTTAAAAAATACATAGATTAAAATGTCACGTTGTAAACTCTAGCAATCGCGTGAAGGCATGTTGGCAACCGTTTCAAGCCACTTCAGCTGGGAGGCTGAGGGATTCGGATCCCTTTAATAGTGTATTGAACACATTAAGTGACATTCCCTTTATAAAATGTGTTATTCCTAATTCCCTTGATGGTAAATTATAAAAATAAAATTATGAAAAAACAATCAGACTGAATCAGCATGTAAGAACAGAACGTAATGACGCGGCTGGTGGGACGCAAATCTCAGTACTATCTGTTTATATCAAATTAAGAAATTAAGGAGCAGGCACCGTTGTAAGATAAGAACTGAACAAGTGTGTATGAAAGGTGTCAGACAAAGCAAGAAAGAAAAATACAAGAAAAAAAAAAACATCAACAAAAATCAGTCGACCTAAAAATACAAGAAAAAATCAGTCGATCTTAAGGTGATTTTTTGGGATGGTTTTCTTTCTTTATCTCGCTACTTTCTACATACTTGCTCAGTTCTTTATCTTACTGTCTGTTTAACCACTAACTGCCGTACTCTGGAAAAATGTATATTTAATATCAATTTTTTTAAAATACATGTTTATAGTGCAGTGACCTGGTTAAAAAGCAAGGACAATACCGCTGTATCGCATGGTCCACACACACACACACACACACACACACACACACACAGACACACACACACACACACAATCGCGCGCGCGCGAGCTCGCTCGTGTAATTTTAGAAACATACTTTTCTGCGGCTTTTGCCAATCTTTTACTTTCCTGTCAATGAATTACCTCCATTTATTAAATATTCGCGATTTATCAATATTTCCATAAATATATTCGACCGCCTTAAGCTATAACCCTTAAAATGATTGACTACCAAGTTTATTGATATGTGTCGCACCACGTCAAACTGGTATGATGCCGGAATCAATGATATTAGAAGAGAATTCAGGTCAAAATAATGTTTACTGTCGAACTCTGGAAAGTCTCATACTTAAAATTGGGAAATTTAACGCGATCGATAATTGAAGGACGAGTTTTTTGTCCTTATTGTTTAATACGTGTCATTCCAGAGTAGGGCAGTTAACCTAGTTGCATAACTAGAGTTAAGAAATAAGATTAAGGGCTAAATCACACCGGAGACTGACTCCGACGACCCGGCACGTCGTCATCTGCTGTCTTCCGGATAAAGACGCCGGGCACGGATAAAATACTGAGAATAAAGAGAAGAGCCGCGCACCCGACGTCCTCTGTCGTTTTTATTTCGAGCTTGGTATGGGTAGGTCTAGTGGCTCTTCTCTTTATTCTTAGTATATTGTCCGTGCCTAGCGTCTTTATCCTGAAGACGGCAGAGGACGGCAGTGCCGGATCGTTGGAGTCACTCTCTGGTGTGGGTTAGCCCTTACGCTCCTCATGAAGGCAATATGAAATACAGTCCTTAAAACCATCTGGCCCATGGAGTCGGAGATCCTTCCCGTTTCTATGGCGTCAAACGGACAGTAGAAATGGCGTGCTACCTATTGGATAGGTTTATCGGAAAGTACTTTCCGCCAGGTCTAACAGGACTCAGCTACCCAATCACTACTGGGCGGACAGGGGATCAGAAAAAAAAGATCTCAACATCACCTGGGATCGTACTCGGTCCCGTTGCATGTGAAACGAGCGCTCTACCAACTGAGTATCGCCCTCCCCCCCCCCCCCCCCCACCAAACCGGGAAGCAATATGATTATCAATTCATTTTCATAAGCTACGCCAAATATTCAATTTTATGTATCAGATTTACCGTAGTACATTACCTAGTCACGAATGGTCACAGGTCACAGCTTTAACACTTTTGGTGAAAGCTTAAAAGGGAAAGATTGAATAAATAGCTAGCTCTAAATGTGAACAGAATAGATTCATATCTATCCATACTCTGAAGAAAAGAAAAAAATGTCAATAAAACAAAAAACAAAAAAAACAACAACAAAAACAAAAACAAAAACAAAAAAAACTCCAGAAAACAAGTATTTAAAAATTGGGCCAGAAAACACGTCCCTCAAAAGAAAATTAAAATAAACTTCGCTTGTCAAATACTCTCAAACCTGCCATATAAATCGCTCGATATTTGAAGGACGAGTTTTCTGGCCTAATTTTTAAATACTTCTTTGTATTTTTTCAGAGCACGGCAGATATAAGTATAATTCTTATGGAAATGAGGGATTGACTACTGTACTGGTGAAAAATCTAGATCTGATGGGGTAATCAATTTTGAACATCGTCATAGACATCTATATCATATTTTTACCATCATCGAATTTGAAAGATTTATTACTGTATATTTTGTGCGTTTTCACTTGCTCAAGACAGGACTAATGTTTATAATATGGTTTAATTGAAAACTATCATATTATTGATGAACTGCAATCTTTCCTATTTGAACACATCTTTTTAGAAAACACACTTATCACGATCTAGTATTTTACTAAATATAGCCTGCATGGCTCAGCAGTATGGTCATTGCTTCCTACCCAAAAGTTATCGAGTTCGATCACCCGCCGCTGTTCTGTGTGACCTTCAGCAAGTCAACTCGCCATAGCTCAATTTGCGGCGCTGCACTGCGGCTAACGCCTGGGTTATTTCAGTTTTCCTTTAAAATAGACCCTATAGATAAATTTCCCCTATGGGATGAATAAAGGAAATTTTATTTTTATTTTATTTTGATTGAAATTCTCTCTCTCTCTCTCTCTCTCTCTCTCTCTCTCTCTCTCTCTCTCTCTCTCTTATCAGATTGTTGGTTTTTTTTTCTTTCTTTATCCACATATTTCATAAAATGCAGTGCGTTTAACATAATATAAACTACAAAAATGCTGCCTTATTTGGAACGATGATAAGCCAATTCACGATCCCATTCCGAGGGGCGACACTGTCTGTGGTGAGTGGCGATAACAATCTCCCTCGTCTTCCCTCTGAGAGACAACTGTGTCTCCCAAGGGAGATCGTGGTGACACATCATCCCCGCCTTTTCCTTCTCCGTGGACATCAGAGTTCCGGCATTCCATTGCCTGCTGCCCTTATCCGCCTGTCCGCTCCTTCATCATTAAGACGGTGTAATGGAGTGAGATGGCTGATGGTTTCTCTGATGCTCTGCTAGCCGTGGTGGGAAATGCTATAAATTGAAAGCCATGTGGTAAAGGGCGAAGTCTAAAACCAGCTCTTGTTGGAAATGTGTTGAAACCCCTTAATTACTGTATGATAGGATTTCAATAAGAAGCCTGGAAAAAGATTTACAACGGAGCACAATGCTTTCAATGCAACAAGATGGGAAACATATCCCTCTCTTTCCCTCTCCCTCTCTCTCTCTCTCCCTCTCTCTCTCTCTCTCTCTCTCTCTCTCTCTAGAGAGAGAGAGAGAGAGAGAGAGAGGGAGAGAAGGAACATTAAGAGAGAAAGATAGAGAATGAGAGGGATATAAAGAGAAAGAGGGTGAGAGAGATAGAGAGAGAGAGATAGATAGATAGAGAGAGAGAGAGAGAGAGAGAGAGAGAGAGAGAAAGAGACAGAGGGTGAGTGGTGGAGGGGCAGGGGGAGCGCAGAGGTAGGTGGTAAAAAGGGAGCTAATCATTGAAGGAAAAAAAATAACATTATGCAAATCCTCCCTGCTAGACGCAATCATCGTGAGCTCGTTGAGAATTTATTACTCATAAAGAACGTGCTATTATGACGTTGAATGCTGTAGACGATTGGCACTCTAGACATCTTACAAGCACTTTGGGCAGATCAGCATACATTATAGGGAATATATCGCCCCTGTGATTTCGTTGGAATCTTCGTTCCATTATTTTTGTTCTCCTTTACCAAGGGGAAAAAAAGAAGTAAAAATGAACTTTTCAAACTGGTTTTATCCAAAAATAATGAAATAGTCAGTCCGTGTTATGAATATTTTATTGTGTTAAAAGCTTTTTATCTGTTTGGTCCATTTTTCACAATGTGAAGTAATCTAATTATTTTTACAAATTATTTTTTTTCTTTTCGTGCTCCTGAAAAGTCTCAAATAGGTTCAAGTTTCCGAAATTATCCACCGTGAGTGGTGATCGCCAATTCAATTTTTAAAAAAAGGATTAAATTTATATCTTTAATGCTTTAGTTGAGGTTGTCTTGTTTATAACCTAGCTTGACTTCTGAAATTAGTAATCCTATACGAATAGAATCTAGATTAAATTATTTTGCACATGTCCCCTGCTCTATTACAGCATTTTGAAAGAAATCCCAGCGATATTTCATGTCAACCTTAGAAAAGAAAACGTAGTTTAATAAATATTAATATGTTTTATTTGAACAAAGCCTGAAGCGTTTGAGCTTCCCTTGTTGTAATTTAGGATTAGTCGTGATTTGATCATAGACACCAGCCCCACCTCCCTCCCCCCAAAATGTCTCTAAAATTGTTTGGCAAATATCAAATCACAATATTGATGACATGAAATGTCATTTTAAATCGTGTAAAGTAATTTGGAGCTACGTATAACAATTAATTTCAGCAGCAGCAGTAGCATCCTGTTTATCATTTGTTCTCCTCCACTACCACCACCAACACATGACAAACATCTTATCCTCGTTCTCTATCTCCTCCTTTTTTCATTTCCCCCGTTACCTCGTTCTCTCTCTCTCTCTCTCTCTCTCTCTCTCTCTCTCTCTCTCTCTCTCTCTCTCTCTCTCTCTATCTATCTATCTATCTACCTCTCTCTCTCTCTCTCTCTCTCTCTCTCTTTCTCTGTGTGTGTGTTTGTGTGTGCGTGTGTGTGCGCCCCCCCCCCCCCCCGCTACTCCTTGCGTCCATTCTACTTAGACTTCTTCTTTTATTGCCAAAGTCATGTCGTCCGTTTCGACCAACCAAATCAATCTCACTCCTTCATTTTTATTTTTTCAAATCGTCTTAACAACAACAGAAACAGACGAAAACAAATAGTCTTTTTCAGAAAAATAAAAAATATGTGAACACAACATTAATTCAAAAAGCGAAAATAGAGTTTCTTTTCTTTCTCCTCCTAATTTTAAAATTACAATTCTCAGTCCGGGCTTCAAAGCGGAAGTCCAGACCAAGAAAAAAGACGAAGCCTTTTGATGACAACGATGTGGCAGGATTAGATGACAAATAGCTGTCTCATATGCAAGGAGGGCTCGCAATGTAATCACTGGTTAAGGAGATTGAACAACATAATATTATCGTTGATGCTCTTTTACCGGGAAAAAACATGTTTCTTTATAAGAGTATATAATTTAGAACTACCAGTCGATTCAGAACCATGGAAATTGAGCTTGTACTCGTTGTTGTGCGTTGAATAAATAGCTGCAACTGCTTGATACTCTCTAGATAAGACGCTGTTAAATAATAATGCAATTTATGATAGACTTTGTGTCCTTAGATGTCTAATGACTGCATGCTGCATAAGGGACTCTTGACCAAAAAAAAACAGAAAAAAAAACAACATTGATAGAAAATGTGACCTATTTTGTCAAAATGTTATTACCTTGGAATGCACAGGATATTGGAAATTTGATTTTCCTCCTTGTTCCAGAAATTCTGACAGGATGAGGGTAATTTTAATCGATCGTATTTTAGAAAAACGAGCTTTCTGATTCAATTTTTTTAAAAGGGTGGGATATTTTTCAGAGTTAGGCAGTATAGCCAGTCTTATGTGATCATCGGTGTATGGCGAGTGGGAATGTCATGTTGAGAAACGACACCTCTGCTGTTTTCGCATAAATCACTTACTCACGCTTGACCTTATGATCTTTAGTCAGTTCCACCGGGGTGAAAGTAAATTTTCTTAAAGTCTCTCTGCCTGATGGTTTTATCAAGGGCTGTTTTTGATATTCCTACTCTAATGGAACGTTCACTAACTCTCGAGTCGTGAGTCCTCTGCTTCTCAACAAGAGCGAAACATTTTTGTGGATATAAAAAGGGTTCGTCCTGCTTGTAATACACAATTAATTGAATTTTGAAGACGAATTACACCAGTAGATTGCCCGCTTTTGCTTAAGATGTCTCCATAAACGTTTAACAATTTTGTATGCATTTCTGATGGTCATTTTTCTTTAGCGTAAAAAAAGGAATCACAGTTTGAATTTCTCCTTTCATGTTGACCAATGGAAAATGAGGATGGCCATCCTTAGTTTTAAGAAGGGTTATAGTACATTCAGTGATGTAGATCAAAACTTTGACAGCGGTCTTTAGATAGAGTTCCCATCTACAAAGTTTGGATAATATAAATATTTAAAGAGTTAACGCTGTACTTATAGTACTGGTACAGGATTAGTACCGTCAGATTCTGGTGTTGATTTCCTCACTGCTTCATATAATTTTACCCCCTCTCCCTTCCACAATTCTTTTATTTCCTTACTTTAATTCGTAGAAAAAAAGACAGGGAGAGAATTGTATCAGAAAGTGGAGAAACCCTTATGAATAAAACCTTATCATCTTCATTTACTTTTGTAAAAGTAAATTGCACACAACACGTGGTTTCATCAGTTCGAATAACGGAAATTAGAGTCACCAAATTTGAGTAATATCCAGCCTGCAGCAAAATACTTAATGGATACTTTGGATAATATAAATATGGTATAGATCATAATGGAAACTGGCATCCGTTTCCTGTCCACCATCCACTTCCGTTTCATGGCGTTCCCTGGGGGATCGACTGCGTAGACACCTCATCAGGGAAGACCCTGGAAATATAGGTTTGGCAGCTAGAAATTGTTGGAGGTTGGAGAAATTATTTAGAATAACGAAATAACTTTAAAACTCCACATTAAATAAATAACTTTATGATAGACGTGGTGACAGAATCCATCTGTTATTAAAGTGGGAATAAAATCAATGAACTGAAAATGTCAAAAAAGTGATCCCTCGTCTCATTTCTGTGTTATGACGGTAATTTAAAGGTTAAAAGATTGAACCATAGCCTAAAATAGTTGTTTTCGATGAAGTTTTTTATAATTTTTAATTTCATTTTTAAAATGAGATTTAGCATGTTCTCTTAAGGAGGGAAAAAGGAAACATCTATATTTTTTATCCTTCTAATTTTCAAGTGCTTTTCCTTCATCTGTCACGCCTTGGCATAATACCGTTGAGAGGCGATGAGCCATTAAATCGCTTTGTTTAAGTTGTAGTATTGGATGGAATAGGATTCATGACCGAGCGTTGTTATTGCTAGATGCTGTCACTGTCAGAGTTAAAACCCTGTCCAGTTATACACTTTCATTCTTGTGCTTAGATAAAAAGCAGAATAGGAAGTTCAATCAATAAAGGTCAGACATGAAGGATACATAAATCTTGAGAATTACCAAAAATAGAATAAAAAATATTAACCAGTTCGCTGTCATAATCTGGGAAGACACGTATTTTTAAAAATGGCCAGAAACCTCGTCCTTCAAATATTGATTGATTTAAATGACCCTCATCTTGGCAAAGACTCTCAAACATGGGGCTTCGCGAAGTCTCAGGTTCGAGAGTTTTTGCCAAGATGATGGTTTTTTAAATAGATCAATATTTGAAAGACGTGTCTTCTGACCAATCTTTAAAAATACAAGTTGGTTTTTTTCCAGAATACGGCAATGAACTGGTAGTTAATATCGCCTTGTTTCTAAGCCAAAACCGAGATCCAGTTTTAGCGGTATATTCACCATACAGAGTAGAACGTAGTTTAACGCCAATTGTATTTTGGAGTGGACGTTCCAGTTGGGTCTCCTGGTACCGTAATAATTTTATTGTATATTTTTGTGGTACTTTTCATGTCCTTTTTATCTATCATCATTAAACTTTCTGTATATTCTTTCATTATCTAAAACAACGTAATAATTGCATTATTGTATTATTGGCGTCACGAAATCATAATAAAATTGAATACAAGAAAAAAACGAAAGCAAAAGGAATTAATTAACGAAAGAAAAAGTTTTTCTCCAAAAAAAATATATTTAAAAAATAGAATGTTATCTATGGGGAATAAATAGAACCAATTCTCTCATCCCAAAAACTGCGTCAGAATATTATCATTACAATTTGTTGAAAGACAACGAACGTTTTCAAACACGAATGCGTGAGGATGAAATGTAATGTGATTGTTGATTGTTCTAAAATTTAAGACGGGGGTTAAGTTGGCCTCATGTGAAAATCTGAAAAAAGATACGTATTAATTCTATCATCTCCAAAGCACCTCACAGTTAATCATTTACAATGAAAATTTGAAAAGATGTGTATCATACAACTCCTGACAAAGCAGAAAGAAAATACAGTAAAGAAACATCCCCACAAATCAGCCTGTCTTGTTTGGGGATCAGACCCCTTGGTGACTGGTCAGTCGTGTTATCATCATACTACAGTGTATGCTCAACAGTATGATCGATTTAACGATTTTAATCTTCACTATCAATTGATGGTCCAGAGCTCTCTACAAAGTTTATCATTACTGTCTCATAAGCCATAGCATTCATTACCGCTGATCGGCGATTTTTTGTAACATCAATGCTCGTCAATTGTTCACCGGCTCTAGCAACATACACGTTGACAACTGATTTGAATGGGTCATGTTTTATTTTTATTTCTTTTATAATATACAAAGATAGCACAGTTAGGCGTAACTTAGGAGGGCTGAGGTTCCCTCCTACCCAGTCGCGCAAGGCTTATAAGGATTGTTCTTCCTTCTCTTGTATTTTTCTTTCAACTTTGTCTGACACTAAATCCTACACAATGTTCAAGATAAATCGTGGGTCTAGAGTCCACTGACAAAATTTTCTTATCTTTTGACATTGTTTGAAAAATTAGTATCGTACATATTTGATATCAACGATGCGGTATTTCACTAAAATAGAAGGCCATACAAAATCAGTTGTAGAAAAGATGAAAGCTTCAAAATAAATTGATATTGATCGTTACCAGAAGCGTCAACTATATAATCATAGTCATTAAAAATTACTGATGTATTAAGAGAGACGAATAATCAATTCAAATTAATTCACTTCGAATTGGAATGAAAGAGTACAAGTGAAAAAAATCATCGATTACTCTGGTTTTAAAATAAATAATGCCCGACACCTCAAACTCCATATTCTATAAAAGTGAAAATTGGTTTCTGAAAATGTAAACTGTTAAACGAATTCTTCCACGGCTGCCATCGGCGTTACTAGCAAAAAAAAAAGTACCACCTAGGGCAGACACCGTAAAAGTTAATTACTTCGCGGGGAATTAATGAAATGTTATTTATTATTCAAATAGAGTGACAGAAAATAAAAAAAGATCCAAATAACCAAGGCAAGCCTTGATTTGGATGTATCCATCCATCTAGGAGGCCATTAAGCCATACATAGGACGGATACCATAAAATGAAGATAGCGATGTAGTTGAGTGGATGGGGGGATTATCTTGGAGTGTTTTCATTAAGTCTACAACAAGCTTTTCCTCCACGGGGAAGCCTCAGGAAGTTGGGAAAAGTTAGATGTTTCGTGATCACACGGAAATAGGAAAACCTACACGATAGCAAGAAATCATGCAAATGCTATTAGATCAAATTATCTTCACTCTCTACGTCTATGTATTGAATTATATTATATTGTTGATGTCTCGATAGATGAAGGGTTTGTTTTGTGACCTACAACTAAATGATAATGGTGATGGTGATGATGATGATGATGATGATGATGATGATGATGATGATGATGATGATGATGATGATGAAGTAAAAAGGGATATGTGTATTATTTTATAGTCATGTGCAAAAGTAATTCACACTTGTTTGAACCCTCATAATACAAAACAATTAATATAAACGAAAAGCGCATTCATTTTTCTATCAAATGTACAAAAATGTCCATCACAATGCCCTGTGTTAAAAGAACTCGCCAACTTAAGAAGTGACACCCAAAATTTGAATTTTATTATGTAACTGTTGCTGCTCGAAGGTCGAAGAAATAAATAACAATGTGAAATTGAATGTAAGTTTCAATTTAATATACGAAAACAGATAAAATGGACGTTTCGGGTTTCCCCTATATCAACAAAACAGGATGAATGAAGTACTGCAGACGAGTGAGATAATGTGGGAGTGGCGTTTCAACGCCATTATTATAATAGAATTATTTAAAGAGACACGCTTCAACTCTTAAGCTAGTCCTGGATGCACAGGACAACATTAAAATGATATCTTCAAATATTGGATGGCAGAAAAAAAGTCCCATGTTATAGTGTAATCAGAAAATTGACTCGAAACATTGATTAATTACATTTATAATATTTTATTTATCATCATGAAAATTTGGGTAACATTTACTCCCTTTATTTTACTCTCCATGAAATTTAGGCGTGCTGTGTTAGTGGAAAATAACTCCAAAACCACAAAACACCGGCTTTAGAAGAATGTAATATCCACTAAATTGCCTGGCCTCGGATTCCACACAGCACTTTTTTACCACAGTGAATTGTTAGACCCTACTCCTATTGCCCGCTTGGTACTAATTTTGAAGCTGACGAAACTTGAGCATTTATATAACGCAATATCCACTAGATGTGCTCAAAGCGCTTTACCAGGGGTCCCTAATCAACAGCAACACCTAACATGAAGAATGAGACATGACATCTGTAAGGCGATATTACAATTTTCCGACAGAAACAACGCTGTAAACGGCCAGGTATTTATTTAACACCTGATAACGGCGAGGGAATGTGAGTAAAAAGCCTTTTCCAAGGACTCAACAATGCGCCTCACCAGTCCGAAGGCGAGTGTCATACCGCAACAACCACGCCACATGGCCGCATGAAGATAAGAAGAAATATTTCAAGTACCTTTATAAGCGATTCAACTTTACGTCGCTCACAACTGAGATCTAACCAGGGCCTTCAAATCGTAAGCAGAGTGTCATACCACTACACCAACAAAGCCGCTCGGAAATAGAGTATAATATTATTGATCAAATGAAAAACATTACGACATGAAAACCATGGTAAAATGAATCGCATGGAAACTACATTCACTTTGAAGTAAATTGAAGTCGTCCTCGTTTATGCTCATTAACCTCATTAAATCATAGTGTGATGTCGGCTAAGCGTCGTACTTCCCTTTGAAATGTGCTTTGCCTCAACAGTTACTGACGCCAAAGGTGCGATGGAATGCTCCTCTGATATCATTATCATCATCATCATCATCATCATCATCATCATCATCATCATCATCATCATCATCATCATCATCATCATCATCATCTTCATCATCATCATCATCATCATCATCATCAAATAAAATATTATCCTAACAACAAGCCTTGGATAACAAAAGATCTGAAACTTTTATTGAACCAAAAGAAAACTCTCTATACTAGTGGAAACAAAAAAGATCTGAAAACAAAACAAAAAGAGATAAAGAGGGTAATATCTAGTTGTAGAGATAAGTACAAAAATAAAATTGAAAAATGCTTTTCTTCTGGGGATATACGGGACACGTGGCGGGGGCTTAAAACTGCTGTTAACTATAATCCAAAGCCCACGATTATATCAGAAGATATCGAAATTGAAACTTTAAATAAATTTTATTCACGTTTCGACACAGCAAACAAATTTGATATTGAAAATGAAAAACATAAATTAGACAGGGCTTTGGAAGATGAAATGACTATTGAGGTCAGTGAAGAGGAAACGAGATTCGTATTTTCGAAACTAAACGAGAGGAAGGCTGCTGGGCCGGATGGATTAAAAGGAAAACTATTAAAAGAATGTGCCCACCAGCTTTCCCCCATTTATACACATATTTTTAACTGGTCCCTCCAATGCGTTTCGATCCCTGAAATTTGGAAAACTTCAAAAATTATTCCTGTTCCAAAAAAAGAAAAACTTGAAACTATGAACGATCTCAGACCTGTTGCACTGACTTCAATAGTCATGAAATCTTTAGAAGAACTTGTTCTTGTTAAAATTAGGAATCAGTTTATGCCATTGAGTGATAGTCATCAATTTGCTTACAAACCAGGACGTGGCGTAGAGGATGCCATTTTGCTGTTTACAAACAACATCTACAGGCATCTAGATCACGCTAGGAGCTATTGCAGATTGCTTTTTGCAGATTTTTCTTCAGCGTTCAATACAATGCAACCTCAGTTGGTTGTTCAAAAATTGACTAGTCTGAATTTAAACAAGTATATAATTGCTTGGGTGCTCGAATTTCTTACGGAGAGAGCACAATATGTTCAATTAGGACAAAACAAATCTTCCTGTATAACTACTAATACTGGTGCTCCTCAGGGTTGTGTATTGTCCCCAGTATTATTCACAATATACACGAATGACTGTAGAAGTCAAAACCTGAGTGAACCTTTAATAAAGTTTGCAGATGACACCGCTCTTCAAGGCCTCATAACAAATGGCAACGAAGTGGCTTATAGGCAAGAAATTGATAGATTTGTGTCTTGGTGTGATGCCCACCACCTAGAGCTTAACATAAGCAAGACAAAGGAGCTAGTGATTGACTTTAGGAGAGTGAAGGAACCGATAGAACCGTTAAAATTAAAGGACCAATTCGTCCAGCGAGTTCCTCATTACAAATACCTTGGTGTAACGATTGATGACAGGCTCAAGTGGGATGAACACTTGAAAATAATTAGGCATAAGATGTGCAGACGTACATATTTTTTATCAAAACTCTCTCAGTTTAGAATAGATAAAACCCTCTGCACATTATTTTATAGAGCAGTAATCGAAAGTGTTTTGTCATTTTGTATAACAGCTTGGGGAGGCAATTGCTTAGCAGTGGAAAGGAACAAAATAAATTCAAATATTAAAAATCCATTAAAAGCTATAATAATGATGTTGACGATGTAGATCTTTTATACGAGAAATTTTGTATAAATAAAATAACTAAAATATTAAATGACCAGTATCATCCACTAAGACCATCAATTATTATGTCAGAAAGAAGTGGTCGCCCTTTCTCTATTTTAACGAAAACAGAGAGACACCGAAAATCTTTTCTGCCGTCCAGTATTAGGCTTTATAACAACAAGCAATAATCATTTTATATAATTCTTTCTCATTTTTACTTTTTAAAAATATAAATATTAATTTATTAATTTATTTGTTTTGCAATCTTTTCAATTTTCAATTTATAGTGACAGTTTTAACTATTTTACAGTGTTGAAATTATTTATATTATAAAGCGCAGCTCTGGTTATAGAGCTGCTCCTTTTTTATATATATACATCCTATTTCCATTGTATTTTTATCTTATGTGTAAATTATAACACGTCTGTACAAAAAATTTCCTTTTTGGGATGCAATAAAGTATTATTATTATTATTATTATTATTATTATTATTATTATTATTATTATTATTATTATTATTATTATTATTATTATTATTATTATTATATTATTATTATTATTATTATTATTATTATTATTATTATTATTATTATTATTATTATTATTATTATTATTATTATTATATTATTTTATTATTATTATTTATTATTATTATTATTATTATTATTATTATTATTATTATTATTATTATTATTATTATTATCATCATTTAATCTTTACTCCGCCTTTCAACTATAGTTTATCAAATCCCTCGATGGCAAATCCGTCCCTTGAACATTTCATATATTTATCTATCTAGATAGTTGAATGCTGCTAGGACTTTATATTCATTTTACTCCTATGATGATCAAATAAGTAAAGATTCTTTTCCCGGGGCTCAATTTTCCGCCGCCCACATTTGGACCCTTCCAGGGAAGCACCGGTGACATGTCCAGTGTCATACTACAAGCCCACAAAGCCACTTCTGATCTACTCAAATCCGGCAATCATTTTGTTTATTTAGGGAAAGATATCTTCATATTGGCTGGTAATTCTAGGGTTTATCCCGCTGTCTTTAGCATGAAATGACCATTAACGTCTGTATCCTATATACTTATTCTTGGTAAGTCTCTGAAACGTTTTGTTCCGTCTTAATTAGAAACTTCTTTTAGCCCAGTTAACTGCTGTTCGCTGGAAAAACATGTATTTAAAAATTTGACCAGAAAACTCAATATCCCAGGTTTGAGAGTTTTTGCCAAGATGAGGGACATTTAAATCGATCGATATTTGAAGGACGAGTTTT
>NC_088365.1:34328258-34338258 GCF_034508935.2 Berghia stephanieae
CACACTTTTCCCCCTTTCTATTTTAATCAGTTACCTGACCGGTCGTGCTTTGGAAAACACGTATCTAAAATTTTGGCCAGAAAACTCATACTTCAAATATAGATTTATTAAAATGACCCTCACCTTGGTTTTTTTTAACCCTCTCAAACCTAGGACTTACAAAATCATCATGTCCACCGGACGACCATCATAAATTCTTGACCAATTTTCCACAAGATCTAAAGACCTTCCAAGTCGGACACATGGTAATCAAGTCCCATTCAAGCATCACAGATTGGAGGACAGCGTCCTGCCATTTCACACACCGTTAACCGGAAAGTCCCACCAATTTTCTACCTCATAGATTTAATCTCATTCCCGTCACACAATAAATAACAACAATACTTAAGATGCTGAAATTTGGGTGGCACACGTAGAATAGTTTTCTAGACCAAATCAAATATTTTGCAAAGCAAATAAAAGGCGAATATAAAGTAAAGCAGGGTTTGGCAGATATAGACGACTGTAATAAGATTGATGAGAAAAATGGAGTATGGAGAAGTGCCAGTGAAAACAGAGAATAAAAATTCATGGGGTCAGTGCCAAATTCAGGATCTAATTGACACGACACCCTCCGCCTGTTCGGGAGAGAGAGGGGACACCGAGCTGTCTCACAGCCGACTGAGCTATCCAGCCAACAACAAACCAAAATAAATACATAAATACATTACTTAAAAATGAGTAAAACATAGGTAAAATGGCTCAAATTTAAAGGAGTGATAATTCATAATTTTCATGGAAGAATAAAATAACATTTTGATACAACGAACGATGTTATTAGACTACATGCTACCCACGATTAGTTCAAAAACGGTTTCCCATTGAATCTGTTTATTGTCAGAGTTTACAACAGCAAACTAATAAGGAATCATTTATGAACTCGCTTTACCATTTATTAAACGTTAAGAACGCTTAAATGGCTAAGTAAGAAGGAAATCAATGAAAGCTTCAGGCCAATTAGGAGAGAGTTGGCACTTTTTGGTGGAAAATTATATAATTTTCTCCATTCCATTTTCCAATCACAAACAGTACATTATTATCATTATTATTATTATTATTATTATTATTATTATTATTATTATTATTATTATTATTATTATTATTATTATTATTATTATTATTATTATTATTATTATGATTATTATCATTATTATGACTAGATCAAACGAATTCCGCCTTTGGTATGGTGTTCCAAAAGGGGTCTTGGGTCCAGGTATTTTTACCATGTATATTCAACCTCTTTCCGAAAATTGTCTAAGAAATGAAATTTCCTATCACTTTTATGCTTATGATACACAGCTATACACATTTGGTGTTCCAGGCAATATTCCATCATTGATATCGTCTGTCGAGATGTGCATTGCTGAAGTAAAATGCTGAATGGAAACGAATAAGTTGAAATTGAATGATGAAAGAAAAGAGGTTATGCTATGCACTAGAAATAAAAGCGGAATTCTTTTGATGGAACATTTAAGTGTGAATCTAGATGGTTGTCCAATTCAGCCCTAGACCGCAGTTAGAAATCTCGGGACATCCCTGTGACATGATTTTTAAAATGAAAATGCAAGTAAACAATGACAGCCTCTGTAAAACCCTTACAAATAATCCTAAGGAAATATCCACCATTAGAAATGTCCTTACTAAAGATGCAAATATGTAACTCATCACAACTCTTGTTTTATCACGTTTAGACTATTGCAATGATCTGTATCTCATATAAGCCATGATAAAATATCGCGCCTGCAGGTCATACAGAATAGTGCAACTAAATTAGTTACAAGAAAAAAGAGAATGGCATACTCCCTGCCTATTCTGTATGAGCTGCATTGGCTGCCGGTCAAGGAAAGAATTCTTTTTATGATAGCTCTGTTTTGCTTTAAAAGTCTAAATAATGAAGCATCTGACTACATTAAAAGCATGTTAGAAATATCTGTAACAAATAGGAATTAACGATCCTCGGCTTACAAAACGAAGTTTACTCATAGAAATAATTATAATTATACATGTTATGGCGGCCGTTCCTTTACCCACACTGGGCCCCATGTGTGGAATGACCTGGCCAGAAGGATAAGAGAAGCAAAATCTATTGATAGTTTTAAATCATTGTTAAAGAACTATTTTTTTACCATTACAATGTCATGATATTGATACGATATTACATACACCAAGCTGCTTTTGATATCATTGTGGTAAACTGTTTATATAAGTTAATTGTGAGGTATGTAATTGTAACGTGCATTGAACATCACACAGTGATGAAAATGCGCGATATAACTGCCATGTATTATTATTATTATTATAATTATTATTATTATTATTATTATTATTATTATTATTATTATTATTATTATCATCATCATCATTATTATTATTACTTTGTTTATTATTATTATTATCATTACTATTATCAATATCGTTATTATCATTCCAATCGCGAATTAATTTAAACATCAAACGATATCCTGACGACACCGCCAACCACTGACGCCGCCATCTCAGTATCCACCCTCGACAAACAACAAAAACCAATCAGCTGTCCAATTTGATTGCTGGTACCTCGACTCAATGTCACCCATACACCCCAACCCCCCCCCCCCTCACCCTCCCCCAAATGGTGATCAACATCCCATGTTCCATACTGTCATTCATTTCTCTCTCTCTCTCTCTCTCTCTCTCTCTCTCTCTCTCTCTCTCTCTTTCTCTCTCCCTCTTTTCTCTCTCTCTCTCACACACACACACACATACACACGAACACGCACGAGCCGAAAGTGAGTATCATGCCACTAGACCACATAGCCTCCATTAAATGACGTGTAATTATGTTAACATACTTTTTCACGAATACATGGTACGGTTTGAAGTCCAAATCATTTTTGTGGCTTGGTGGTGGTGTGATATGACGCTTAGTATGTCCGTGGTTTGCATCCCGCTTTGGTAGCGAAAATTCAAGGCCTTTAATAGACGGCTTACTCACATTATCCAGCCATACTCAGGTGTAATATTATTATGAATACCAGGTCAGCAACAACGGTATAACAGATCAGTTCAAGTATTGATAGCATCCTATAGATAGAACGAAGTTCACGTCACTCGGGTCTTTGTTTTTGTATTTTGCCACCCATATTTATGAGCAATTCTCACTAAATATAATTTACAGACTATAAAGTTCACGGTTACACATGGTTTTGTGTGTTGGTCCGTTACACTTCCGGATGGCAATGTTGTGAGTTTCGTAGCCAAGCGCACACTGTCTATACTTCCATGTTCCTTCAATAGATTTCACCGAGTCTCTCTCTATCTTTGAAATCAAGTCTTTACAATTTTTAACAAATCAACCTAAGTCTTGATTGAGAAAGGGAGAGAGGTAGAGAGAATGGGAGGTAAAGGAGAATGAATGATATATATATATATATATATATATATTATATATATATATATATATATATATATATATATGCCCGGATAGAGAGAGAGCGAGAGAGAGAGAGAGAGAAAGAGAGAGAGAGAGAGGATGATTGACAAAAGGCAAAGAAAAAGTGTGTGTGTGTGTGTTTGTGTGTATGTGTAATATGTGTGTAACTTTGT
Organism: Berghia stephanieae; assembly: GCF_034508935.2. Lineage (NCBI taxonomy): Eukaryota > Metazoa > Mollusca > Gastropoda > Nudibranchia > Aeolidiidae > Berghia > Berghia stephanieae. Next base: position 34,331,883 of record NC_088365.1, read on the forward strand.
GTGTGTGTGTGCGTGTGTGTGTGAATATGAGAGAGACACACACACACACACACACACAGAGAGAGAAAGAGAGAGAGAGAGAGAGAGAGAGAGAGAGAGAGAGAGAGATAGGTGGGGGGGGGGGGCGTTCTGATGAGAAGGAGGGAATTTCGTTCAAAGAGGCTTCCCCCAATTTCCTGGACCCCAATTCCAAAGCAAACTTCCTCCTTGTCACCCTAACTCTTCGTCATCCCAATCAAGGAGTCCTCCCGAAATTATTAACTTCTCCCCAACTCCCCACCCCTCTTTACTCACAACGCAGTGCTCCTTTATCCGCACTCCCCATCCCACCCCCCAACATTTTCCCAACACCCTCTGAATGCCACAGCACCATGCATTCGAGCTAACCATCCCCACCCCCAACAATATTATTTTTTACTCATTTCTCCTATACTCTACCCCCCCCCCCTCTCTCTCTCTCTCTCTCTCTCTCTCTCTCTCTCTCTCTCTTTCTCTAAACTCATCACTATTGTCATCCTTCTGCTCGCTTTTACTCAGAATCCTTGCTCTTCTCTCTCTCTCTCTCTCTCTCTCTCTCTCTCTCTCTCTCTCTCTCTCTCTCTAGCTCCCCTCCCTCCCCACCCTAAATACCCAATACACTCAAAATACCATTCTACTGACAATGTTTATCGTTCATAAAGGTCTAAATTGAAGGATATTTCCTTTAAAGTGTGTTTTTATTAGGGCAGGCAGCTATAGTTGCAATCGTCATTTTGTCTCCCTTGTAATCCAACACACTAAACTATATATTTATTGGTCCTAGAATATCTTCACTCATTGGGAGTTTTTATATCTCTAGGAACTCAATTTCTAAATACAATAAAACACAACAACAACAAAAACAGACAAATTTTCTTTGTCTAGTTCTTTAGAGTTATTATGATCGTGAAGCCGGAGTTTATTCCGTTTCTTAAGCGCAATACAGATGACGGCATTTACCTCCATCTTGATGCTAGAGCTTTATTATCTAAGCCCTCCCCAACTTTTCTAGTATACGTTTGGTTAATATAAAATTTAAAAACAAAAACAAAAACAAACGCAAATGCGAGATACATTCACCGTGATCCAGGATAGATTATAAAGACTGAACAACAACACCGAGCACCATAGAGAGAATGAAAGGACAAAATATTAATTTTCTTAGGCCTTCAATCTTAACAAGTCTCATCCTTTGCGGTTTCCTAAACAGTAATTATACTGCAATGACCTAAACGAGTATTTCCGGCTGCCTCCGGGTGGAATCGTTCCTGTTCTCTCTGCATCTGCATTCAAGCCTCGCGACAACTCCAAATGGAATCTGGACTCCTCGTTGTTTTGAATCGACAAGGCCACGAACGGATTCTTTTTAACTAACGATTATTAAATTATTCGATATTTTTAATCAGTAATCTTGGAAATAAAAGAAATAACTGGACCCAGGGTTTCATTTGGCTGGATCGTTTCTTTCTTCCAAGGAAAGGTGATGATGTCTGAGACACAAACTCCAACATTGTAGTCAAACGACCATCACTGAAGATCAGATTTGGTGAGTGACACACTTGATGAAGTGGGAAAGGGGTGGGGGTGGGGGGGGGGGGGGTTGTTGGTGTCACCAATGGATATCGAACCCGCATCCTATCACTCAGATCAGTGCGCGACTCTAATCGTTCTTCACAATTTCTCATTAATCATCGCAACGGCTTATCCTTTAAGCCATCACGTTTTCTCCAAATGAGTGTGCATGAGTCACCCTCTCCCCCTTGTCCGGCGTGTCGTCTGAAATGCATCCCTGTCACATCAGATGTCTCTGACACATGAATAATACACGAGAATGCCATAAACCATTTATCATCACTGGTGGTAATATCTTCCTAAACATATCGCCTTAACTTAATAAAATCAGCGACTTTAGTTTAAGTTATACGTAATGTGAGCCAATTTGATATTCAGTCGTCATAAACTAGGAGGCAAAGAAGATCGAGTTTAAGTCTAAATGATAAAAATTAGGAAATTAAAGTTTATTGAAGCTAAAGAAACGAAACCCACTCTTCACAATGACTTTTTTTTTTTGTTTTAACATACATTTTATAGATTAAGTTGAAAATTCGATTTCAAGGTTTGTCTTTGAGACTATTGGGCTCATATTGGGTTATAACTGTATAAATCTGAACCTATTAACGAAGTAGTCTCAAGCAGATGAGCAGTTTATATTGAATGATAAGATATAAGGAAAGAGTCACATATAAACACACACACACACACATATATATATATATATATATATATATATATATATATATATGAATATATATATAATATATATATATATATATATATATATATTTCACGTATAATTACGATCAACTTCTACAATATTGTTTCGAGCATTATATATATATATATATATATATATATATATATATATATATATATGTCTGTATATGTATATAACCGCACGTTATACATTTGTATTTATTTATGTGTGTTCATGTGTTTGTATATATATACACACACATATATATATATATATATATATATGTGTGTGTGTGAGTGTGTGTGTGTGTGTGTATGTGTGTGTGTGTGTGTGTGTGTGACGCAAAGAAGACGGTTCGTCTGGAATATTGAGTACTCTTTTCCAAAACGCGTCATGAATTACATGACTCTTTGACAAACATACAACTTACCCTCTTTATGCAAAGTTATGCAACAGTTGATGTCATTATCAAACCATTTGACATTTTAGAATCCCAGTGTGTTCATTGTGGCGTAACAACAAGCCTATTAATCAAGATGGAATTCCGAGATATGCAAAGCAAAGGCTTAAAAGGACGGGTTTTATACGAAGTATTTACTCTCTTCGTCATTGTAAAATTCCACCCGATATTATATCAACAACGAACAACTCTGACCTTCAAAAGGGGTCGCTATTCATCATGAAGGCAGTTTATCAACAAAGCCACATGCCCAGCCTGTCCCATTGAACGACATGACTCACTCTCCCTGTAAATCTTCACTCATCCTCCGTCTCCAATTTATACAAACGCTATTTCATCTTCCAACTTATTTCAGCTCCATTTAACACTTCCATACTTCCATCACATCACATTAGAATCCCTGGACCCTCTCACATCATCCCTGCACCCTTCCACCGCCCCCCCCCCCCCGCCCCCCACTCCATCCACATTCTTTGCGACATGTCCCCAGTACAAAGTTAATCTTAATTTTAGCTTTACGAATGCCCCCCCCCCCCCCCCCCCCCAATCCCCCAAATCCGCAATGTTCTCCCAAAGAGCACAAACGACCAGCACTACCTCTCCACAGCCACCACCCGTGGCCACCACCACCACCACCGCCACTTGTTCAGAGCCGTCTCATCCTCCAATTTGGCCAAATTTGCATACCAATAGTCTTTGATTTGAACACGAGACACGAGACACGAGACACGAGACATAGCATGGCATGGCATCAAGTGAGTTCACAAAGCGTCACGTGATCACAGACAGTAGTTCTTGATTGGACGACATTTGGTGCCGATTTGAACCTGGGGTTAATGTTAGAATGAATAGAGAAATAAGAAAGAAGTCACTCACTCCCCTACAGATGACTTTACGTCCTAGAACACCCGGATCGCACCAAAATGGACCATCAAAGAATATAACCATGGGTTGTCTTTCCTGTTCTTTATTCAAGTTCACGGCCTTGATTAGCGGTAGCCATTACAAATCATTTACTTGACTTTTATTTTTTAAGAAGTCAAAGAATCTCAACTTACGTTGCTCTTCCTGTTCTTTATTCCAATTCAAGACGACGAGGATTACATTTGTACAAACTTGCACCCCAAGTACACACCTTTTGCCAAGTGGCCTCTATTTCTAACACTATTTGTGACACATCATCTTACACTGCTATTATGTCGGAGTCACCAAGCTGTTAAAAATTATTTTTAATTTGAAAAGACTAGATATGTCAGAATTTTTGTTTTTGTCACTCTAAGAAACCAACCTATAAAAGGAACGAAATTGACATCATTCAGCTTTTTGTTATTGGTCTTATACAGCCATTTTGGCGATTACTTCTCATTAAATTATATCAAGCAAACTATAAACGTTCAAGGTTACACAATGTATTGAGTGTTGATACATTAAATCCGACTGGCGGAGGTTGTGAGTATTTTATCTAACTGCATGGCATAAATAGTCCTCAATAAAGCATAAACTTAAAACAAGCTTCATACTTATGACTATAACTTCATAAATTGGTGGCATCTTAGTGCCGGCTCCCATTCGACGCGTCCCCAGGTTGCGGATAGGGGAATGGCCTTTAGATATAAAGGTTAGCTAAGAATTAAATAAGTAGCCGAGGACAAATCGGCAATGGGTGGTGGAGGAGAAGGGAAACTCGGATACCAAACCCGGGAAGATGGATATCGTGAACCCTGGCAGGCAGTTCATCTAGGAGAAAGAAAACTTTGAAAATAAACTGACATGTGGCGTTGCGCCCTATTTATCTAAATAGCAACCGAAACCCAAACCACGCAGCTACAACCAAATGAAAAGAGAAGAAAAAATTGACCACCCAGACATAAAACCGATTTGATGGTTGCGTATATATATATATATATATATATATATATATATATATATATATATATATATATATATATATATATATACGGTTTATATAAAATTATATATATATATATATATATATATATATATATATATATATATATATATATATGATTTAGGGGAGCTAACTGGAACCACGTAGAAAATGTGTATAAAAAAGAGGTGAGAATATATATATGTATATATATATATATATATATATATATATATATATATATATTGTGTGTGTGTGTGTGTGTGTGTGTGTGTGTGAACACTTATTTAGAGGAAGATACAGACGTAGATATAGATAGAAAGTTGAGGGAGGAGAGAGTGAGAGATAGCTAGATATAGTGAGAGAAAAAGAGAGAGAGAGAGAGAGAGAGAGAGAGAGAGAGAGAGAGAGAGAGAGGGGGGGGATGAGAGAAGAGTAGAAGCCTAAAAATAGGTCTTGAAAAACATGGTATCAAAACTTAGTACTTAGTTAAAATTTGTCAAATGAAATCCCTGTTTGTGTTTTCCTATAGTAACTTGATCCCAATGCAAATTGCGCAGCAAACCCAAATAAACCCATGAGTAACAATACAATGTTGTTAATCCTTTCCAATGGGAGTTCGATTTTACTACACCTTCACACCACGTCTTATCGTTTTTACCAAGAGAAGCGTGACAGCGATGTGACTCAAACTTGAATGAACTTCGAGCAGGATCATTGCTTCTGCTCTCTTGGTGAAAACAGTTTTTATCTGTAACTAACTAAAACAAGATTAATTATGGAAGGAATCCCAGCGGTTTCAGAGAAATTTAGTCTCACTCTTAAAGGATTAAAGAATGACATGACATGTGATCTCAAATGTCACCATGTTGTCGGCTTTGCTAATGTCACCCAGAGACAAATATAGCATCGTTTTTATTGTTGTTGACGATGTTGTTGTTTTGATTGCTGTCCAAGCTCATCAAACGCATCGTATAACGATAGAGTGAACATTATGTGTAAAGGCAAAAGCCTTTTTCACCCCATTAAATCATATTTTCTTTAACAGCAACAAATCCCATGCTATTTTTGTTCATTATGAGAAGGAAATATAATAATCACATACCAACTACCATAAATTGAGATTTTCTGTATAGCGCAGAACCCAAGAATTGTGCACAGAGCGCATTATAGGGGGTCTTAAGCTTACTGCAACAATCAAAATTTAGGAGAAGGATAACTTTATATTCTTCAGGTACCCATTTTACAGCAGAGTTCGGTGAGAGAATGTAAGAGGATTTACCAGGGACATATCGTTGCGCCTCTCACAGCCGAACTCCAACCTATCAGTCCGATGACGAGTGCCGTGCCACAACAAGACAACACAGCCATAATAATACTGTAGTACTATGAAAATATACATTCTATAAATTTTGGCCAGATAATTTATCCTTCAAATACCAGCAACCAGTATTTCAAGAACGAATGTTCTGGTCAATTAAAAAGAAAAAAGTTTGTTCATATTCCGCAACACACACTCTTGCTCCGTCTAGTTGCGTGACATGTCCTTAAATCTTTTTCATATAAAAGGAAAGAAAGGAAACGAAAATTTGCGAGTTTCGTTTTCTACTGTTGCCTGGTAAAATATTGATAAAGGAATTAAATTTGTTTTATAATAATGATGATATTTTGTAGTGATCCTCTTTAAAGTTCTATTAAGCAGCATTGTTTGCATGTCAAATGAATTTCTGAGGATGAAAAAATATGACAGCTGAAA
>NC_088365.1:34350758-34353258 GCF_034508935.2 Berghia stephanieae
TAAACGTACTATAAAATAATCCTAAAGAAAATTGAGACGTACAATCAGTAGGCCAAGGTTTGTTGGAATTGGTTCCTTGAGACAACGCTTCAGTTCACAAAGTCGAGATTGTGCGAGAGTTTTATGGAGGGAAGACTCTGATTCATCTCCGTTATTCACATGTTCTACTATCCTGTGACTTTCAAAATTAAGTATTACCTCCTTGGGAAAAGCCTTGAGTAAGAAAAAGACCATCAAATGAGACGTCGTGTGCCTGTGCAATGTTATCTGTGACAATGTACTTGTCGATTACAAAATCGCATCGATACCAGCGGTGACTATGTCCAGTAGAACCGTCAATTCATATACGTCATGGTATGGCCTTTGATGGATTAGCTTGATTTCTAATTGGAAACTTATTTCTAGAATGCATTTCGTATTTGTCATTCTGGAGACTTATAAAGAATGATCTATCTAAGTTTACTGCCAAATTTCTATGTAATATTTCAAAAATTGTGTGCGTGTTTCTTTATAATGGATGCATTCCGTGAATGTAGAGATTCCAACACCCTATTGTTGCTATTTGATTAACTCTTTCAACCCAAATAAAGAACTGGCCCTTATTATTTGAAAGTGATTAGAGATTAGAGGTGAAGTAGAGTCTGTGTTTGTAAAGAGCAAACTATATCAAGCTTTTTTTTTTTACATGATTTCAAGGGAAATTTAAATTATGCATTTATTGTTGATCCATTGAATAGTTCACTCAATTGAAGAGACCAGGGACAACAAATATTACGGTAACATTGTCATAATGTAACAATATTTACTTACTATTTACACAAGTCTTATTATTTACACTAATATTATTCGATTTTTGACCTATATCGGAATTGTATTGACCAGAGTGCCGAAAGAAAGACAGTCTACACCTTACACGATTTCTGCACCCTCTTATCTTGCTTGAAATGACTATAGGTTCGATATTGATTTATTTTGCTTTTGTTCCTTTCGTTCCTTTTGTTCCCGTTGTTTCCTACTTTTGCTTATAAAAGAAATAGTCTTGAATTATACAAATGATGCTCGATATATCTTATTTCCGATACTTACCGTTACAGGAAAGAAAGTTTAAAAAACTAATTTATATTTTTTAAAACTATTTTAAAAGGTATTCAAAGAAATCGATATATGGTAGTGATTACAGGTTTTTACCTCGAGAAAATAGTGGTGTAAATCAGGCGTCGACAGCAGATCAGAGCCTCTAAGTAAGTATTAAGGCATAACTTTTATCCTCAAGGAAAGATAATGAGATGCCCATATAAACATACTGTCAGCTTTATGTTATCTGTTTAATGAATATTTGTATGGGTGAACATTTATTATATATGCCTAAGTAACCTATATTTTCAATTTGAGAATTCCCTGATGATAACAGTCTTCAAGACTGATGGCTTTGTCCGCATTTTAATGTATGCTGATTATTTTCTAAGTCATGAGTCAGATATCACTGTGTGTACTAAGTCATCAATCTGATCTCTTATTTTTACTGAAATGTGCTTTACCATGTACACTGAGCATAACTAGATGTCTAAATGTCTAGGTATCTCGATAGCCCATGGGGTAAGTGGCACGCTAAAAATAACCCAAGTTATGTTAAACCCAAAGCCTTGAAAGAATCCCATTTAGCTACCTTCAGACTTTGTATAATTTCATTTACAATTCAATGTCTAGTTGTATGTTTTTGTTAAATAACAATTATGCAACAAGTCGTTATCAATAATAACAATATCAATTCATAGTCATCTACATAACAGCTCACACGATAACAGTTTTCATATCCATTACTTATTGTAACACAATCAAGCCAGCCCATCTTCTCGGTAGATTATTTTATCTTCTGTAATTTGAAATAAGAAAAAATTAAACAAATCCGTTGAAGATGAAATATAAGTTTTGTGATTTATTTTAGATAAACATGCTATACGAACTTCGCGTATAATTTGAAGGTCCGTGTGGTGCAAATAATCGTTCTCCATACCCAGCATTTTTTACAAGACACAAAATACGAAAACACGTTTCTCCATATTCCCATTCTTTGAGAATATCAAATCATATTTCTCATGCAATCTAATTAAAATGGCTAGCGTATTGACTTGATTACTTTGTAAAAATCAAAGACAATTTAATCTAAACATTGCACAAGAGATTATGAAAATAACTGATAACATTTCTTAAAAGGTTTTCTCATCAGAGTTCAACAAGTCTTATTCTCTCTCTCTCTCTCTCTCTCTCTCTCTCTCTCTCTCTCTCTCTCTCTCTCTCTCTTTCTTTCTTTCTCTCTCTCAATCTCTTTCTATCTATGTATCTATCAATCTATCTGTCTATCTAACCCCACCCCCCACCCTCTCTCTCTCTCTCTCTCTCTCTCTCTCTCTCTCTCTCTCTCTCTCTCTTGATTCTTCGAAAAAACAAGATACACAAATTTAACAGATATAATATTCTCAATACACACACACACACACAC
>NC_088365.1:34360758-34393258 GCF_034508935.2 Berghia stephanieae
ACACACACACACAGATATATATATATATATATATATATATATATATATATATATATACCTATATAATCACACAAAGAGATAATGGTTATCGATCAGGGAAATCAACCATTATCCATCCATTCATTCATTCATTTATTCATTCATTCATTCATTCATATATTCAGCCATCCATCCATTCATCCAACCCTTATCAATCGACCTAAAGGTTCTTATCAATAACCATTATCTTTACTCCTCTGTCTGTTTCTCTCTCTCTCTCTCTCTCTCTCTCTCTCTCTCTCTCTCTCTCCCTCTCTCTCTCTCTCTCTCTCTCTCACACACACACACACACACACACACACTCACTCGATACCTCTAAAAGTCCATAACTATTCACGCCTATAAATTAAGCGTTAAATTTAATACTTAATGAAATGTAGATCAATTTATCTCACACATTATTACCGTTCCCTTCATAGACTTTGAGATCGTCTATTATCATCTATTTACTCTCTCAACAATTTATTATAATGATAAACTATTTATTACCTACTTAATTAATCGGGTATTATATCAGAATTAACTGAAGGCTGGAAATTAAGTATAAGGTTCATAAATTGTGCGGCTATGTGTTCTAGTGATAAAACTGCCTTCGGATCCGAAGGTCAAGTGTTCGAGTCCCGCTCTGAGCGAATAGATGAGTCTTTGGAAAAGGCTCTTTACTCACCGTACTCAAACATCGTTGTCACTGTAGGAAAAAAAATGGGATATCACCAAACGGGTTTACAATTTTGTCCTGCATGTTAAGCGTCGCTGTTGGCTAGGGACCTTTTGCAAAGAGCTTTGAGCACGTTTAGTGAATATTACGCTATATAAATACTCAAATTTAAAATGTTCAAGAATGGTAAATTTGGCATTTTTGCATTTAAAATTATTGCCCTATCTAAAAAATTAAAAAAAAAATAAAAAATAAAATAAACGAAAATATTTTTAAAGAGAAAAAAAGAAGCGAAAAAAAGAAGGAAACAAACAATAGATGTTATTATGAGAACGGAAATTACAGTTGGATTTCAAATTGACGTTATGGGATATAATTTATCCCAACGTCATGTTGGATTAAAGCGGTCGGTATATAACATCTTGTTTGTCATTTTTGCTTCCTTTGGGGGCACAACAAATGGTCATCGCATCATACCCTGAAGGTAACGAGATCGAATTCCACTCACCTCACTGTGTGACCTTGAGCGGTCATTTTTGCCCTAGCTCACATGCGGCAATGCTATTGCGGTTGTTGATATCTGGGGTAGTTCAGGCTTCATTAAAAATATTACCTAAAGACAAATGGTCCCATTTAGACGTGCCATTAATTACAATAAACTCATAGAGCTAGGAATGTTTGCCGCTTAAACAGCTTGCTTGTATAGCAATCTTTTACTCAAAAAAAAAAAAAATTATTTTTTTTTTATAGCGCAATATCCACTAAACGTGCTCAAAGTGCATTACAAGGGGTCCCTGGCCAACAGCAACACTTAACATGTAGGACAGGATATTACGCCTGTTGGGCGATATTACATTTTTTTCTTCGAATAGAGACAACGCTGTTAACTGCCAGGTTACACATGATTATTGTGAGAGAATGTGAGTAAAGAGCCTCAACTATGCGCCGAGCGGGGTTCGAACCCAGGTCCTTCCGATCCCAAAGCGAGTGTCATGCCACTAGACCACATAACCTCACAATAGATCACGTTAAATGGACACTTTGATACTAGAGTACTAGAGTATTTTGAAATTAGAAACCTTGTTTATTAATGCTAAGAGCAAATCGTTAATTAGTTAACTAAATTATTTCAATGACTCTCCCCGAACAGGATTCAATAGTCTGATGTCACGTCCGTCCAGCAACGAGCAGCTTGGTTCTAAACAAAGAAAATCAGTACGTTTTATTCTTCATGCCGGCTAGAACTTTTTCACATGTCATGTGATCAGAATCAATAAAAGTCAAAACATGGTCAGATTTATAATGTTTTTCTCCTCTGGATACTCTTTTACGCTCGGCGGAGTAATATTTCATTAGGGCGTCCGTCATTGTTCCGATAGTTTAGAACCATAGCTGGATCTTTTAGATCCAGCGGAAATCACTTGCCAGAGACATGCTCAATGGGCAACAAAATAAACGACTGGGGAGTAAGAACTCAGTATCAGTGAAAGACAAAATTCTGAAATGGATGAAAAGAAGCAGTGTCAAAGTTGAGCATAAAGAAATATAAAAATTCTTTGGATGAATTCATCTTTCTTTTTTAATGTATGCTTGTGTCTGACATTGTTTCATCCATAACCATTCAGATACCTTTTACAATGGGTAGGAAGTAGTTGTTAATAACCTACCATTGGTGGATTGCCCATCTCCATTTCATGCTCCTATTCATTACTGACAGTTCTGGCTGTTTAAAATCAATTATTGATTTTTTTTTCCTCAAATTCCATCTTCTCCCCTTTCAAATTATAACCACTTATCTTTTCACCAATTCGCTCATCCATCTGTTCCTCAATCTATCTATCAACCCCCCCTCCCCCCAATTGATTTAATCAATGGAAGCGATCATCACATTGTCCATCCATCCTTTTATCCCTCTATCTGTCAGTCCTTCCTTCATCCAGCCTATAAAACGCACCCATACTTCCACAATCAACCAAACAAGCGATCATTAGTCCAATCCACCCAACTCGCTATTATTTCCTTCTTTACCTACAAAATATCTATCTACTCATCCCAGTATCGTTTTTTTCTCATGTTCTACTCTTTCACTAATCGTTAATGTACTATGCAACAATCCATCCAGCTATCCAGGAACCCCTCCACTTACCAATCACCACTAATACATTCAAATTACATACGGTATGTCCATATTATTTTATTCTATTGATCGATCAATCTCTTCATCAGCATACCGATTAATCCATCCATCCATCTATATACTGTTCCCTTTCCAATCATTCGTCCATCCATCAATTCACCCATCTATCAATATATCCATCCATCCATCTATCCACCTATCCATCCACTCCTATATCCGTATTTCCATCTCTCCTTCCATCTATCCATTTACCCATCCATCCACCTTTCCATCTATTATCCATCCATTTATCCGTCCATCCAATCATTTACTTATCCAGTCATTCACTCTACCACCTGTCTGTCCATTCATGCACATATTTAATCTGCCCACCCATCCATCCATCCACTCATTCATTAAGCAACCCAACCGAGGTCCATCCATCCATCCTTACAGTCATTCCCTCCACTACCCTGCCATCCATCCACACCTCCTCTATTCATTCTCCCTCCCACCCATCCATCCATCCAACCATTCATTCAACCATTCATCCACCCATCCATCCACCCATCCAACCATCCACCCATACCCATCCATCTATACATTCAGCCATCAATCCATCCATCCAACCATCCACCTATATCCATCCACCTATATCCATCCATATATTCACCGATCCACCCACTCACCTATCCATCCATTTTTCCACACCTACCCATTCATTCAACCACCCATCCATCCATCCACCCATTGGTCCGTCCATCCACCAATTAATCCACCTCCCCACAATGTAAACAAACAGACCATCACTAATCCATTCCAGCTATCTTACGACATCTTTCCCCCTGACCTAACACCAGCTCGTTCATTACGGGATATTCCCATATCCAACTCTTTCATCAATTGATTTACCGTGTCGACGTTCTTTATCAGCAATCTAACTATGAATATGAAATCTTATTGTTTACAAGGCTTGTATCTTCGTTTCAAATTAATTAAAATATTCTCTGCTGTTTTCTTATCGTCTTTAATGTCAATGCATGAGCCTGAATAATAAATCTAATCTCTACTCTATATTTTTAAAATGTTGACCAACCCCCCCCCCCCCCCCCAAAAAAAAAAAAAAACAAACAAAAATTACAAATTAAATTAATAACGAGAATTTAAGAAACAATATCAAGCTAAATATCATATTTTGTAATAATTGTATCAATGAATTCTTAACTGATCATCTCCCCCTCTCTCTCTCTCTCTCTCTCTCTCTCTATATATATATATATATATATATATATATATATATATATATATATATATATATTATATATATATATATCTGGGTGTGTATCTTTTGGGAAAATGGAAAAATACTCACGTTTTTTTCCTGATGCGTACATTTACACAATAACACACACACACACACACACACACACACACGTCAATGCCATTAACCTTCTGAATGCCAATTATATTCATAAAACGAATGCAACAAAGGATATATATTATCTACAATCCATTAGAAATTCCTTTCAATTTAATTCATTTCATTTATTGATCTCTCTACCTCCTTCTTAAAATTTCCTTCCTTTCAACATTTCATTTGTGAACGCTTTTATTTTTCATTACAAACTATCACTTTTTACCCAACAATAATACAACACCTTTAAGATAATAGATAGGGGTGTATAAATGTTAAGTAAATATTCTATTTAGTAGACATAATAACGTATGTATTTCGTTCCCTTAACGATATTAAATGTCAATATTCAAATAAAACAACGATAACGTTTTGTTCCGTCACAATATAACTATCTTTCTATATCTATCTATCCCTCTGTCTTGCTATATTTCTACGTTTTTAATTACGAGTACATAGACGTCAAGTACATAAAAAAGTATTTCTCCATCTATTTTAATTATTCATAGGCTCAATATATAGTAAATATATATAGACGTATTCATTTTCACATCTTTCTATCTACCTGTCTATCAATGTATCATTCCATTTCTCCTGCCCTCTTATCTATTTTTTTTCTATTTTAATGACCTGGTATGAGTTAATAATCTAGCAACGGTCATTCAGCTCCGAAATATAAAGTTTTTCTCCTCATCCTCCTTCCACACCCCCCCCCCCCTGTGTGTGTGTGTGTGTGTGTGTGTGTGTCTTTGTGTGTTTATAATATTGATACTATGCTTTTAGATATAATACTCACAACATCCGCCTACCGGATAAAACGTATCAACACACAAAACTATGTGTAACCTTGAACGTATATTGTCTGTTTTATATCATAATTTTGTAAAAACTAATCACCAAAATAAATAGCTGTCTAAAACAATGACAAAAATCTGAGTGACGTCAATTTCGTTCATTCTATGCATCTCTTCACACACAAATCTCCGACCCCCATTTCTCTCTCACACTCTCCACCCTTGACTTGACACACCGCTGATCGTTATCTGTTTCAATCAATTGATCCATCACGTTAAGGAAAACCCGATATGGATTTCACAAGAATACTGGACGCATAGCATAGCATTGCCCCCGTCCCCCACTCCTTCGCTGCATCCTTGTTGTTGTTGTTGTTGCATTATTTTTATTATCAACATGCATGCCTGTATTCCCAGCAAACACGCAAAAACCTAATCAAGTGAAATAGAAGGAATAAATGTAAACATCGAACGATCTGTGAGTTCAGTGAGTACAACGACAGATAATTATAATGTTTACGGAGAAGAAATGGCAACTCGGCAAACGGTACTTTCTATTTGATATTTTCAAATGTGTACCTTGATAAGATTGAAAACTTATACTGTCAGATAAAACAAATTTTTTAACGATCTAAATTTTTGTTTAACCCTCTCCTTATCAACTATAGGAAAATCGTCACATTCGTTACGATTCAACCAACATTTTCCTTATTTTAATTTCTTTTGTACATCATAAAATTTAAATGAAATGACTACAGTTAGTGTGTTGAAAGCATGTTTTGCTAAAGAAATTATGTATCGCAAGAACTTACTGCTATTGTGTTTTAGTGATAAAAAATCTATTTTTGATAGTTGGATGTGAAGTTTTGGGAGAAATCCTGAAAATGGCTGGTAAGGAGAGAGTTAATTTGAAATGGCGATGAATTAAGATGGCATTCAAACTTTCTAAAATTCTTAAGTTGCAAAACTCTAAAGAAGTCACAAGATGAAATTATTTTTGGACAAACTGAGAGTCAAATGCATTATTCATTGATATTTAATTTTATATTATCGTTTTCTGGCCAAAATGTTAAAAATTGGTTTTGTTAGTGTTTGGCAGAGTTAGTGTGATGACATGTATACTATGTGGTTCATAATTATTCATTCTTTTTGGATCTTCAAAGCCTTGTTTCCTTAAACTGTCTTGTGTTACATTGAACTCGGTATTTGAATGGATTGGTGGAGATAGTTAAGTAGCCTGAGCTACAATGTCAGATTTTGTATCACAAATCCATCCACCACACCCTGGACTCCCCATCTCACCCATGTACATAAACACACACACACATACACACACAAACACACACACACACACACACACACACACATGTGATTGGGGGGTTCCTCTTTTCTCCTGGATTTTCCACAAAGTAAAATCTTCCATAACATGTATAAATAATATATACATTTTAATAAAATCATAATAGTTCAGCTTTTGTAATGGATTAAGAAAGGCTATAACATTTCTCGAATGTTTCTGTATTCGATTTGTGTGAAAACTATTTAGTATTAAATAAAACAAAACAAAACAAGACAATTGGGGAACAAAAGTGAAATTTGGGACACAAATCCGATGCAATATTTATCCGTTTGCCCTGTGCATAGAACCAGAAATGATGATTGAACATAGCAATGCAATAAAGACAAAAGCAAACAAGCCCCTGAGAACCCTTGATTAAAAATTCTGCGTGATCAATGCGGTCGACTAGAGAGAGAGAGTTTGTCCCGCCCACTTCCGTTTTCATGATTATTGTGGACACACCATGCGTGTCTAGTTAATGTGATGACATATTGCATGAAAGATCATGTGTGTGTTTGTTTGTTTGCTTGTCTGTTTATGTATGTTTATGTGTGTGTGTGTGTATGTTGTGTGTGTGTGTGTGTGTATTGTCGTTTGTCTCTTAATGATTTCCCATTGGCGTCCAACCCATGACAATAGAATGGAACGCTGTGCCCGTGACAAGCCACTTGTTTGCGTCCCAAAATTCGTAATATTCAATGACCCTTTTCTTTTTCCTCGGCTATCTAATTAGTGGAAGGCAAAGTTGACAAAATGTTGTAATTTGCGGCTATATGGTCTAGTGGTATGACGCTCGTTTTCGGATCGAAGGTCTTGGATTCGGGCCTCGCTCGGCGCATAGATGAGTCCTTGGAGAAGGCACTTTATTCACATTCTCTCACCGTATTCAGGTGTAAGTTGAGTACCTGGCCGTTAACAGCGTTGTTTCTGTCCGAAAAAATGTAATGCCGCCTAAAAGGCGTCATGTCCCGTCCTACATGTTAAATATTGCTGTTGGACTGGCCAAGGACCCTTGTTAAGCGCTTTGAGCACGTTGAGTGGATATTGCATTATATAAAAGATCTTTTTCTTGTAATAGATATATTGCATCTTTAAAAAGCAAGGCAAATATTTGTTTTTTAATTAAAACAATAAAATATTTTCTTATGTCTTTGGACAAATTAATTCTTAAACAATTGTGAAGTAGTTACTAATTCAAAACGAAGGGGTTGCCTTTGAAATACACAAAATTTAAAAATAAATCTGATATTAAGATAAATTACAACTATCTAAAGTTAAATAGAAAGACGAAATGATACGATGGGTTCAAATTTCCCTATTTATGACAAATACAGATGGCTGATAGGGAATCTAGCTACTCATTAATAATTTCAAATTCCATTCAGATGTCTCTGCCATCCATTGTTTTTAAATGGGAAACGCGACACGCCTATCTCATTCATCAGTGTATTTGAATTAACGCTCTCAGCTTACCCTTATCCTTTGTTTCTTAATTTTATATTTATATTTTTTTTCTTATCTTTTGTTCTCTCAAAAGCTTGAATTACATCGAACTTTAAATTCATGTTGCTGGAATAAAGCAACTCAAACATGTTAAAAAAGATACTCTGTGAGACTGTCATAACGGTGTAAAATCCCGGGCAGGAAATGTCCAAAGTGAATTTTACGATGTTAACTGTAATGCTGACCAATGAGAGAATACAATTCTATTTTGTTTCTACGTCTACCAAAATCACATGAACACTATGACAACAAGGTTTAAACAGGGTTTAATAATAATAATAATAATAATAATAATAATAATAATAATAATAATAATAATAATAATAATAATAATAATAATACTAATAATACTAATAATAATAATGATGATTATTATGATGATGATGATGATGATGATGATGATGATGATGATGATGATGATGATGATGATGATGATGATGATAATGATGATGATGATATGATGATGATGATAATAATAATATGCTAATATAATAATTAGAAGAAGAAGAAGAAGAAGAAGAAGAAGAAGAAGAAGAAGAAGAAGAAGAAGAAGAAGAAGAAGAAGAAGAAGAAGAAGAAGGAGAATGATAATGATGGTGATGATGATTATAACAATAATAATAATAATAATAATGATGATGATGATGATGATGATGATGATGATGATGATGATGATGATGATGATGATGATGATGATGATGATGATGGTGATGATGATGATGATGATAATAATAATAATAATAATAATAATAATAATAATAATAATAATAATAATAATTTATTGTCCAGGAAGGCAATTTTTCATCTGGTTACAGTATCGACATAATATACGCAAAGACAGACATGCAGGAAACAAAAAGTACAAAACCACATACATACGCACACATGCACAACTCACATTCACTCACGCTTAAATAAGGCTTCGTTTAACTTAACTAAAACCAATGTCATCATGATTACAAACAATAACATACGTATGTATATATATATATATATATATATATATATATATATATATATATATATATATATACATATATATATATATCATATATGTCAAAAAATGGCATCTTGCATATCACCTAGGTGCAAATTATAGTAAAAATAACAAAATGAGCTTAGTGTTATATAAATTTTTAACATGTTAGTTTTAATATCATTATCTTAATCTGCTTTACCTCGAAATAATTTTTAAAACTGAGATTTTATATAGTGCAATATTCATTAAACTTGATCAAAGAGCTTTACAAGGGCTCCCTACAGCACTCAACATCTAGGAAGAGACATGGTGCCTGGTACAATTGTTCTGACAGAGACAAAGCTTTTAATGACCAGATTCTCATTTTTCACCTGAGTGCGATGAGAAAAATGGAGTAAAGAGCCTTATCCAAGGCCTCAATTATACGCCGCTGAGATCGGGACTTGAACCTAGGAACTTCCAATCGAAGGCTAGTGTCATTCCACAAAACCACATGGCTGCATATAGCCTAATACTAGAATGGAACGGTAGGTCCGTGACGTAACTGTAGTTGACTCTAGTCATGGGTGGGTCACATAAGATTTTGATGAGAAAAGATAGGTAAGGGTTTTGTTGAACGACAAAGTTATACCTTGAAAAAGTCATTACCTGAGCATTGATTTAATAGTTGGCAAGTTTTTCAAACAAATCTATTCCGAGGCTGTCCTCAATGTCATTGATTAAACCCATTGGTATTCATTGGGATGTTAGGTAGGCTTTTAAGGCAATCGATAGTAATTTTAGAGTTCTAATTTGAAATTGAAATTAGTTATAAATTTCTAGAGGATTGGATAAGGCTAATTGTAGAAAGCAAATAGAATGATAAACCAATTACACTCCTTACTTGGGGTGCTTTGAGCATGTTGACTTTGAGGTGATAATAATAATTGACTGTGCAAGAATTCGTCAACTAACAAAAAGGTGATATTCAATGTAAGTCTTCTATTTCGTGTTATCTATTGGCCACTCCAATCCTGAGATCAATTATTTAAAAATATAACTGGCAATGCCAGATCCGAATTCGAGTCTACAAGGACCAAACCCGCCAAGGTAGTAGTTGAGCGCATCGACACCATGTCATCGTTTGCTAGATTTAAGGGCAAGTTCAAATCTCATCAGGCTTTTATTCTTCTTTTTTTTTTGTTGACACTTCTTCATAAACCAACTATTAATCACCTCATAACTCATTGATCATGCATTTTCTTTCGCTACTTTTTTTTCTGAACGGCAAGCCTTGATGGCATGTGAGTTGGGGGTGAGGGAGAGGACATGAACAATTCCTGGTCGCTCTGAGCGCATACTACGTGGCGCAGCTCTTGTCGCTAGCATGATGGCTACCCGAACGAAGAAGAAGAAGTAGGCTGCTTCTTCTTGTTTATTCAGCAGTAATTATATACTTTGTAAAAATCGTATTTCTAATTCAGAGCATTTAATTATTAATTTATCTTTCAAGCTACAGAAACCGGGTTTAACACAAGCTTTTTGGTGTTGGTCACATGAAAACCCAGAGACTTTTTTTTAAAAGCAAAGACTCTCATTGCTAATGAAATTGGATTGATAGTGGTCTATAAAAATGCTATCATGCAATATCGATTAAAACTCTGGCATCGATTTCAATCAAACCAACTCAAACGGAAATCACGGGTTGAGCACAAGAATGCTTTTTTAAAAGAGTGAAGTCATTTGTGAAGACCCGATCCCATTTCTCTCACAGCATGGAACGAATCAATTCCCAGCCCAAGCTTTATTAAATTCTCGCTAGAATATTCATTTCTGGTGTACTTTGACAAAACATAGTTTCCAATTTAGCCAGAAATCATTGATTTCAAATTTCCATCGATCAAGATGGCCATCCCAACGGGCCTTGAAGTGCAAATCCTGAGACTTCAAAGAAGATTAAATCGTTTTGACTGGGCGTGTTGGGTTGGGGTGTAGGGGGGGGGGGGTCATCATTCAATATTTGACATTCAAGCTTTTTGTCTATAATAGAAAAAATTGTGTTTTGTCAATGTGTTGTTGTTTGGACATTGTGAGTTGAAGCGGATATTTTTGTGGGCGAGAGTATTGAGAGAATTATTATTAAATTTCTACTGTGGTTTTTGGAATAATTTATTGGACACAAGTTGATATAGATATTATCTTACAGAGGCGCATTATAGATCAAATGAACATTCATTTTATTGGGTTTGACAGCAATATCAGATTTATGAGATTGAACATGCGAAATTTTGTATAGCAGGTTATTGTAAAGAGGTGATTGGATTTTTCTATAAAGTGCTGCTGCATTGACTTTCGCCCCGCGCGTGTTCTTTCTCAACACATCGAATTGAGAAATTATTCAAATGGATATTTATGGAAGACATTGGTGTATGAATGTTTTGCTACAATGTTAGAATAAAAAAGAAGAAATTAAACAAAAATTATCCTGATTGGAATCCCTTCATTTCAAATAGAACTCTGATTATTATTTATTTTGTTTCATGAACAACGCGGGTTTGGATTAATTACCAGTAATAACTCGCACAAGAGGAAGACCACATAAATACAACGAAATATTTCATTGCAAAAGTGATATGGGTTAAACAAAATAAGGATTACAATGTTTTGATTGTCTACACGATTAGCCGTTTGTTGACCATCTTTTTCTTGAGTATACTTAATACCCTTTTATTTGTCTTCGTGCGAGTCATAATTTTCAATTATAGAGATGATAATAAAATTACAATTAAAAGGTACTATTTGAAAAAAGCCCCATTTGTTTATGCTTGCATGTCTTGTTATTAACCAGGTTGACTGCCTCACTCTGGTAAAACGAAATTTTTAAAAATTTGTCCAGGAAACTCGTCCTTCAAATATCTTTCGATTTAAATGTTCCTCATCTTGCAAGACACTCACAAAAGTCTCAAGTCTGAGAGATTTTGCCAAAATTAGTGTTATTTAAATCGGTCGATATTTGAAGGACAAATTTTCCAGCCAAATTTCTAAATACTGGTTTTTCCGGAGAATGGTTAAGGAATTTACACATAAAAATGATAAAAAATATCAATATAAAACCGGAGCTCCTTTGGGTTCTGATGTCAAACTTCGAATCCCATTGTCTTTTCCCCTCTATTTTTTATTTCTAAAAACATTTCTGCTTCACCGGATATCGCAGTCATGACGCATTCATGTGTTTTCATGTTTCCTCGAAAGTGTCGTAAAAAAAAGAAATCACCTTTATCTTTAGCGCAGCTTTTGTTTTTCTTACTATTGATGTCTCCAAGTATCAGTCACTTTCCCAATGAGCCGTGGCGTGAAGACAACAATACATTGTCAGCGAGCTTCGATACTGACAACTGAAGTACTCTGGAAAAGCACGTATTTCAAGTTTGGTCCAGAAAACTCTTCGCTGCAATATCCATCGAGTGATATGACTCTCCTCTTGTCAAAAATTATCAAACCTTGTATTCAATGAAGTCTAAGCTTTGAGAGTTTTTGACAAGATAAGAGTCATTTTATTTGTACGTCTAGTTTGTTTGTTTGTTTGTTTTTGGCCAAAATTCTAAATATGTATTTTCCAGAGTGTGACAGAAAAGCTATAAGACGCCTTTTTCCAATTTGATCTTAGTCAGAAAACTTTTACTTCATTCATCATCCTATTAAAACGATCCTCAAGCTGTCAAAAAGTATTAAAATTAAGACCTGAGTGACGTCTTACGCTTGAAGATTATTGTCTTATTGACGATTATCGTCCTATATAATCTTCGATATTATGTGAATGTAACCTTTTTTCTGGCCAAAATTTCATTTAATATGTTTTGTCAGTGTATCTACTGCTCTGAGTTTGATATTTGTCTGTGCATGAAATTTAACACCGATCGATCAGTTGATCAATAATAACAATACATTACAAGCTTTACAATTAACTGCTACAATGGTAAGCAGTCAAGAACAAATATTATCCGTATTATAATCTATAATGTTCGGGGGGAATGATAACGTGATAAGAAAGTAAAATTCTTACTTAGTTTATCGGAATTTTTGAAATTAGAAAATATAATTACAGAATCGATGTTATGATCTATAAAATGTATAACTTGGATTCACATCAGGGAATACCAGAATTCTTTACAGTCTTTTTTTTCTTTTTTTTTTTTTTTTTGGTTTCATTTTTGAAAAACATATTTTTGAATTTAAGAAAGACAGACTCATCTGGTACATCAGTAGAATCATCAAAATCTTGACCGGTTGAGATATCGGGTTAAGATGAAAAAAATAGACCTCATTTAACTCAAATAAAAAGTAGCAAACCTTTATCTCTGTTGGTTGCTTCAGAAACTGGGACAAGCGCTGGTTTTACGTGATTATTGACTTTGAAAGACTAAAGGCTGGTCGACGTGTCGTTAAAGTGGTGTCTAAAATAAAACCAACGATTTACGGAGGAATGGCAAATTTGAAAAATCTATCAATCTATCAATTTTTTAAATCAAACAAACCAGGAAAATGATGTAATGAACAAAATGACAAACAGCATCAGCATTGGCATTCAGACACTTGATATTCGAGCTGACGGTGTCATGATACTGTAATGGAATTCATTTGTCGTTAAGTCTTGGTTTGCATGAATGGGTGGGTCGCTTGGCTTTATAATTAATTACTTTTTAAAAAAAGTTTAAATCATTTTACAAATCAATCGCATCACATGTGTGATTACACCAGAGAGTCAATATTAGAGAGGGTCGACGTATATTATCGCTTTCACAAAAGAACTGCATATTTTATAGATCGGTGTAAGTAAACGTAGTGTGGTTGCTCTCCGGATGAAAATCAATGAGTCCTTTCTTGATAAACTTGTCTTACTTTTGAGTAAATATGCAATTTACAATGAGTTAATATCAAATTTTATATTAACGCGAAGAAGATCATTTCTAATATGCAGAATCCCAACCGGAAGCACTTTATAAAAAAACTCATTAAGTCAGGCATTTTAGATCAATACCTTCTAGTCAAACCACAAACCTGTGAACTTTAACATGTCAAAATAAAGATAGTTATTAACGTAATCGACAATCATGTCGTACAAGAAGATACACAGTACCGCTGAGCCACTATTGCCATACCACCAATTACTGTACAGTATGGTCATCATGATGACTGCCGTACTCTGAAAAAATACATAAATGTTAAATTGAATGTAAGCTTCAATTTAATGTACGAAAACAGATAAAATGGACGTTTCGGGTTACCCATTTATCAACAAACAGGATGAATGAAACACTTCAGACGAATGAGATAATGTGGTAGTGGCGTTGTTATATTAAATTGAAGCTTACATTCAATTTCACATTGCTATTTATTTCTTTGAGCTTCGAACAGCACATTTACATTACCCAGTATTCTGAAAAAATACGTATTTTTGTCCCAGGTCGGAGAGTTTTTGACAAGATGAGAGTCATTTTAATCGATCGATATTTGAAGACCGAGTTTTCTGGTCAAAATTTTAAATACGTGCTTTTTCAAAGTACGGCAGATGAGAAATTAAAGGAAGGATTGCCTTCTTGAATTGTATACATACATAATATCTATTTTACATACATACATTATATTATACATATATTTGTTGTTCGTTTTTTTTCTTGTCTGTTTGTTTGTTCATTTTTCTCTCTTTTCAATCCCAAACGTAGACCAACCGACCATTTTCTTTCAGAAATTTGAACTCTTCCTCCTTACCTTATTACCGGCCACCTCTCTTCAATGCTTAAGTAAAATCAATATAATTGTATAACATATTAAATCCAGGATAATGTGGCCTACAGCTGCTGTCCGCTATACACTCTTAAAACGCTTTTTTTTCATTTTAACCATAACATTCTGTATTTCAAATAAAATTGAATTGAGATGGCCCTCAACTTATCTATAATCTTAAACCTAAAACTTCAAGGATGTAACAAGGAGTTTTTTTACAAGTCAAATTCATCAATATTTGCGGTTCTATGATTCTGGCTACTATGCCAAATGGGATAAAAGGTTTTGTCAGTGTAATGCTACTGCTGCTGTGATGGGATGTGTTTCTTATGCTCTCTCTTGTAAAAAATAGATCGCATTATCCAGTTAAATCGGAAGAATTTTCTCTGATGTTCTCTTATCTTATCTTATTTATTTATTTATTATTTTTTATAATTCCTTTCAAAATCCCACGCCGTCCGTTTTAGATTTTAGTCTGGATTTTACACAATGTTTAAATATGTTGCGAGAGTAAACACTTAATAAAAGCAAAATTTCGAGAAAACAGTTTAATTTCTAATTTTGATACAAAAGTGTGGATTCAAAATCGGTTTCAATCAATCAATTTAGAAATTGTTACTGTGAACATAGGAGGTCGCAACAACTCAGAGATGGGTAGAACGCCCCCGCCTCACAAGTCAAGGTACTCCAATCGATCCCGCATGTAAATGATATTTTTCTGATCCTCTGTTTGTCCACCCAATAGTAATTGGATAGATAGGACTGTTAGGTCTGACGGAAAGTATCGTGTGACAGGCTTACAAGCAATCAATGATGATAATGATGAATAATTTGTACAACGCGCAATTTCCATGAATTCTTACTCTAAGGCGTTTTACAATTACTCTAAAAGGGGCTACATTTCTCAAGGAAAAGATGTGAGATACTAACAGCTGGACTTGAATTCCGGGAACTCTAGGTATAAGTGCAATCCTTAACAATTTGACCATGTCGCCCCAACTACTACAATTCATCTCTTATTGAATTGTATTATTCACTATCAATTCCATTACTTTGATTAATGCTGTTTGACAACGCATATTTAATACACTTTCGAATTCAAATACAAGTACTTTGTACCATTGTTTCTAAGTATATCATAATTCTCAAAAACAAAACAAAAACACTTTATAATTCTTTATATCAAATATCACAATCGATTTATTAGCAGTATATTTAGTTCAAAATTATCGATTTTGGGCTGATACTGAGGCCGATCTATAACAAGGATTTCCGTCATTTTAAAAATATCTAATGATATTTCACAAATCCAATAAGTAGTATTGATTTGAGAAAAATAATTGTAAATGGAATTGGAATGTACTTGCCATTGAGACAAAAATAAAAACTGACACTCCCGTAACGAGTCCCAGAGTTACTGGAAATGTCTGAAAAAGTGGGAATGAAATAATGCTAGAAATGCTCTCATCCAATCAGCACGTCTCGGCTGGGGATGGAACCTCAGACCTTGCTTGTTTTAAATGTCTTTCTGTTTTGTCAGACATTCTTTCATACACATCTTTTCAAATTGTTATCTTACACTATTGTCGGCTCCCTAATTCTCCACATTTAATTACTTTAGTGATCTTTTGTTTGTTTCGCTCAAGAATGCTTCAATGTAAAGCGTTTAGAGCCTGTGACAATAGGGTAAAGAGCTATAAAAATTGCCATTTTTTATTATTATTATTATTATTATTATTATTATTATTATTATTATTATTATTATTATTATTATTATTATTATCATTATTATTATTATTATTATTATTATTATTATTATTATTATTATTATTATTATTATTATTATTATTATTATTATTATTAATGGGTTTACACGGGTCAAAATATAAGATGACTTTAATTTTAACTATCTTTCTGATCTTAAGTGTGATCGGCAGGCCCTGCTATCATAGTTGAATTAGTCATGTTCAGCTGTCGTGGGCCAATGATATAAATGCATGGCTGCTATACCTAGCACACCGGAAAAATACTCGGTTCGATTATGTGCCATAAGGGCAAAATCTCTGAAAAGACGGTAATGATTCTGTGCCGTATAAATCTATAAATTAAAAAAAAATGGATTGTTTTGCGCTCAACTGCAGACTTGACTACTGGACCGATTTTGACTATTGGTGGCTCAAAAGATTCGTCTGGTTCTAACTTAATTTCCATAATAATATAATTATTACAATAAATGAGTCCCTGTGCGTAATGGAAGTTTTAATTTTGTGATTTGTCCACTCCACATTTTTGATGTTTTAAACTTATATCCCCCGTTGCCAGTTTGGTCAGGGTGGCCAGATTTGCGAGTATCTACATGCTTTTTTTATGGAACCGATTTTGATCGCTGGCACCTGAAAAGATTTGTCTCGATCTATCTTTATTTCCACGATATGAAATCATTATAGGAAATGTGTACCTGTGCGAAATAAGCCTTTGTTTACCAGGAAATCTTGCGAGATCCCCTCTTGGCAAGAATATACGTAGAAGGAAAAAAAGATCAGTCTTTCGCGACCGATCATCGAACCTCATACTGCCTGACTACCAGACAGAAGTGCATCCATTACACCACAGAGTTCATTCTATTGGTAGTACTATATAAAGCTACTTTTTGGTCATAAAGAATCTGCGTGACCGCGGTAACTTCTATTCTGCTTTGAAGGAAACTGATGCAGTTTTCCTTTTCACCTTTTGGAAAATATATCCAGTTTGAGTTAAAAGTACGTAGTACTTTTCTAGTGCTTTAACACCCTTAGTATTCATGAATCGTCCCAAGTTGGTACCAATGTATTCGACTCACGCTATTTCCTAGTCTAATTCAATCTGCCTGATCGAGTAGCTTCATGCATGCATAATCAATGAAATGGTATCTAATTTGTGGTGCTAGTAGGAGGATAGGTATGTGTTTGTTTGGGGAGTGGGAAAGAGAGAGAGAGAGAGAGAGGGGGGGGAGAGAGAGAGAAGAGAAGAGAGAGAGAGGAGAGACAGAAGAGAGAGACAAAGGAGAACAAGAGAGAGACACAAAGCAGAGAGAGAGAGAGAGATAGAGAGAGAGAGAGAGAGAGAGAGAGAGAGAGAGAGAGAGAGAAAAGCCTATGATGTAATTTTCTTGTCTGGAGTTGTACCATACCTAAATATAAATAGCATTGATTTAAACAATGAATCCAAAAATAAATTAATATGAAGGCAAAAAGTATAACCTATTCGTATTTGTCTTATTTATTTTAGACACAATAGTCAGAGCAATCAATTTCTGCCATGAAAATAAATACAATTCTTGGAGAAATTAGATGGGAAATTAAATGAATAGAAAGAAAAAACTATCCATATATCACCGTTGATTAAATCCCCCCCCCCCCCCCCCCCAAAGAAAAATCAAAGCAATTCATCGTGGGAAATAGACTTCACTGATGTATGGGAATCGAGTAATACGAAAAGATTGTCCAATGAAATAGAATTAGAATGGATGGCTATACTTTGTGATCTTCTGTTACTTTGATCTATTCTTATATTATGTCTCACTTGGGTCTACCTTCCTCGTTTTTAATCATTTCCTATTGGTGATTTATCTACATGCCCCCGATCCCCCCTCTAACACACACACACACACACACACACACACACATACGCACACGCATACACGTACACAATACAGATACACATGCGCTCTCTCTCTATCTCTCTCTCTCTCTCTCTCTCTCTCTCTCTCTCTTTCTCTCCACTCTTTCTCTCTATGAGCAGTCTATACTTTTGAAGATCTTTCATAGTTGATAGTTCGAAATATAGTTCTCATTACTGATTTCATTAGTTTTATGAATCAATACACGGGATTGTCCTAAACACTTTTCTAGTATTTTGCTAGAAAACATTATTTTTGTATATTCTATAAATTTTAGGTGACCATTAATTTATCAAAACTTCTTAAAGCCTCTTTTGGCATTAATGGCTTAGGGGTATGATCTCGTTTTGTCACAAAAGTCAATCGATGTTAAGCGTGGTCAGTTTCCGGATTGGTGACAGTGATCTTTGCGTCATGTTGTAAGGCATTTTATACAAATTACAAAGATTGCTGCATAAAAGGTATGAAGTAGAAATATGGCTCATATGGCCCATTGTAGGAATAAATGAAGCATTTTAATGCGGGTTGAGCATGCTAAACCATAAAACTGCGTCAATTAAATGTGCATTATTAAAATGAATTTAATTTTATGTAATTAAGTTAATAAAATAAATATTAATATTTCTTTTCATCAAATTCAATCGTTTTCTTTACTTAAAAGTATCAGTTTCACGACCCTTGAACAAGTAAAAGGTCACCTTAATATATCAGTACATGAGATTTTCTGACCAGAATGAGAAAGTGTACACAAACATTATTAAAACGGATTCCATCATCCTCTAAAGACAAGAGCGTCACTATACATTTTCTTCTCGTCTATTTCACATTCATGTTTTCTCCGTTTCTTCGCCCATTTTTTTTCATTCTGTGCCTATTTTTCTGGCTGATTCCGTTAAGAATGAAATTGGATTCCGACACGCAAACAGTCTGCTTGTGTTAACCCTTTAAGTGTGAGGTTTCATTTCAATTTTAACCTGAAACCACATGTAAAAGTTTTTTTACAAATGAAGCTCCGGGGCACCAATCTTACTTTGCGGACTCTAATAAAACACACACACACACACACACACACATAGATACACACACACAAACGCACACACACACACACACACACACACATTTTTTTTACATTTTGACCAGGAAACCAGTTCTACATTTATCGACAGATTAATGTGACCTTCACCTCGTCAAACCGTCTCAAACCTGGGAATTCAATAGAGGGCAAGAAGAAGGTCATTTTAATTTATCGATATTTGAAGGACGGTCCTTCCGGTCAAAAATGAAGCCCCAGGTTTGAGAGATTTTGACAAGATCAGTGTCATTTAGATCAAAGGTTATTTGAACGACGAGTTTTCTGAACAATATTTTCAAAGTGTATATTTACGGGTTAGGGTAGTATTAGTGCCAGATCCAAAACTTTAAACCAACTAGCAAATTGTCTTTTTTCCTTTTGTTAATTTGGTTTCTCGGGTTAAATGTGTTTTTTTTTTCAGAGTTGGCATTAATGTTGTCCTCTAGTAGAATACGTTTAAGCGTTCAGCAACAAATGGATAATTTATTGGTCTGACAAAAGGTGTTATATATCAGGCTGACATTTTTCGAGAAATGCGCAATAAAAACAAAAACAAAAATATAACCTGTAAGAGATGGGGAGTCCCAATAGCTCAGTTGGTAGAGCACTCGCTTCACACCCAAAGGGGTCCAATCGGGGTGAAGTCGAGATTAGTTACGACCTCGTCTCCCCCCCCCCCTCCCACCCCCACCCCAAACCCCTGTTCACCCAGTAGTGGTTGGGTAGCTAAATCTGTCATAATATCTGTCGGTAAATACCTTGCAATAGACTAATGTCCTATCCGAAGGGCAGCAAGCAATTGTTGTTGTCTGTTTCACGCTATAGAAGCAGGGATAAACTCTATATTCATCGCCAAAAAGACTGTCGACTGTCTTATACCTGTTGTTCTTTGTAACTTTGACTATCTATAATTAACATTTATTTAAATAATTCAAACTGCGTCTTTTTTTCCGGGAGGGATTGCTCTGTAGACTGGTGCTAACTTCAGTTATTTGAATTTATTTCCTTGTGTGGTGCGTTTTGTCCGGCCACCATAGAAATACAAATGGAGAATTTGGATAGAAATGAATTCAATCTCTTTGCAGGAGGGTTAAAGTAGTGGAAGAATGGGGTGGGTGGGGGTGGGGGGGGGGTGACAGAGTTATGGAGCAGTTTGGGTCGTGGGGTGACATGTAAAAGGATGAGGGTTGGAGGAGTGAGTAGTAGTAAGACGGGGATGTTTAGTATAATGAAATGAATCGAATACATTGAAAATAGAAAGTAACAAAAAGATGGAAATTGAAGAATGTCAATAGGAAAGAATGATATTATCCCAAGAATTGAATCAAAATCAAAATTGAACAATATGCTGAAAACTTAAGTTAAGTTTCTTTCCTGTAGTCTGTTGGTTTGGCACTCTCCTTTGGACGACATGTCCTGCCTGGTTCATGTCACACTCTGGGAGACAATTTGAATCCTTGGAAAAGGCCCTTTACTCATATTATTCTCTCAGTGCACTCATGGTGTGAATAAGCAGGTTTTGTCGAAAATAAACTGTTATAGCGTCTCAGGCGTTATGAATCGTTCTTCGAGTAAAGTGTTGCTGTTTGCTTCGAATTCTTTGAGAAGCATTTTGTGCACATCTAATGGATATTTCTCTATATAGAAGCTCATGTTTTATCTTATTAGAAAGCGCATTCGAAATTGTTCTAGCTGAAAAAGCGGGGAATTTAATTGATTGCATATTATAGCATGAGAATACCGATTCTTAGTGTGATCTATTTAACCCTGATTGTGGTACTGAAGGCGTCTTCCCGGACTGTGTTCTAATCAAAAAGCTCCTGGTTTACTAAAAGAGACATGCCATCCATTTCCCGTTTCGTGACGTTTATAGACTTGGGGAAATTCCTTTCACCTCGCGTGCATCACGTTTTTCTTATCGGCAAAAGGTTAACCTTTTAACGGCGAGACTAAATCCCGTCCAAATATAATGCCTTCCATGCTTTCCCAAGGTTGTTAATATGAACCTACTCGTTTTCCTCAAGAGACCATCAGCGATGAGACTCCGACTTCATTGATCTTCAAGATGTATTGCTATCACTGTTTGTTTTTTTAAAAAGATAAAAGCAAGATTCAATATCACGTTTTTGTTGACCCAAAGCTCGAATGTAAATGACTAAATAAATCATTTTTATCTTTCAAAAACCGATGTTCTTTATACTCGATATCTTTGAAAGAAGGAAAACATAAAGAGAAAAATGCATTCCACTCTCTCAAAATATTAAAGTTAGCTTCAGCAAATTGAAGACCAAATAAACAAAAACTAGAGCTACAATTTTTAAAATAAAAATTACACTTGAATCTTTTGAAAAAATTCATTTTGACAGGGAAAACCATTATTTCATATAATTTGAGCTGACCCTCAACTTGTCGAAGTCTTGCTTAAATCTTGAGACGTCTTCCAAATCTTCCAAGGAAAACCAAGAGATTGATTTGTTAAACAAACGTTTTCTGATAAAATAGCCCCTTAAGTTCTGGGGGTAAACTTAATCTAACCTATCATTATGCCATAATCATATGGGGAAACAAATTGTTATTACTCCTTATTAAAATAAACAGGCATGAAATAAAAGTTTTATTTGCACGCATTCGAAATATTGCTTATTTATTTACAATTTGTGAAAGAAAAGTAAGCAACGCGAGATCATTGGTGTGTTAAAATAGTCTAAGTATAAACATTTACAAAGAACATTTTGTCAATGTGACCATAAACATTGCGTTTTCTCAATGCTTAATGTGTTCACCAAGCAGACGGTATGAAACAAATTTCCACCTCATTTGATATACAAAGCCTGTTAGTCGTCCTTTTCACATTAGCAAATCTAATAATTTCTGTCTGCAGGTACTTATTCACATGGTGTACGGGCAAAAGAAAACAATGTGGGGTCAACGTTCTTCTATCCGTGTCACCTATCCAACCACTGATCACCTTAGACGTCGCTTGATGTTGGAACAAGAAGACACAACTCACGGCTGAGCCATTATCAGATCTGAATATATCAAAACATAATTTTGGTGTAGCCAAAACCATTAACCTTGCTAGTCATAATATATATATATATATATATATATATATATATATATATATATATATATATATATATATATATATATATATATATATATATACTGAGAAACAACACACACAAGCATGCAGTCTAAATTTTGGGAAGACGGAATAGCAAGACCATTTCTTTTTGTAGTTCCATATGCAATGTCTCTCATCCAGAACTTCAAGTTGCCGATAGTCAATAGGGAACAAAAGCACGAGGTAAAAAAACGGGTTCCAATCTCATTGGAAGTGTAAAACCACTATTCCGGAGGGCTGGATACAACACACTTTGCGTAATTGATCTTCTCGTTTCAGAGTGACGGCATCTTATTTTCTGGTCTAAATATATACTGGGCATCAATAAAGACCCGTGCTCTTCTACATCCCGTAAAAGGAAGAGTCTGCCTATACATCCAGCTACTAAAATATCTATGCCACCTTATGATTAAATATGTAACCTATCTATTATTAGTCCCCAGAAGGAAGATTACATGACACTTTCAATGAGTTTGGAACCGGAAAAGTAGAAGCTGTGACGTCACGATTTCTTTGCCCTTTTTGTACATGCCTGCATAGCAGATTTTCTGCGTTGATCAATGACTGCGTAATATCTAACTTTCGAAATATAATTATAGCAGTGAAGAGAGGGTAAACCCCCGGTAAAATGACTGTTAGAGCACGAATCCAGCTAAAGAAATGGAAATTCAGTCATTGACCCAACCAAGTCAATTGCACTTATTCTCCTTTTATATTACAAACATTTAGAAAAGAAAAACATGCCGTAATTTTCTTTTTCGTGACTGTTTAATTTGCTTTAAGGCCGTTCTCCATCTACAATAAGGCACGTTTTACCCCTCGACATTCAATGTCGAGCTCTTTGTGTATACAATTTGAAAAGAATTGAAACTAATGATATTAGTTGCTAGGCATTTGTCTTATCCGTGCAAATGTTTCATGTATTACAAAATGTAAAGTTCTAGTTATATAAACAATGGGGTTAACCTGTCTATTCCATCGAGGAATTTGAGATCAAGTGGGAAATTAAGCCTTGTATCTCATAAGAAAGGTTCTAAAAGACTTTAATTTATAACTTTTAATATAGCTGGCCCAGATAATATACAGAATGCCTTGTCGCTTCATTTGAGATCAATATATTCAGAATCTGCTTTTAAACATATTCTTAAAACAGTGCTTTTATGGAAACGCCTTTTAGAATGTCCATAAAGTATATTTTTTATTTTGTTTTGGATAAAATCTATCGTAATCTGTACCACAAAGAAAAGGGTAAGGATAAGGTATCTAAAATGAAAAAAACAACAACTTAGATTTAAATAAAAACAATTGTTTCGATTAATTGTTGAACTTATTGCATGAAGAAGACAAATTATTTAGGCAGCGGTTAACTACAATTATGATATATAATAACTTCGCCCAATATTCAGGGATAATAACGTGGAGTTCCCTCTTTGCAATTTAACTTTTTGTTTTTCTATTTTCTCTCTTCCAACACAAAAGCGCTGCCATTTCACCTATTTTTAACATGCACTTCATCAATCATTTGTTCCGGCCTTCCTCCGCTGCCTTCAAGAGAGCTGCTTGTCGCTAACCACTGAACTGCCGTACTCTAGAAAGACAGGTATTTAAAACTTTGGCCAGAAAACTCGTCCTTCAAATACCGATCGATTTAAATGACAAATCATCTTGGCAAAAACTCTCAAACCTGGGTCTTCCCGAGGTATTTGCCAAGATTGATGGTAATTCAAATCGATTGATATTTGATGAGGGACGAGTTTTGTGGCTCAAATTTTAAATACGTGTCTTTCTAGAGTACTGCAGTTAACTGGTTAAGATTTACGCCCCAAAAAATAATCTTTGAAAACAAAATATCTTTTATCATGATTATATAATAAATTAGAACTAAGCAACACAAAAAGCAACATATGATTGAGTTAAAAACACAAATATTGTAAAGACAGAAGACTGACATTGACGGGTAGAAAGTGTGTGTGTGTGTGTGTGTGTGTTGTGTGTGTGTGTGTGTGTGTGAGGGGGGGGGGGGGGAAGGAGGAAATGGATTCGGACGTCAAACAAAAGATGAGTATTTTATTTCACGAAGATTTGGAAAGGAAATGCCATTAATCATGACAATTCCAAGTGTCCCCTTTTAAGAATAATTGAGTGATGAATGAAGTACAATACACGAGTCTTTCTGGAATTAGAATAGAATTGTTATTCAATTAAATTTATTTGACATACTCCTCTATATTATTGTCACAAATCAATCAAAAACTTTTATAGGATATTTTAAAAGACGGAATGCTGGATTTGCTTAAGCACGAATAACAATGACATTTGTTCAGCAAGTTGACGTGTGGCATTATGAGAAAATTTGCCTTCCTGGAGATGATCATTTCAATCACACTAGATTACGTTTGAAATCTTTAGAATTCGAAGTTCTCGTAATAAACAATAAGTGGCTACTATAATTGATTTTATGAATTACCGATTTAATTTCAGCAGGATTAAATATAATTTCAGTGTTTTTAATAGTTCTCTAGCATCGACGTTTTCTATACACCATCTCCATCGTTTATCAATGGCTTATACATTGCCGACGTATGAGTTTGTTCCATTAGGTTGTTTTCCTAACGTTTCAACACAAAAAGATGGTTAACTTGAAAATAAAAACTGCAAGTTTTTCGTTATATCAGTTTCTCTGTAAGCAAGTTAAAACATATCCAAAAAGGGACGTCTAAAACAACAGTACCAGGTTCATCTGAGGAGCTTTTCGTTTTCTTTAGTAGCATTTTTATCATAACTTTCAGGTATTACCTCTGCTGCTGAACACTTCGCCAAGTCTCAGCTTTACAGGTTTTGCCAAGGGAAGGGTCATTTTTATCCACCGATATTTCAAGGGCGAGTTTTGACCATCATTTTGAAATTGTGTTTTTTAAAATCAGAGTACTTCAATATGGTAATGTGACAAATTAGGGGGCAGTCGCTGGTGGAAGAGGCGGGATGATTTTTTATTGTATTTTTCTTTCTACTTTCTCTGGCAATGAGTCACACACACTGTTACAGATCTTGATCATTCACACCAATGTCGAATTTTCCTTCATATCAGAATATTAAGTAATCGATGTCACCAACCCGGAACTCATCATGTTTGCACTCGCTTAGATATCTTTAACCATAATATCGTTAAAGTTGCGCTATCCCAATAAATATCATTATCTCTCACCATAAAAAGCAAAGAAAAAACTCCAAGAGGTAGGTCAACGACTGGGGTTGGGGAGAGGGGATAATGGAGTGAATGGCAGTGGTGGTTGTTGTGTGAGTTAGGGGGCGGGGAGGGAGGAGGGGGTGTGAAGGTATAGAGAACATACTATACACCATTAGTTACGCGATGTTGATTCGATTATGTAGTACTTATTACACAGTTCCTGATTCCTGACTGGTATTGATTAAAGTCACTACCGTTGTATTTTTACTTGCGTTTTATTTGGAATAATATTTTATTGATACCACAGTGATTGGACATGAATAATTTCCATCCACTCTGGTTTGAAGTGACGATAATTGGAGATTATGATGGTGTTGATAATAATAATGGTGATGATGATGATGATGATGATGATGATGATGATGATGATGATAATAATGATGATGATGATGAATAGGAGGAGGAGGAGGAGGAGGAGGAGGAGGAGGAGGAGGAGAGGAGGAGGAGGAGGAGGAGGAGGAGGAGGAGGAGGATAAGGATGATGATGATGTTGGTGGTGGTGATGGTGGGGATAATGATGATGGAGATGATGATGATAAAAATAATAGCAATAATAATAATGAAATAATAATAATAATAATAATAATAATAATAATAATAATAATAATAATAATAATAATAATAATAATAATAATAATAATAATAATAATAATAATAACAATAATGACAATAAAAATAATGATGTTGATGTGACGATGATGATGATGATGATGATGATGATGATGATGGTGATGATGATGATGATTTTGATGATTATGAAAAGAAGAAGAAGAAGACGAAGAAGAAGAAATATATCATTATTCTCTCTTCGTCAATATAAACAATAATTATAATTATAAACAACAACAACAACAATAACAACAACAACAACAACAACAACAACAGGTAACAACGGATCCCACAACAATCAATGTATTCAAAAATGATAAATCGGGGAAAGTGGTAGGGGCGACGAGATTAGGAGGAAAGGAAACGATACCATAAAGGTTTTATATGACATGATACACCCAGAAGTAAAGGGAACTACAGCAATACTTTGCGGTTTTATGGTGTGTTACTTGCCTGGTTTGGTACCTGGTTCGAATCAATAGGCGTAAAGTTTAACCTTGAAAAGGGTCTTAACTTACATTCTCTCACAACACTCAGTCAAAAGTGTTGTCTTTGTCAAGATTACTGTTATTGTGCCTAGTTGCGTCTTTCTTTTAATGCTTGGGACATCTTGTAATGCGTTTTGTTCACATTTAGTTGGTATTCTGCTATAGAAAAGCTCACTTAAAGAAACGAAATGAACATCACACTATACCTGGATTTTTGGAGGTCCACAACGTGATATTCGTCTCAGATTAACTGATTTAAAACAATGAAAGAACTTTAAAAAGTCTCGATGGTTTTGTTAATGGAAAGATGTGTAATGTTTCAATATATAACATTGGAAACAATCTAAAGCGATATGAGCTGACAGTCTGACATGACAGGCATCTGATAATATTCCACAGAGGTGAGAACTCTTTCTTTTTGTACGTTATGTAATCAAAATACATTCATAAAAAACTACGCTATGGAATATGTTTAGCTTATGGCCGATACACGCGTTCATATACACGACAGTTATTAAACAGGAAAACAAAATATTCGTTTGTTTTCATGGCGGAACGTGAATGAGATTGATTGGTTGATAGAAATGTTTATAGCTAAAATACCAAAGAGTAGACTCCTTATGACATGCCAATCAAATTTCAAGTGTGTCAATTTTCAACTCTCTCCTAGCCGGCCATTTTCAGGAATTTCCCCAAATCTTCACACCCAAAACAAAACAAAACTATATTATTTTCTCACTCAAACACAAAAGCACTAAGCTCATGTTTTACATATTTGATTTCCGCAAAAAGGAACTCTACAATACGGTGTTAGTTTTTTCATAATTATAACCGACATTTAAAAATCAATTATGTGATGTGCCAAAGAAATCAGAATGAGAAAAATTTGGCTTTATCGTAACGAATGTGACAATTTTCTGGTGATTGGTAAAGAGAGGGTTAACTGGCGCAGGTCAAACTGTCATTTTTGCCTGCAAGATTCACAGACACACCTTGTATTTTATCCGCTACATCAGGCTCCAATGAAACTGGAATCCTATCGCTACTAGGGTACTGCTTATTAGAAGAAAAAAAATCAACTAAAGAACTGATATCGGGTAAGAATAAAAAATTAAAACGGAACAGGAATGAATATCTAGACACACTTTCCCCTAACACCATTGCGAATATGGGCTGGATGTGTAATCATTAGACGCTACTGTTCTGAATCAAAGTTGCTTGTTCGAATGAAGGACAGGAACGTTAGAGCAACAGACTTTAAGAGGTTTGGCGATAGCGCAATTGATTTCACGTAAAACCAATACTGTGTCAGCGCCTTGTTTCATCCTCAGCTGTCATGAATTATTCATGTCAAGTTATCTCCGGTCGTCGCTATCCCCCGGAGTTACGTCCCTTTTCATCAAAATATTAATTTGTTTTTGTGAGAGCACTTTTAGTACACGGATGGAATGTAAAAAGAATAAATTCCCAAGGCCCCAAAGATTATCCTTATTTGTGTGGCAAAGAAGACCAAAAGAGCAAAGGATAAAAAATAACATGGGCGATTGAAATGTTATATTATATTTCTGTAGATACCGCTAGTCTTAATGTGTGTTGCGGGTATTTGTAGAGATGAATCAAACAGGTTTTATTGTGAAAGCAACGAAGCTCAAGTCGCATTGCTACTACTTCCCTCATGTATATGAATGGTTAAAATTTAAAGTAATAACTGAATAAAATAGATCAGATGACGTGTTTTTTCTCCTCAACAAACCCGTCTCATAATGAAAGTGCCATGGCTATTTAGACGACACAACCGGAAGAGGTTTTGACCGGCTGAAAGAATCATCGCAACCGTTACAGATGATGCCTATCTGCCGTCCTCTTGAAAAACCCATCTTTAAAAAAATTGGCCAGAAAACTCGTCCTTCAAATATCGATCGATTTAAATGACCTTCATCTTGGCAAAAATTCTCCAACCTACGGCTTCGCGAAATCCCATGTTGGAGAGTTTTTTGCCAGATGAAGGTCATTAAATCGATCGGTGTTTGAAGGACGACTATTCTGACCAACATTTTAAATACGAGTTTTTTTTCCAGCAGTTAACTGGTTAAGATGTTATTTTCTTAACCCTTAAACATTTATTAGCCTATTTTCTGTGGGAGACAAGACTTGTGATTTGGGACGACAGTCAATAGAAGTTCTGGTCCATTTAGGTTACTGCAAACAATCATTATCGATCAGAGATAAGAGTAAAAGTTACGATTTGGTAGTGGTTGAATGAGGATTGAAGAAGACAAGAAGTGGATTGATAGGCAAAGAGAGAGAGAGAGAGAGAGAGAGAGAGAGAGAGAGAGAGGGAGAGGGAGAGAGAGAGAGAGAAAAAAAAGAGAGAGAGGGAGAGAGAGAGAGAGAGAGAGAGAGAGAGAGAGAGAGAGAGAGAGAAGGGGGAGTGTATTTCAATAGAATTTCTGACGAGATGAAATGTCGTGGATCATGTGATTAATACTAGCTGTGATTTTAAAACTGAACATTTTCAACATGGCTCAAGTTGACTTTTTTAATAATGTCATTTCGATTTAAATTGAAATAATATGCTTTTAGCCTAATTGGCTTCATAAACACAAAAGTGGCCCAGTTTGAATTAATTTGGTTAGTATTGTTTATGGCTATTAACTTAACTCACAACTGAGTAACCGAAATTATTCAATAAAAATAAAACATTACAATCTCATTGCATTTTTTTTCTTTTAGAAATAATTCCACATTTAAATTGATGCATCGGTGTTATAAATACTATAAGATTTATTTTCAATGCTGGAGAAAGCCTTTAAGTCATTAGATTGAAATGAAATGAGAATGATCAAATTTCACCAAAAACAACAGACGAAATTGCCTACGACACAGCTCTTGGACTCTTAATAGACACAGGTTAAGACTTTGAAAATCCAGATGACTAAAATTGAAATATTTGACTTGTGACCTATTGCCTCAAAACGGTATTTAATCGCGTTAATCGAATGCTAAAGAATTGAATGTGTAAGAAACAAAAGAACGTTTGGTAAACCTTGTATGTTGTATTGAGAAGAATAGATAGCTTCTTATACGAACAAAATCTAAGGTTTCACGTTTCTGGGGATTTAAAATTTCGCTTTTTATCATTTTGAATTTAATTTCGCTTTTTATCATTTTGCTCACCCTCGTTTTAAGACGAGAGGTCAAATTTTGTAACCAATTTTCTTTACCAGATAACAAGTTGATAATCTTAGAATATATTATTTGGATATAATAGGAAAATTGAGAAAATGACATTAAAATACGTTTATTTGGAATAGTCCACTACCTAACCCAAGTAAACATCACTTCCAGAACTGTCTAGAGCGGATATACGTCGCCCTGTAGTCACTTCCAAAGGGTTATTTTAAAATGGCCGTCAAAACACCCGAAACGGAAGTGCTTTAGGTCGTCTAAAAGAACCCCAGACGTCAGGGGTGATCACTCTCGTAAGAACTCACGGGACCCGGTATTGTCAGTCGTCCTGGCCCAGTCTTTGTCACAAATGGAGTGTATAGAGTTTTTGGACGAGAACAAAACAGGTAGTTAGAGATCGTTAATGGAAGATGTGGTCTTTTATTAGCATGACAAACAAGTCCGAGAAATGGAGGAATGAACCTGGTAAAAATAGCCATAAAAATAAAAGAGCTAATGGGGAGGATTGGAGGGGAGAAGTTTTGCAGTTAAGCTGAGAGGGGTAGATTAAAAGGGAGAAAGACGGGACACAAGGCAGGGACAGGGAGATAACAGGAGGACAGGAAGATAGATAGAAATATAAATAGACATATAGATAAATAGATAGATAGGCAGATAAATAGATAGATGGATAAGATAGATGGATAGATAGATAAAAAGATATATACATATGTTTTTGTTTCTTCATCTTAACAACGCCACTACCACATTATCTCATTTGTCTGTAGTGTTGTTCATCCTGTTTTATTGATAAATGGGAAACCCAAAACGTCCATTTTATCTGTTTTCGTATATTAATTTGAAGCTTACATTCAATTTCACATTGTTATTTATTTTTAATGTCTCGAAAGGAGGACTGGTTTTTAAAATTATTATAATCAAATTCCAAACTTGCCAAACATCATACAAATCACTCCCGACTAACATCGTTCATATTCAAAACGGCTAAGGTTAACACATATCTAGGCTTTGGATGAAAATTTCAACTAAAACCAAAATAACATCAAATATATGAAATGTGGAAACAGTCAGTTCCATGGTGCAAGCCAAGATGCAGACCATAAAACCTTTTTTTAATTGGAATGTAGCATTATTTGTTTTCCAATTAGACTTTTCTATGTATCTTAAACTTGGGATTTTATAAAGCCCAATACCCAAAAACGTGCTCAAAGCCTTAACAAGGGGTCCCTAGCCAACAGCAACATTTAACATTTAAGGCGAGACATAACGCCTGTTAGGCGATAACACATATTTTTCTCCTACAGAAATAACCCTGTTAACGGCTAGGTAAATTCATTTTACACGGTAAGAGAATGTGAAAAAGACCCTTTTCCAATTTTGCTCTGCTCAGAAAGGGACTCGAACCCAGGACCGTCCGAACCACGGGTGATTGTAATACCACAAAACCACATCGCCGCCAAGTGCTATCACCAAAAACAAAGCATGGATTCGATGTACGACAGATATACAAACGTCTTCCTTTCCTGTGTTTGATTCACCGTGTAATTCTATCCCACGGGACAACCCCCGTGTCTGGCCAGTAATGTGAAAATCTCATCCTCTCGGGACTGTGGGTCCAACACGTTATTAACCCATCAGCATCGGCCCATTACTTTCATGGGCCTGGTCTCCAACAACGTTGGTAGTTTTATGGTGACTTACTGCGACGTTGGGAATGAGAAGCTGAAATGTGTTGTCCTGTTATATCCAAGTGACAAATTTAACCCTCAGACTACATCTGGTACCAAGTCACAATGAAGCAAATGTCCACCGTGGAATTGAAGATTAAATGCTCAGAACTAAGAAATGTATTTAGGAGTTGGGGAAGTTTGGGGGGGGGGGGGGGGGGGGGGGGGGTGTCAGTTCAAGTTCTCATTTCCTACAGAAGTTAGCGAATTGAATTTTTTAAAAGAATTAGTTTTCGAATGATCCGCTTTTTAAAAAGTGAATTCCAATCAAATAGAAGAAAAATTAAGACAACTTGTTTTCTTATGACAAAAATATAGGCCTCGTAAACTTTTACACTTTCTTAGCTTTGATCTTATTTCATCCATATTCTCCTTTCATTTTTTTTGTGCGGCTAGGTGATCTAGTGGTCTGACACAGACCTTGGGGCCGGAAAGTCCAGATTGAGCCCTTGGAATAGGCTCTTTACTCACATTCTCTCACCATACTCAATACCTGGCCGTTAACAGCGTTGTCTCTGTCGGAAAAAAAAAATTAAATCGCCAAACAGGCGTTATGTCTCGTCCTATATATATATATATATATATATATATATATATATATATATATATATATATATATATAATATCAAGTGTTGCAGTTAGCTAGGGACCCCATTGTAAAGCGCTTTTAGCACGTTTAGTGGATATTGCACTCTATAAACGTGCAGATCTGTTCACCTTATTAAAGCATAATAAACATTTTCAAAATTGGAGAAACCGGTATATGTGATTGTTATAA
>NC_088365.1:34398258-34408258 GCF_034508935.2 Berghia stephanieae
TATTTTTCTTTTAAGAGTATCTGAACTCCTCTTTTCCATTTTTCAACACACACACACACACTCACACACACACACACACACTCACACACACACTTACACACATACAAACATATATAAATATATATATATATTTATATATTTATATATATATATATATATATATATATATATATATATATATATATTTATATATATATCTTTTGGAGATAAAAAATCTGATACCTTAATCCCAATATTTGACAAACCATCTTATTTGTGCTTTCACTTGTTTCATGTCTTTCTCTTTTTATATCAGCGAATTGATTTGTTTGAATTTGGAATATTGTGTGAGATCAAACTTAAACATTGTAAATGAAAGTTGGTTAAGAACAATATAAAACAATCTAGACCTATGCATTTTGTATAAAAAATGGTGTAGCTTATTTCTAAAGATATCCGAAAATAGTTTAGTGGGACATAATACATAGCATGTCATATGAACAGTTGATGTTTTAAAAAGTTTCTAGATGAAACGAAAAACAAAATAAGTCTTGCTCCTCTGGGTGACATTTCAATGCCATATCAGTGTATCCAGATTGTAATGATATTAACCTGTTAATTAATGTCGTCCTCTCAAACCTTGGACTTCGTGGAGTAAACTGGTTAAATACATCTCAAAACTCAAGACATTCAGAGGACGCGCCATTGACTATGGTCGTTGTTGTCACAGAAGATTAATCTAGCGGTGTCTTTGAGCTTGGTTAAAATCATCATTATCGTCATAAATGTCGGATGGAATATATGTTACATGAATTCAGATGACAGTATTGAAAGCAGCATTATCTCATGATTTAAGATAAATACTGGCATAAAAGGCACGAGACAAAGGTTCCATTTAGATCAAGCAGGATTATTCTATTTATAAAGTGTTATTTTGTCTCGACGTCCCCGTTATATGATTGTAGATAATTATACTGTAACTCTTCTCCACTCCTTGGGCATGAAATGGAACGAGATATGAAAACAAAAATTATAAGCAGAAAATGTATTACTCACACACATAAACCTCGTACATTAACTTACACATATACACACGCACGCACATAAAATCCTCCCACACGCAAACACCTCACATGTCTTATTTATTGGTAACATACACAAACACAAACAATCCCCCCCCCCTCCCTTCGCCCATTGTCGCATACACACAAACACACACTATCAAAAGAAACAAGGTTTCAGAAAGAAGAAAAATAGGCGAGAAAATAATGGGAGTTTTCAACGCTGCGTTGGACAGGTCAGGTCTATTTTCCTACCCAATTTTAATGTCCGCCGGGGATTTTCTGTCTTTAGAGGAGACAGCCTATAACAGGGTTACGAATCATTTTAACACGTTCTCTCCCTTGACTCGACCTCAACCAAAAATTAAGAAATAAAAAAAGTAGAAGAGAAAAAAATATACACAATATTTTTTTCATTCTATCCTTTCAACAAGACAGGGCCATTTATACATAACGAGACATGTTTTATCATTTATTCTTATTTGTTACATGTTCCTAAAAGGACGTGAACACAATGACGAATTGTTGACTTTGTGGTCTTGGAGTATGACCTTCGCCTTCGGACAGTTGAGTTCGAGTCCTTGGAAAATTGGGACCCCTTGTATAGCGCTTTGAGCACTCTTCGTGGATGGTAAACTATATAAATGCTCTAGTTTTTACCTTTTTTTTTAAATTGAGCTTTTATATATAGGGCAATATCTACTTAACGTGCTCAAAGCGCTTTATAAAGGGTCCCTGACTAACAGGAACACGTAACACGTAGAACGAGACATGACGCCTGTTAGGCAATATTACAATATTTTCCCGACAGACAACGCTGTTCACGGCCAGGTACTCATTTTACACTTGAGTGCAGTGAGAGACTGTGAGTAAAGAGCCCTTTTCAAGGACTCAACTATGCGCCGAGAGAGGCTCGAACTCAGGAGAACGCTCTAAATTGATTATTAGAGACCATTTGAATAAAGAAACCAAAACCTGTGGGAAATCCCACGGGCTGTACTGTAGCCCAGATAGTTTGTTTGTTTTTTAAAAAATAATCGAGTGGAATTGGAAAGAGCCAGCTAGAATAAAGATTTCTTTTGAAAAAACATTCACATAATGAAGGGGTGGAAAGTGTGATAGTTTTATACGGCCTTTTATGGGAATAGATGGGACATTGTAAATTGGTACAATATTGATCTAGGTGTAATCTGTAGAAATAAATTTATAATGAAAGTGGGTTCCCAAAACGTTTATCACACGACTTATAGATATACTGCCGTTGTTTTTAAAAACGCAATTTATGCAATGTTAACCAAATAGTACATGCTGTGTTCTTTAAAAGAGCGGCATAATAGTATAGATATACTACTATAACCTCGATCTCACAACACATCATATTTTAACCCATCACCTCAATACGGTATTATATCGAAGTAGACCAGATGTCATGGACATGCATGAAAAGGAAAAGGAAAATGATCAAACATACGAAAGAGTTTTACGCTCTTTAAGAAAATAAATTCATAAATTGTCCTCAATAACAAAAAAATATATTATGAATTAATTGACCCAACTGTCATATTTTTTGGATTAACATTAAATTTTTACCATTTAAATTAATCCACCAACAGTTTAGACGATGGGTCGCATTTTACTCAAAT
Source organism: Berghia stephanieae (assembly GCF_034508935.2). Classification (NCBI taxonomy): domain Eukaryota; kingdom Metazoa; phylum Mollusca; class Gastropoda; order Nudibranchia; family Aeolidiidae; genus Berghia; species Berghia stephanieae. The sequence continues at coordinate 34,400,942 of NC_088365.1, forward strand.
GCGATAAATTCAACATTTTATTTACATGACAGTTATGTCTGACTTTATCATGTCTAACACTAACAAGTGGAGATGTAATCAGAGTTATGGTATGTCACAGGAATAACGTTGGAGATGCAATCAGAGTTATGGTATGTAACAGGAATAACGTTGGAGATGTAATCAGAGTTATGGTATGTAACAGAAATAACGTTGGAGATGCAATCAGAGTTATGGTATGTAACAGGAATAACGTTGGAGATGTAATCAGAGTTATAGTATGTAACAGGAATAACGTTGGAGATGCAATCAGAGTTATGGTATGTAACAGGAATAACGTTGGAGATGTAATCAGAGTTATGGTATGTAACAGGAATAACGTTGGAGATGCAATCAGAGTTATGGTATGTAACAGGAATAACGCTTTATGTCAAAGCATGCTTAATTTGATAGCAAATCGGTTTCACTCAAGAATATGATGGTGATGTAGGGCGGGAACCGATCTTTGTTTATTTATTATTATTTGCCATATACCGCGGACAAGTGTTGTTATTTTATGCAGCTTTTCCGAAACTGTTCCATAACTGGCTAGGTGTTTTGTTTGAAATAGGAATTAGAGTCCATAGACCACACCGGAGGATTATAGAGAGCGTCGTGAAGATGATTGGCCATAGTCAATCTATGGAAGTGTTATATAAAAGCCTTCCCATTTATTTATTTATTTATTTATTTATTTATTTATTTATTTATTTATTTATTTATTTATTTATTTATTTATTTATTTATTTATGTGGTTAATGTTTTATACAGATTTTTTAAAATCTTTAAAAACAATATAATCTTAATAAATTGATAGCACTTTCTTTAACTATAACCTCACTTAAATACCAGTAAATATCATGATTCTATATCAGTTCCTAATACTGTATGCACATTATGGATCAATTATTAATTTCAACCTCAATACTACCCTATTCTAACAAAACATGTTTTATTTCATTTTCATCAAATTTATAATTTTAAAAAGAAATTAAAAAGAAAAAAAAAAACTCGAACACCAATCGATTAAAAAAGAACTCAAAAGTGTTGGAACTGAGACTTCAAAGTGTTTGAGATTGGAGACAGATTGGAGACAAGACAGGCGTCATCTCACTCGCATTGAAGAATTCTTAATTCTGGTCAATACTAAAATAAGTATTTTGTCAACGTGTTACAAAGTCATTCTATAGTCTCAAAATCTGTCCCATGGGGACAGCTCTCTTTGACAGGCCAGCAAGACAGGGAGACAAAGCATTATTAAATTTGTAAATATATATTTTATAAAACCAACACCATAATATGAGGGTTACTGGTATAAATATAGTGCAGATACTATTTTTAGATCAGAAGAATACATAAAATGCAAGGAAATGAAGATTGTGTAAGAATAGACGTTTCTTTGCCATCAAATGAAAAGAAAATTGTCTTAGTGGTAACAGCAATGCCAGCAGAAGTAAATTCTGCTTTCGAGAAAAGTGAAAAATTATTATTATTATTATTAATTATTATTAATTATAAATATATTATTATTATTATTATATTATTATTTTTTATTATTAATTATTATTATTTATTATTATTTTATTATATTGATTATTTATATTATTATTATTATTATTTTTTATTATTATTATTATATTATTATTTATTATTATTATATATTATTATTATATATTATTATTTATTTATTATTATTATTATTATTATTATTATTATTATTATTATTATTTATTATTATTATTATATTATTATTATTATTATTATTATTATTATTATTATTATTATTTATATATTATTATTATTATTATTTTATTATTATTATTATTATTATTATTATTTTATTATTATTATTATTATTTATTTTTTTTTTGTATTATTATTATTATTATTATTATTATTATTATTATTATTATCCTTATTATATTATATTATTCTATTATTATTATTATTATTAATTATTATTATTATATTATTTTATATCATTATTATTATTATTATTATTATTATTATTATTATATTATTATTATTATTATTATTATTATTATTATTATCGTGGCTATGTGGTATGGTATAACAATCGCTTTCGGGTTGGAAGGTCTTGGGTCTTGGGTTTGAGCCTCATCGGCGCATAGTTGAGGCCTTGAACAGGCTCTTTATTCACATTTTCTCACCGTACTCATTTGTAAAATGAGTACATGAAAACAGCTTTGTCTGTCTGAAATACGAGAGCTCTTTCATAATTAACCGAAAAATGCCTGTAAAATCCGCGTTTTTTATGCTATCAACAAAATTCTTGCACGTGTTCATACCTTGACTCGTCCTTCATTTCTCTACATAACAGCCAAGTCTGTCGACACACTTCTGCCAACGCCGCACCATGGAATAGATACCCTCTCGGAAGAAATTTCCGTCAAGGTTTTGTAGCCATTTCCGCACATGGTCAACAAGCTCTTCATCAACATCAAAGCGCTTTCCTGCCAGCTCACGTTTCAGTGGCCCAAAGAGGTGATAATCAGATGGTGCAGGTCTGGACTGTGTGGTGGGTGTGGCAAAATCTCCCATCCATATTTCTCTAGCCAACCTTGCGTCACTCGTGCTGTGTGAGGTGTAGCGTTGTCGTGTTGCAAAGTGACCCCGTTGGTCAACTGCCCTGGGCGCTTTCTGCGAATGGCCTCGCTAAGCTTGTCAAGAGTTTGGCAGTACCTTGCAGCATTGATTGTTTCTCCAGGTTGTAAGGTTTCGAACAGAATAACACCACGACTGTCCCAGAAAACAGTTCCCATTATTTTCTTTGCTGACCGCATGACTTTGAATTTCTTCGCGACAGGTGAGGATGGATGTTTCCATGTCATCGAATCTTGCTTTGTTTCTGGGGTGCAATGGTGCAACCAAGTCTCATCACCGGTGACTATGCTGTCAAGAAAAGTCACATCGTACCCTAGAAAGTCTCCGCCGGCGTTGGCAGTATGCCCGTGAACCCTGCGTGAGCTCTTGCTTCTTCTCAAAAGTTCCCTGCAGATGTCCAATCTTTGTTCTTTATGATTGTCTGTCAATTGCTTAGAAACCCATCTTGCGATGACTTTTCTGTAGCCAAGTTCATCAAATACAATTCTATGGGCAGAAGTTTCCGAAATTTCAAGACTGCTTGCGATTTCATGAAGTTTCAACCTCCTGTCTTGACGAATAAGCTCATCAACTCGCTTCACATTGTCTTCTGACGTCGCAGTTATCGAACGCCCTCTCCCTTCCCTGTCTGTCAAGTCGGAATGCCCGGCTTCAAACAAATTACACCAGTGATAGACTTGTGTACGGCTTGTAACATGCTCACCATATACACTCTGAAGTTCTTTGTGAATTTCGGTAGGATTCAGACTTTTGGCGTTCAAAAAAACGTATGACAGCTCAATTTTCCTCCTTTGACCAAGTTTCAAGGTGGGCCGCCATCTTTAAAATCGTCTAGAAATTCATTGTGCAAAATGATGCACTTCATAATTTCTGGGAATATCCGTAAGGAAATAAGGAATATCATGTCGTTTACAGAATTAAAAAATCTCCACTGGTTGCTGAGCAATGGGCATTTTTCGGTTATTTCTGAAAGAGCCCTCGTAATTGCAATATTGCTTAATTTAAGAACGCGACACTGGAACTGCAACAAATTATAATAAAAATAATAATAATAATAATAATAATAATAATAATAATAATAATAATAATAATAGTAATAATAATAATAATAATAATTATAATAATAGTCATAATAATAATAATAATAATAATAATAATAATAATAATAATAATAATAATAATAATAATAATAATAATAATAATAATAATAATAATAGATAATAATAATAAGAAGAAGAAGAAAAAAAAAAAGAAGAAGAAGAAGAAGAAGAAGAAGAAGAAGAAGAAGAAGAAGAAGAAGAAGAAGAAGAAGAAGAAGAAGAAGAAGAATATTTATTATTATTATTATTATTATTATTATTATTATTATTATTATTATTATTATTATTATTATTATTATTATTATTATTATTATTATTATTATTTTGTTGCAGTTCCAGTGTCGCGTTCTTAAATTAAGCATTTTAACTTGAGGTTTTTTATACAGAGCAACGTCCACAAAACGTGCTCAAAACCATTGAAAAGGAGACTATAGCCAACAAAGACAATGACTTAACAAGCAGGATGAGACATGCCGTCTCTTAGTCTATATTAGAATTGTTTTCCGACAGAGACAACGCAGTTATGGCGAGGTGCTCAAATAACACTCGCGTAAGGTAAGAGAATAATGTGAGGAAAGGGTCTATTCCAAGAACTCAACTACACGAGACTCAACCTCTGGTTAGAGACTTCTAAATTAAGACCTTTAAATTCCGTGCTTCTAATCCGAGGTTGTCAAAGTTAAGTGTATCTAAAATACGAAGATTTGGTCTGCAGTTTTATTTAGGTAAATAAAGGTAGAGAGTATTGTTCGATCAGGTGAGAGAGTAGCCTAATGCCACAGTTAAAGGGTTGATGTCAAAGTTGTATAGTTATATATGTTTTACCATAAAGGTCATATGTTTTTAATTCTGCTGTATTTCCTAAAGGCCCTCTTCAGTCGTGGGAAATTTAAATAATCGAATTTCAAAACTATGAAAAAATCCATGAAAAGCTGGCAAGGACATGATTAAAAAATACGAAAAAACATATTTTCAACTGTAAAATAATTTCTAAAAAATCTCAATCCCCTCCTCACGCAATCTGGAGCTCTGATTCCAATATTGATCATTTCACATCTCGAAATTCTAAATGAAAACCAAGAAGACCCAAAAATAACAACCAGTCTTAACCAGTTAACTGTCGTACTCTGGAAACACACGTTTTTAAAATATTTGGCCAGAAAATTCGTCCTTCAAATATTGATCGATTCAAAGGACCCTCATCTTGGCAAAAACGTTCAAACCTGGGACTTCGCGAGATCCCAAGTTTAAAATTTTTGCCAAGATGAGGGCCATTAAAATCGATTGATTTTTGAAGGAAGAGTTTTCTGGCCAAATTTTTAAATACGTGTCTTTCTAGAGTACGACAGTTAACTGGTTAAAATCCTATTTCTCTGTATGAGAGACAGAAAGACGTGAAGATGGTATTTTAACCCTGCGGCTCTTGTACGGGATTTAGTGATACAAGGTATTGAGCGGACGGATCGCCAGGACCAGCAAGACGGGGATTTCTGGAATCAAAGAAAGACAGATTGAGCTGTCAAAAATATCTGGTGCTGGATTAGGACAGCCGTCCACCACCTTTTTGGGAAAATTACTTTGGTCGAGATATTTTGGAGATGTTATGGGTTTCTGTGATGATGATGTTGTTTTTGGTGCTGTTTTGTTGTTGTTTTTTTTCTTTGTTTTTCTGATGCTGTTTTTGTTGTTGGTATTAGTATTGATGTTGTTGTTGTTGTTGTTGTTGTGTTGTTGTTGTTGGTGGTGGTGGTGGTGTTTTTGTTTGTACTTTGTTATTTAAAACGCTGATAGGTAATAAATTGGTTTGGGAATATGTCACAATATTTTTATGCTTTAATATACAATGACAAGGAAACTGGGAACGTTATGGGTATAGTTTTTTCATCAACATGATTTCTAAAATAATTACAATAAAGAGCATAGTTTTTATATATGGTATGTGTTTTATGATAAATTCAACATATTATGTTACTGTTGCTTTATATCTTACCATTAATGCCTCGGTGTAGTTTTGTTCCAATGATTATTCGTTTGTTTTATTATTTCAATATGAAACTTTGGTAGAATATAGATCCAATGTTTAATGATTGAATTGTGACCAGCTATTTAGTCAAGTGAATACTAAAGCAATATCATTTGACGATAATCGACTCTGAAGCGTAGGGTACGAAAAGAGACTCATACATAACCAAGAGGAAGGGGGGGAGAGAGAGAGAGAGAGAGAGGAGAGGAGAGAGAGAGAGAGAGAGAGAGAGAGAGAGAGAGGGGGGGGGAGAGATCGGAAAAAAATGGAGTTTTGCGTGGAGGCCTCACACTTTAAATGGGAAGTTATCGCTTCTTCTTTCTTGTCAGTTTATCCCTAGTGTCAATGTCAAATGGATTCAAAGACCACGTCTGCTGGGAGAGTAATCGACAAGATAAATTACGGTATTTACAGTCACTAATACTATTCAATTACCCGATCTTCGGTGTGGCTTGAAGGAACCCATTTCTGATCTGTATACAGAGAGCTAGCTATGTTCAGAATTAAAGACTTTATCCACTATTGATTCAGAATGTTAAATTCTTGTCAGAAAATCACATATGTGATATATTCTCAGTTTCCATAACAATACGGATGTTAATATAATAATAATAATAATAATAATAATAATAATAATAATAATAATAAAGGTCAAAAGCATTGATGTGGTAGAAATCTGTTATATCGTAATTAATGAGCATTGTTAACAGGTTCTTTAGACTTTGTTGTTGTTGTTGTTGTTATTTTGGTTGTTGTGGTTGTTTTTGCTTTTCTTCTTGTGTTTGCTTTGTTGTGTTGTGTTTGCTTGCTTTGTTTTGGAGATTTTGCTTCATTTATCATTGTTTTAAAAATAATGGTCTTGTTCGAATTTTTCTCCAGGTGTTCCGGATCCACCGATCAACGTAAAGGTCACGAGTTGCCATGGCAACAATGCGGGCTTGTCCTGGGAGGCCAGCAGGGACAATGGAGCTGAGATTTTATCATACATAGTACAGTTCAATACGACAGATAAACCGAGCGTTTGGTAAGTATAAATAATAATAGTAGAAGATGATTCAAATAACGCAAAAAATTGGAAAATAACGAGTACGGTGTTTTAAAAAAATGTTTGTCGTCCAAATCCGGAAGAATTAGCTTTCTTAGATAAGGATATACATCTCTGTAGTTTGGTGTTTTAATATGTTTGACCGATTCGGTCAGCTGGATGGTTGAGAGGTTTTTATACCTTTTATTCTTTTTTGTTTATGTTGGGGTTTTTTTTTCGTTTGTCTATTTATTTTTTAATTTTGTGTGTATTTTTTGAAAAACGGGGATGATTTCCTGAATTTTAATCACCTTTACTCTTTTCCTGCCATCGTATCATAAATATCTTTGCAGATGCTTATTTGTCACCAATGCCTGCTCCCAATTTTGAACGTTAGAAAACAATAGCTGTGATTAGTTAGAGAATCTTTTTTAAAAGAAAGAGTGTCTAAGGCAAATAGTTTGATGTCTTTTATATTATCTGATTAAAACTCAAATACCTCTGTAGCTGATCTGACAGTCCAGAGT
>NC_088365.1:34415758-34420758 GCF_034508935.2 Berghia stephanieae
GTAATTGATGCGGAAAAACTTCTATGTTTGTAGATAATATCTTTTTTAAAACAAACACTAAAACTAGAATATAAAATTAGAATATAACACAATACCCTAGATTCATACAAGTCTTGAAAATTTGCTTGCTGTCTATTCAGTGGTTTGAAAGCGATTTGAATGTCGTTATGCTTACAATTCTATTATATTGCATACCGTGTCTAGTAAACATTATATGAAAATTGCAGGACACAAAAGCGTCAGTCCTCTTACTTTAAGGAGGGCTGGTATTTACCTCCTTGTAGAATTGATCTTTGTTTCTTTAGTTTCTATTTTGAACTGTCTTTGCTTTGCTTTTTATTCATTAACACAATAGCTCCATTTTTATTTGAACTCCATCCTACATCTCACAAGATGCTATTCATCGGCTAGAGTGAGAAGCCTTGGAAGACACTGTTTTAAAACAAATATCACAGTGTATTTATGTTAATCTCTCTTTAAAGTTATATTAACTAATAAATGTTGTCTTTACTATTAAGGGTGATTGATATTTAGGTCATAATGTAATCTATGACGAGTTATTCTTTTTTTTTTCAGAGCCCTTAATCCCACCGTCCAACTTCACATTAAACCCAGACTACAACATAGATCCTCACACAGCCCACTTTATATGGGACACCGTACCAAATGACCCGGATCTTATTTGTGGAAAGTTGAAAGGTTACAAGGTGAGAGGATGATCATTAATTTTTATTCCTTCCTACATGTGCTTTTGCCATTAAAGAAATGGGTTGTTTATCGAAACTCCATGCTGTTATTAATGACGTTTACCTTTCTTATCGCTTTCCAAGAAGTGTGCTCTTTGATGGTTTTTCTTTTAACACCCAAACCACACCAAAAAATTATCGATATGAGATTTAGCTCTGAGAATTACATGATTGTTTGTCACCTTATCCCGAAATAATAATTCCCAAGCAATTTGTCGCGATATAATTGTAAAACAGCACATGAAAATGAGGAAATAGAATTAACATAATCCTGCCTAAATCCAATGGATCACCAGGTATACAATTTCGCTGATGAAAAGGTTTATAAAGATCGACGGATTTCCCTTGACCGTGTGATTTTATAGGAAATTGAAATTGCAAAGCTTGGAAAAAAAGATATCTGTAAAGTTATCAAATACATTCAAAGTTAATACCAAAAAAAAAAATAAATAAATAAATAAATAAATAAACCCACTCAAGTCAAAACTTCTAGCTTACATTCAACACAAGACAAAACAAACAAGAGGAAACGATTCCAAGTTCTCCTCCCGACAGCCTGATCAAAGGAATTACAAAAGTCTTTTTTTTTGGTTCAAATCCATCTTGAACGAGGTAAATCAAGACGCTGTCGACACGAGATGCCCTAAACAATTCAGGCAAACCCTGGAAGCTTGGAGAAATCACTAGGTAGCCCCAATGTGTTATCTATAATATGGTGTGATTTTGTGTGGAGTGTATTTGGGTAAACGTTTACCAACACACTCCTGACCACTAATGGATTGCTGAATTTTGTTTGGTGTTTGAAACGTTTCTCAGTGCATCAAATTATTATTATTGTAACTTTTAGATACAGGAATTTTTTTTTCATATAGAAATTAATTCAGAATCGATGGTTCCTTCGTGACATCTTATTGCTATGACTAGCAATCTATCAACGCGGATTCATCTTTTAATGGTATCTTATGGTATGAGTCCCAGGTTATTCAGTCAACATGCAGTGCTTACACCTTTCAAATGACGTCAGTAACCGTATATAGTATTGAAACTAGTCAAATAAACATTTCAGTGGTTCTAGTTGTACTCAAAAGTTTAAAGAACATTATTTTGTCTCTTTCGTCGACTGATAACAATTAAACGAAGACCTGTATCAACTCAAGTACTTACCTGAAACATTCAACTCCACAAACAGTTGAGCATCACTTGTAATTTTAACAGAGACAATTGAAAAAAATGCATTGTGTAGACATATGTTGTGATGCAATTCCTTCATCATTGTGTCAAATTATTCCAATAAATACTCACTAACTGCGTTAGTAACTTATTTGACTGTTTGTTAGTTGACTGGAATTAAATAGTCAGAGACGGAACGAGCTACATGGCAGGAAATAATCCGATCGGTTAATGCTAAGTAACGCTCAAACCAACCATCAATAAACTCGTAACAAACCAAAAATGGTAGTCAGGTAGACGCACACCAATAATTGTATTTGTTTTTAAAGTAAGGAGTCTAACAATCAACATACTAACTAATGGAAAAATGTATAGGTTAATCAAACCTTACTTTAACCAATAATTTACGACTGGATTTTAATCATGGATCGTTGAATTGATTTCTCTCCCCCCCCCCCCCCCCCCCCTCAACCCTCCCCACAACGTGAAGTTACAACGTATCAAGAAAAACAATGATTCAGTAAAAATGTTGCATAATATTCACTTTAGGAAGGTGCTCAAAACGCACACGCTTTACGCAACTTTGGCTCATGATTATATTTTATAAGATTTTTTAAAAGTTGAGCTATGTTGTAAGACTATTAAAGCTGTTAGATCATTAAAATATCATTTTGACGTGTAACGTAACTTATATCATTGTTCTTATATTTTGTCAAATTATTAAAAATTGATTCATATATTTAGCATTGTGGTTTTAAAACTACTTTTATCTTGCTTGCCCCCTTGTTTGATTTACATCACTTGTCTACGTTTTTTACCATAACCAAATTGGTGAACCATAAATATTCCCAATGTCAAGAACGACACTGTGTACATAATTTTCATTAGCTAAGCTTAAAAACCAATATGGAGAGTACGTTTGTGTCACTTGGTTATAGATTAACCTTTTTTTTTTGTTTAAATACCCTTCCATTATAAAATCAACTATATGTAGACATGGCCCTTTACTTACATTACAGTTAAGGTATTGGAAAGCCAGCGAGGGTTTGAATAAGACAAAAGAAGTGGAGATAATCGTCGGATATGACGTCATAGGTCAAGGCCAAACAATCAAGGTCGCCCTTTCAGATCTTCCTGCCTACACGACCTTGAAAGCACAAGTGGCAGTCATGAATACACACCACACTGGACCTTATAGTGAGGAATTAGATTTTTTTACACCTGAAGGCGGTAAGTCTTTGTGCGGCAATCTATTATATTCTATAAAGGAATACATTTCTAAATTATTGTTTCACCCGTTAACTCAAATAATAGTTTAAATAATCTTCTAGGACATAATGTTCGGCCATTTGATGTTTGCAACCGCCCCTGTTTTTAGATTAAATTGCACGCATCCACAGACGTTATTACCAGACCGATTTTGATCGTTGATGGCTCAGAAGATTCGTCTCGATCTGTGTTCGTGTCCACAATACTGCAGTATAATAATCAAGGTAGATGAGTACCTGTTCGTAATAGCCTTTAGCTTCCCGCAAATATTGCGGGCACGTCTCCACTATATATATATATATATATATATATATATATATATATATATATATATATATATATATATATATATAATGTGTGTGTGTATGTGTATGTGTATGATTCCCCTAATTAACGTTAACGTATCATTGGTCTTATTTCCAGTTCCGACAGCTGTGACCAATCTACGATTACAAAGTTACGGGTTCGCGTATGTTCTCATCAAATGGCATCCACCTGCCCGTCCAAACGGTGTCATACAAGGCTACGATGTGGCTTATCAACAAGGTAGGACGTCAAATGGTTTCCTATTATATCGTATCAGATTTAGTCGTAACTTTGCAATCACCATCATCATCATCATCATCATCATCATCATCATCATCATCATCATCATCATCATCATCATCATCATCATCACCATCGTCATCATCATCAAATCATCCTCATCATTATTGCCATCTCATCACCATCGTCTATCATTATCCACATTTTCAGTCATCCACTAAATATTGAACATTTTAATAATGCTGTAGATAGGTATTTTCTTCCTCTTCTCATTTTTTTTTCCGAACCATTTTTCACACTATGTATAATTGTTTGTTAACATAATTAGTGACTGTGATATCATCCTCTCACACGTAAAGTTTGGTGCAGATGACTTGAAACTACCGACTTTATCCATCCTCAGTTGTAGGAGTCCAGTTGGGTAAGGTCCGATCTCTTGACCCCCACATCAACGACTCGTCTATACTTGGAGCAAGAATTACAGGCCTTCGTCCCGGACGGCACTACAGGTAACCAAATTATTGGACCCCACCGTCTCAATTAACCAGTAGATTTTTGGCCAATCAAAACATGGAATTTGTGACACACCTTTACACGTGCTGTGCTCGGACAAACAAAGTTGGACGCTTATAATATATATACGTATTATATAGAATGAAGTTGACGTCACTCGGGTCTTTGCTATTGTTTTTTGTCATCCGCGTTTTGAGTAATTCTCACTTAACTGTATTACCATACCTTACCGGAGTTCGTCTCCCTACAGAGTTTGCATGTCATGGAATGCCATTCTTCACTGTATTCTCCAGACTATAAAAGTTCATTGTTACACATAGTTTTGTTGTGTTGGTTCGTTATACTTCCGGATGGCAATAATGTTGTGAGCTTCTTAGCCAGGCGCATACTCTCTAGATAGACACATAGTTTATTGTGTTGGTTCTACTGATCAATCGGTAAAATAATGGACATTTACTTAAAAACAGTAACACCATTGATAGTAAAACTTGTGTAAAAGTGAGCTTTTTTATATAGCGCAATAACCACTAAATGTTCTCAAAGCGCTTTACAAGGGGTTTCTGGCCAATAGCAACACTTAACATTTGGGACTGGGCATGACGCCTGTTATGCGATATTACAATTTTTTTTCGGAGAAACAACGCTGTTAAAGGCCAGGTACTCATTTTACACCTGAGTACGGTGAGAGAATGTGAGTAAAGAACTTTTTACAAGTATGCGTCGAGCGAGTCTCGAACCCAGGACCTTCCGATCCCA
>NC_088365.1:34430758-34460758 GCF_034508935.2 Berghia stephanieae
ATGTATAAAATATATTTATAGAGCACAATATAACATAAATTTATGGTTATATTTTGTGTTTAGGCATCAGCCGTTTTTGGGGTTGTTTTTTTTGTTTACTGAAGAATGTTTAAATTCCGAAATATGCTGTCTATTTCTATGCTTTGTTATACTTGATCAATTTTCACTTTAAACAATTGGTACATTATCTTAGTTTAATCCTCTCACTAGCTGAAGAAAGTAAAATATTTTGACTTATTTATTATAGAGTGTTCCAAATCTGAAAAAGATAATGGAAGCTCGGTTGAATAAACGGTTATAGAATGATTCTTTTATCAATACTCTTCAACAGTCGTAACGTCACTTCCTTCCTAATGACGCATGGTAACTTAGTAACACTGGCTCAAAACTATCGGAACAATGGCGGACGCCGTGTGAAATATTTCTCCGGCGAGCATAAAAGCATATCCAGAGGGAAAAAACCCCCATAAATTTGATCATGTATTGACTTTTACACATTCTGATCACAAGGCATATGAAAAGTTCTAGCCAGCATGAAGAATAAAAAGTAATGATTTTCTTTGTTTAGAACCAAGATGGCCGCCGTTGCCGGGCAGCGTGACATCAGACTACTGAATCCAATTGAAACGAATTGACATACTGTCATGCTCGGATTTTGAAATAAACACGTATTAAAATTTTTAGCCAGAAACCTCGTCCTTCAAATATCGATCGATTGAAATGAGGCTAATCTTGGTTTTTTAAAAACCTCTCAAATATAGAATTCCGCAAAGTCCCAGGTTTGAGAGTTTTTGCCACGACGAGGCTCATTTTTAATCGGCTATCGTGCGGCTATGTGGCCTTGTGGATGGACACTGGCTTTCGGATCGGAAGGTCCTGGGTTCGAGCCTCGCTCGCCGCAGAGTTGAGTCCTTGGAAAAGACTCTTTACTCACATTCTATCACCGTTCTCAGGTGCAAAATGAGTACCTGGCCGTTAACAGCGTTGTCTCTGTCGGAAGAAAAAATTGTATTAAGGCCTAACATGCGTCATGTCTCGTTCTTTATGTTAAGTGTTGCTGTTGGTCATAGACCCTTTGTAAAGCGCTTTGAGCATGTTTAATGAATATTGCGTTACATAAAAGCTCAATTATTATTTTTAATCGATCAACATATGAAGGACGAGTTTTCTGGCCAAAAATTTAAATACGTGTTTGTTTTTTTTCAAATTACGGCAACATCTGTATTAGAGCTTTGGTGTTTTCAGTAAGATTGTTGGATTTATGCATAATTGTTAGCTACAACCGAGTGGTACGATATAATCTCGTCTTAGAACAAAGTCAAATAAATTGGTGACATAGATTGCATATTCTTTGACTCAGCCGTTGTGTCCTACGTCAAGGCACATTAGCTCAATCGCAGAGTATGAATGAATATCTGGTTTTAGACGCCATTGATATTGAATTAGCACATACATATATGAAATATCAATTGCATTTTACAATGTACGGAATAACATAATAATATGGTTTGCTTGAAAGTAAATGAAGCATTGTCATTGTCATCGCCGAACCGTTGAAAGGCGGATGATAAAATTATTTATTTGTTCATTTATTTACTCATGTTTCCTTTACACCATTAACCAGCTTACAAAAAGCCAGCTATGATAGTATCCTTACCAAAAGAAATGTCGTGTAGATCGCTGAGATATCTAACTACCAATAGATGGTTTTATAAGATCTTTGTGACTTTGTTTTTTATCAATAGAATATTGAAATTAATTTTGTTATGTTGATGAGATGTTTACAGAACTTTTTGGGACACGCTGTATATATGAGTATATGTGATTAGCCACATAATATATCGATCTGGGGTTGTCTCAGGGTGCTTCGGGTGTCTGGAAGGAAATTTTATCTTTTTAATGATAAGAAATATGACATGTTACTTTATCGCTATTTAACAGACCATGGTATTCTTTCTCCTTAATAATTGTTATTTCGCTTACAAACATTATCAGAAGAGAAACGGTTTAAAGTCTTTATTGACAGATACAAAAACCAGCATAAGGAGGTTTTTAAAAGATTAGCCGAACTTATAGAGCTGTGGAAAAGTATCAAGTACGAAACAAAATATGCAAATTCTGTAAACAGATTTAAAACGAGTTTTAAAATGCTTGATAAAGAATTAATCAACTCCCGATATAGCCATTATTAAATTTTAATTCACAGGGTATTCAAAAGTCATTTGGTCTAAATAACCCTTTGCATATGGTATGATATAATAAGATAGGATATGATATGATATAATGATATGATATGATATGATATGATATGATATGATATGATATTATATTATATTATATTATATTACATTATATTATATAATGATATGATATGATTTGATATGATATGATGTGATATTATATTATATTATATTATATTATATTATATTATATTATATTATATTATATTATATTACATTATATTATATAATGATATGATATGATATGATATGATATATATTATATTATATTATATTATATTATATTATATTATATTATATTATATTATTATATTATATAATGATATGATATGATTTGATATGATTAAACAAATAGAGACGTACCCAAGGATAAATTCATTGTCAGCATCCAAATCACCCCAGACATAATACCGCTTTAAAATTATTTTACAAGATATTGTGAGACAATAAGTATATATGTCATTCTGTTGTGAATTGATAAAACACCTTTTCCTCACTTTGGCCAGGACAGTTTCATACATCAATAGAGCAGGACAAACCCCCAACTTGTCGAATATCTAAACCTGAAAGTTCCTTATTTTGACTCATTTACTTTAATTTGGGATGTAATAATAAATCGATATATTGTGAAGCATAAATTTTATAGGCATAAATATAATTGTTGTTCGATTAATTTTCACAATAGGAGATTTTTTCTCTCTCTCTTTCTCTTTCTCTCTTTCTAACCTCCTTAAATATGAAATGGCATTTTATTTGCAGCCCCTTTGATACAATATGTATGACAAAATGGCTTATGAATTCTATTGAAGTAGGAATTTGGAAATAATAGCTATTGTGAGCGGAGATCAAACCGGTTTCAAAGGCAGAGAGGAAACGGTTGCCATTTTGGGATTGTTTGATCTTGTGGATGGAGCTTTCAGATAGAATGCGTTGAATCTGAAATAGATAGTTGCGCAGTTTAACTTTTGCATTGCATAGTTTACTTTCTAATGTTACAGAAATAAACATTAGTTTATTATCTGATTTGAGTGAAAGCAGTGAAAACAAATAATAATAATAACAATAATAATAATAATAATAATGATAATAATAATAATAATAATAATGATAATAATAATAATACTGATAATATAAAAAAACAATAATAACAATAATAATAATAATAAAAATAATAATAATAATAATAATAATAATAATAATTAATAATAATAATATATAATAATATAATAATAATAATAATAATAATAAAATATAATAATAATAATAATAATAATAATAATAATATAATAATAATAATAATAATAATAATAATAATAATAATAATAATAATAATATATAATATAATAATAATAATAATAATAATAATAATATAATAATAATAATAATAATAATATAATAATAATAATAATAATAATAATAATAATAATAATAATAATAATAATAATAATAATAATAATAATAATAATATAATAATAATAATAATAATAATAATAATATAATATATAATAATAATAATAATAATAATAATAATAATATTTAATAGTGATAATAATAAACCACTTTAAAGGCGCCCATAATGGCCTGTAAACACACATCTCTAGGCGCACATTGACATAACAAATAATAATTCCGTTCATTTTCAACCATCCCATCAACTAGATAATATTTCAAATTATTGAGTTGTTAAACATTGAGTTTGAAATTATGATGAACAGCAGAAGTTCAATAATCAATTTTCTTGGGTTTTTAAGTAATTGCATTTGTTCATTTCAATGAAAAGCAGATAATATCAATTGATGTGAATTTGTTTGGCCAAATGAGAAAAGCTGTTTTCAATGCATATTTGAAGGCATTATACTTGTTAGCTTTTATAATCACACTTTGAACCTCGTTTTAAATGTCTTCAATCCATTTCATCTCTATAGATGAAGATAAGATATTAAATGATATTGGAAAGAACATTGGTTTATGTCTGTAAAGGCGATCTTAAAGGTTTGAGTTTTAGTTAAACAAATAAGCAAAGGAACTGAACAATCTTAGCTTTGAATGACGTACAGAAATGAAGAATTTGACGGTCTGACTTCAATTTTATAAAATAGCATTGATCACCGCAATGTGGCAACAATAGTGGATTTATCTTATGGTTATAATTTACTGTCAATTAAATCACCGATTACTGCATGAAGAATGTAAAATATCCAAGCATAATTTCTATGTTTGGGAAAGTTTTTAAAACTAAAATTGTTTTCATCCTAAATAATATATTATTGTTCTGTGAAATGTCAATGCTTGCTATGTAATGTCTTTATATAAATATTATGGTTGTGAGGTTAAACTTATAGAATCCATTCCCATCCATGTTTTCAAGTTTTGCTCAAACTGTTCAAAACACATAAAACGCACTTGATATTATCAGAGTATTGCTAATCCTGGAGAGCAAATAATATTATTTAGTGTTGTAGAAGATTACTTTTTATTAAAATATCCCCTTGATGATTAGGATGCACTTGGAAATTTTTCTTAGAGAAAATGCAGAAATATTTTTAAAAATTTGTTTTTGCCAGAAAACTGTTATTTCAATTATTAATTGATTAAAATAAACATCGGCTTGTCGAAAGGTCTCAAACCTGTGGCAGTGCCAGGTTTAATATGAGACTTTCAAATAAGTTGTGGCTCATTTTAGTCATCGATCATCATCATATCTTGTCGCGCCAGTGAGTCAGCCAGTCCCGGGCAGTCTGGTTGCATTCCCTCAGGTCAGCATTGGTGCAGTGAGGTCCCAGCGAGCATTCGGACAGGATGTGGTCCATGGTCTGTCTGGGGTAACCGCATGGGCATTCAGTGCCGGTGAGATTTTCCATTTAAAGAGGTTGGTGGCGGTGTTTCCCACCTTTGCTCTAGCTCTGTTCAGCGCCACCCATTCTTTTCTTTTGAGGTCTGTGCCTGCTGGGAGCTTTTCTGTTGGGGGCTGGAGGGCATCGTTTGCTGTCTTGTCCCATTCTACCCATTTGTCCAGGCGGAAGAATGCTGAGTGGTCTGGGTGAAGGCTCTCTACTGTGAGGAAGCTTTTTCTTGATTTGAGCCTGCTTTTGGGGCAATTGTGGTCATGAAGGGGGTGTCTCTGGTCCATTTCCTGTTTGTATTTTTGTATTTGGGCATGAGCTTCCCTCCGGATGTGTGGTGGGGCTATTCCTGCTGCACGGTAGACCAGTGGTAATGGTGTTGCTCTCAGCTGGCCCGTTATGATCCGGCAGGCGTTGTTGAGCTCGGGGTCTAGCTTGGAGGCATGGCATGATCGGGCCCATACAGCTGAGCAGTACTCCGCAGTTGAGTAGCTGAGGGCCAATGCTGTGGTCCTTAGAGTTTTAGGGTCAGTTCCCCAGTTCATGTTTGCCAGCTTTCCAAGGAGGGCATTACGCGTGGACACTTTTGCCTTGGTCTTCCTCACGTGTTCTCTGAAGGACAGAGTCCGATCAAGCGTCACTCCGAGGTACACTGGGTGGTAGTTGTACTCTAATGTCTGGCCATTCCACTTGATGTTAAGTTTTTTGTGGGCTTGGTGGTTGTTGAGGTGAAATGCACACACTTGTGTTTTCCCTGGGTTGGCGTTCAGCGAGTTTTTAGTGTAGTACTTTGTAAGGGTGTCTAGGGCATTTGTCAGTCTGCTCTCGATTGGTTGGAAGGACACATCCTGTGTTGCGAGGCATAGGTCATCAGCATATATGAATCGGCGGATATTTGGGAACTCAGGCTGATCATTTGTATATATGTTGAAAAGTGTTGGAGCTAGCACTGATCCTTGGGAAGACCATTCTTCTGGGTGCGCCACCTGCTCTTCCGGCCATCCATTTCAACAAAGAAGCGCCTGTTTTCGAGAAGTGACTGGATAATATTTACAATTTTCTTATTCTTTATCATTTTAGCCACTTTGAGGAGTAGGATCTTGTGATTCACTGTGTCATAGGCTGCAGTGAGGTCATCGATTAAAAGAAAGAAAGGACAGACTTGCCGTACTCTGGAAAAATAAAGGAATTAAAAAATATATTTGGCCAGATAAGTCGTCCTTTAAATATCGATTGATTAAAATCACCCTAATCTTTAAGGAAGTCTCGGGTTTGTGAGTTTTTATAAGATGAGTGTCATTTTAATAAATGTTTGAATGACGAGATTTCTGGCCCCAATTTTTTTTTTTTTTTTTTACAGATACCGTAGGATTATATTGCTATTCTGGTGACAATGGATAATATGATCAAAGGTCTGCTATATTTGTACCTATTCATAAAATAGATATAAAAATTGGTTGTAACATTCATATAATCGTTTCCACATAATTTTTCCTCTATTTTTAACAAATTCCGGTCGTACTTATTTTTTCATTACGTTTTTTCTTGTGGATCTTTCTCCTGGCTTGAACATATTTATGATTATGCTGGGAAATGACTACTAACCACAGATAAAGAAAAAGAGCAAAATAGTTATAATTCCCATGTCTTGCAAAATAGCACTGATGTGTTTTATCAATTTGAAAATCACAGTGTTAAATCATTTCTCACTTCCATAGAGGATCAAAGTTATCTTGCCCTTTTTTTACCAAGACAGCAGTAACAGCGAATTGACTGGGACTTTAATGAAGCCCTTGTCGCATCCACGTTACTGCTCTCTTTGTTAAACCGATAGATCTGAAGTAACAGAGGTTTTAAAATGGAGGGGCCATCATTAGAAGGTGATTACGTCTCGCCAGTAATCGATTGATTTATAGGCACTTATCAAGTTTACGTTTACATGAAAATAAGAACAGTAGGATTTTATATTTATCTCGAACCCATTTAACCGGTTGAATACTTCAACACATTCATGCACGTTATGGTTGTGAAAGTATTTTTATTGCTATAGAGTTATTATGATGTATACCATTATGTCTATTTTTGTATCGATTTATAACAATATCGGTTGTGAGTGAATATGTATTTGACGACTTATTTGTATGATGCTTTTTGCGCAGGTTGTGACCTTCAAATTATTATATTTACTATAACTAAGGAAATATATATATGTGGTGAGAAATCCAAATACCTTTGAAAAAAAATTACAAGAACTCATAAAAATCATGAAAGACATGAAAATCCTGATATTTGGTTTATCATTTGAATCGATTATTCTTATGATATAATATGGCAATTCCCTCAATGAGATTACACTTCATAGCAAAGATTTGATTCCCTAATACTATTGTTTGCTAACTGGTTGTGAATAATTTTCCTGACACATTACAAAACAATTGAAGTTCCACTTTCCCCTCTTCAATTATGCATTATATTATATAGATTCGATGTTTATGTTAGCATTCTGTTATATTGAATACCTACTAAAATGATTTAATTTAAATTCGTGCAATATAATGCAACAATGATATCCTTCGGATCATAGACTATGATGAGAAGCAGAGAAAGAAGAATATTAGAATAAAATATTGAACGTGTATAATGGTATAAGTGCTATGCTAAAAAAAACGGAATAAATTGCTCAGTCGCCGTTTGCTTGATAAATAACAATGTGAAATTGAATGTAAGCTTCAATTTAATATACGAAAACATAATATGGACGTTTCGGGTTTCCCCTTTATCAACATAACAGAATTGTTAACAACGCCACTAACACATTATCTCATTCGTCTGTATTGTTTCATTCATCCTGTTTTGTTGATACAGGAGAAATCGATTTTCGTATATTAAATTGAAGCTTACATTCAATTTCAGATTGTTATATATTTCTTCGAGCTTCGAGCAGCAACATGTTCACGTTTGTTTTTCAAGCATTCGAAAAAGGAATTACGATTCATTAAACCTTTGAATATAATATAGATAAAGATAGACGTATTTTAAAAGAAATCATGTAATGGTGACCACAGTTGTAAAGGTCCTTATTTTAGAACAATTGAGTTTCCCAATCACTTTTTATCTTCTTTGACAAATTGAAAATACCGATCTGTGCAGCGTTTAAGATGTGGTGATTTTCCTTTTAAAAAAATACTCTTTATCCATCATCAATAGATAGTTTTTTTTCTTTATGGTGTGTTTTGAGAAAAGACCGAGATGACCAAAACGTCAGCCACAGTACAACGCTGCCTGGTACGCAATAGGTTGCCGAGATTCTTGCTCAAGGAAAAAAAGAGATGTTGGCTCTTATTATTCGTGTCACCAACGTTAATTATAACCTTAATATCAACGGGGAAAAAACATATTGACTGTATACACTGTGAATTGAGTGTGAACTGCGTCTCCTTGCTCGTTTTCTGACCGAGGAAGCGTAATTATATGTGTTGCCTCCCTTTGATTACTATGAGCACTTTATTTTTCCTCGATTATTTCCCTTCCATCATTTTCTTTGCATTAAGGAAATCTTAAACAACAAGAAAAAGTAAGTATTTACAAGTTATGATAATGATCTCATTAATTTGTTGACATAATATGGTAACATCTATTTTTTAAATCGGCTCTTCTCAACTATAATGAGGAAACTGAGGGGTGGGGGTGTGGTCCAAAGACAAGCATTTTCCGCCACAAACGACTAAGTTGCGCCAAGGCGTTATATATTTTTTCTTTTATTTCTTTCTTAACTTTTACCTCTTTTAAGTCCAGTTCATCTTTATCTGTGGCACTGTTGCCTACAGAATAATAATCGCGGTCGCACATTGCTCTTATCCTATCTTTCAATAATTAGATAAATGTGTTTGTGTGTGTGTGTGTGTGTGCGTGTGTGTGTGAGAGAGAGAGAGAAAGAAAGAGAGAGAGAGAGAGAGAGAGAGAGAGAGAGAGAGAGAGAGAGTTGTTGCAGATCATACATAATGCATATGTTATTATAACATTTATTTGAATTGAAATGTTCTTGCTCCGGTTTTGTATATTTCAAAACGGGGTGGATTATGGTTTTGTTTACTTGGCCGTGTTAGACAAAACCATAAACGTAAATTAAAAAAAAAAAAAACACTATCATATTCATGGTCATACCTGAGTGTTATGTTAATCTTGTTTTTTGTTTAGATATATGTAACCTTGAATCTTCCAGAATTTTAAAGTGATATTTTCTCCGTTATTGAGAAATAAAAGGTGATATAATACGTTAGTTCGGCTAAGACATAATATATTAATAAAATCTTACTGATTGTGTAAACTTATATATCTCATATACTTGATTCAAAACCTATTATTTTCTTCATCTTATGAAATAGTGCTTGGTCAAGCGTAACACATATAACCAAGTGACTGCCGTATTTTTGGAGAATCACATATTTAATCATTTGGTCAGAAAACTCGTCTTCGATTTAAATGACCTTCATCTTGGCAAAATCTCTCAAACCTGGGACTTCCAGGAATGACTTGTAGATGTGAGAGTTTTGCCCAGATGAGAGTCCTTTAAATCGATCGATATTTGAAGGACGAATTTTCTGTTCATTTTTCTTTCTTTCCAGGCGACGGCAGTTAAATGTAATATTGTCTTTCTGGCCAAGTATTTTATGTCACTTTTTCACTGTTATTAAGTACTAGCAATCAATGTTATTCAGCTCAGTTGTTTTCAAAAATATGAAAATTAAAGATTACGAAAAGAAATACTGGTGCTAGACCAACATTAAGGTAAACTGTATAATCTACTGTGTTATGTAGACGTCTATAACTGATTTAAGAAATATTTTTCCTCAATCTTGTGTTTATAAATTTTCAGAAATTGGTTCATCGGGTAGGTGGATCTAATTCAGATCTGGTGTAATGTATTTTGTTGTTGTAAGACAAGCATCTTGACTTAAAGGTGGCAGTAGATTGTAAGTGACCGTATGAACTATGTATAAAGTAATATAGAAAGATGAATGTATTACGAGTAGTTTTTTTAAAATTACAAAATCATAAACACAGAACGTTTCGAGATCAAAAACCTGTCCAAGAAAGTTACGGTTATTTTATTATTTGTTTATATTTCCATCAGTCCCGATAAACATGTCGACTATTCTACATTCGTCACTGCTGTTTATTACTGCTATAATGATTAAGTTTTATACATTTAAGCTTTTATCTCTATTTGATTCATTCTACTAAGTATTGTGAGCTAAATGACATGCTCGTGTTATGTTATGTATTTACTATTTAAATATATATTTCTCAAATATACGACTGGATTAATTGGCAAATTTAGGCGCCAAATTCGTGACGGAACCTTAAAAATAATACACTCTGATCTATCTACTATTTTTAAAAAAAAGAGTTCCACTATTTGAAAAAACAACAACTATAAACTATCAATAGAATAGATTATTCAATGGATAAATGTTTTTAATATAAACTTTTTCTCAAAAGACAAACCCAACACAACAAACAAACAAACAATGGCCATATCAGCCTGAGACACTTCAGACTCTTTCCCAATAATTCGTCTTCGCCCAAAATATCGTTTTTTTTCATTATTTATTTGTTGATGGTCATCTCTGTCCAAAACAATTACGTTCCATTTCACATAGATACTATTACAAAACACTTTTTCGTTAAAAATTGGCCAGCATGTTCTGACTCCAAATATCGGTTATCGAAATGGCCTTCAATTTGATAAAGGGGATTCGTGGATATAAATTGGGTCAGTTTGGGTGAAAATTATCAATTTTGGAAGTGACTGTTTTTTATCAATTTATTTATTCCTTATTTTATTTCAGCCGAATATTTTTGCTGAATGAATAGTTAAAAACAGTAAAAAAAATTAATGTAAAACCCCTACCCAACGTCATTGGACTCAAAATCTGAAAAAAGATATTGTGTTTTTCTCAAACCATTTATCTAATCACTAGTGCCGCGCTGAAGACCGGTCTGGACCGGCGGTCCCACGGTCTTTTAGCTGTGAACCGGAGACCGGTCCCATAGGGGAAGACCTGCAGCGGTCCTCACTTCTTATCACCTTTCAACTAGTGCTTGGCAAGCTTAAGGACCACGGTCCTACGGTCTCTCGCCATAGCCTACTACTTCCCCAGCGATTCGTTGCTTCGGTTGCCTATCTTCCACCAATCCCCACCCATCCCACTTAATTAATCGCACCCACCCCCCTTTGCCATACACTAAACGACACAGACGACCATACAGGCAGACGACCTCCAACCTCCACTCCGCAAACCGCCCTTTCGTGTGTGAGATGGGGGGAACAGGAGGCGCACGCCTTGGACGATTCCATTATACGGGGTAAATTTCAAAATTTACTACACCATAATGATCGCAATGACAATGATCTATGGTGAAGGCATGACCCCTCTTCTCTAATGGGTTATTGTTTGAAATGTATGTGACTACTAAAGATGTGTGTGTTTGTGTGTGTGTGTGTGTGTGTGTGTGTGTGTCGAACTTAGCAAGTAGCAAATCCGATTTTTTGTTTTCTTTTGTCCATCTCTTGTCACCACTCCTTTCTATCGCAGTGTTGTCATTTAAAATAATACAATAATATTAAAATTTCGTTTGGTGTTTTTACTAATCAAATAATATGAGTTTCATTAGTTTCTTCCTTCAAAAAAAACCAGTTATAACGTCTGAATTTTAAAAAAGTCCAATAGAATATTTGGGGACCCCGATAGCTCAGTTGATAGAGCACTCTCTTTATACGCAAAGGGCCAGAGATCGATCCCGGGTGCAGTCGAGTTTTTTCTGAATCCCTGTCTACTCAGCAATGAATGGGTAGCTGAGTTTGTTAGATCTGGCGAAAAGTCACCATCGACCCCTCTTATTACCTCATCCACCCCCTCTTATTATAACTTCACGTCTCTCTCTTACTCTTCAATGCTCGCTGCCCTCTAATGTGTGTGTGTGTGGGGGGGGGGGGGGGTAGGAGTTGCGTGTGTGTATCAACGCCACGAACAACTCGATCAACGCCTTGGGCGATGCCATTATCTCCGTTAATGGGGATAAATTTCAAATTTTATTAACTTATCGAAGTAACAATGAAGTACGGTGAGCAAATAAAGAAGGCATCACCCCTCTTCTCTAATTAGGTTACAATTTGAAATGAGTGTGACTACTCCGTGTGTTTTACTCCTGTAGACCACGGTTTTCATCGTGTAGCGGTCTTTAACGGTTCAAGAATGAACGATCCCACGGTCTCAAAGGTCAAACCGGTTCGAATTTCCAACAGTCTCTCAGGAATGTTCAATGTCGAAAAGGACCGGTCCTAGGACCGGTCCTTGCGGTCTTCATTTCCCAAGGACCGTAGGACCGTGGTCCTTAAGCTTGCCAAGGACCGCCCCGCACAAGATCACCATAAACAGTTTTGGGACTTGACCATTAAAAAAAAATATTCTAGAGCTTTGAAATGTGGAACTTTAATAGCTGATATGATATTACAAATTATGTTTGTGCTGGCTACTTTGATTTTTTTTTATAAAATAGTTTTAGGGTATAACATATTTTTTCTTTAAATATTGTCACAAAAATGAAGAAATTTTATTCACATTTCTAAAAAAAATGGTTTTAAGTCTTTGAGAGTAAACATTTATAAATTTAAGTAGCCAACGATTTATAAATATGCTTAAACTTTACATAACAACTTTAAAAATCAAAATCAAAGAAAAATTAATAAAATGGTGGAGTCCCAAAAAACTTGTTTAGTTTCCAAGATGGCCGCCATTTCCATGACAACGAAGAGATTGTCAATTATTTTTTTAAACAGAAAAAAAATGTTTACAAGATACCTGATGTATAAACGTCATGAGTTGATCAAATAGTCCCAATTAGGATTTTTGTATTTTAGTATTGAAGTATTTTTAAGTATGATTAAGAAGGAAAAAAAAGTATCAGACCAAACTAAGCTTGCATAGACGTGTTTGGTAATAAATATGTTACTATTTGAACCTTGAATGAAAAAATAACAATAGTGATATAGATTGGAAGCTTCGATTTAAATATCAACAAAACACGATGAATGAAACACTAAAGATCATCATTTAAATTTGTCTTTAGCTTTACTATTTCATTCATCTTGTTTTGTTGACAAAGGGGAAACCTGAAACGTTAGCACGTTCTGTCTTCGTGAATTAAATTGCATTGTATTGTTATTTAGACAAGGGAGGTCAGTATAATCAATCAATAATTGAATTAAAGTGAGGGGGTTTATAAAGCTATATTTTGTCCTAGTATGGTACGTCAGTACAGGCTCTGGCAGCCTAGAATTTTGTTGTATTTTTTAAATAATAAAGGTTGTGTGAAATTGTATCTCGTCGCATATTTTACCTACCATTTATGTTACATAACCTATATAAATTTAACCAGTTAACTGCTGTACTCTAGAAAAACACGTATTTAAACATTTGGCCAGAAAACCAGTCCTTCAAATATCGATCGATTTAAATGACACTCATCTTAGCAAAAACTCTCAAACCTGGGACCTCGCAAGGTCTTTCTTCAATCTCAGGTTTGAGAGTTTTTGCCAAGGTGAGGATCATTTAAAATCGATCGTTTTTTGAAGGACAAGTTTGTTTTCTGGTCAAATTTTTAACGCGTGTATTTATTCTAGAGTGATGCAGTAAACTTTTTAAGGTTGTGAATCAGATGCTCATTAACCTAATGCCAACAAGCACTATTTAATTATTAATTTATGCTATAGCATTGTACGATATTCAAGCATTATTAATTTGGTGCTTTATAACGTTTTTATGCCTCGTAGTTTTGACAATGACCCAGGGCAGGTTGATCACATTTCAAATATCTATTTATAACGTTTTTATGCCTCGTAGTTTTGACAATGACACAAGGCAGGTTGATCACATTTTAAATATCTATTTTCTTGCCCAATTGCGTTCTGCTTTCCAATCTGCTCTTTGACCCAGTGATAAATATCAACACATCTATTATGTTTTAATACCAGTCTCTTTGAAGGGATATTATTTTGATACCTTGCCATCCTCTGCTGATTTTGTAGTCAGGAATCAAATGGCTGTTTCTATGGACCAGCCCTTATGAATAGGACTTAGAATCTCAGATAAAAGGCAAAGTATGTCATTATTCCATGTCTTCTTCTGTTACACCTTTAAAGTCACCCATGTGTTATTTTATTATCATTATCATTATCATTATTATTATTATTATTATTTTTATTATTATTATTATTATTATTATTATTATTATTATTTAATTTATCTATTTATTTATTTATTTATCTATTTATTACTACTACTACTACTACTACTACTACTACTACTACTACTACTACTACTACTACTACTACTACTATATTATTATTATTATTATTATTATTATTATATTATTATTATTATTATTACTATTATTATTGTTATTACTATTATTATCACCATCATCATCATCATCATCATCATCATCATCATCATCATCATCATCATCATCACATCATCATCATTTATCATTGTTATTATTATTTTATTATTATTATTATTATTATTATTATTATTATTATTATTATTATTATTTTATTATTATTATTATTATTATTATTATTATTATTATTATTATTATTATTATTATTATTATTATTATTATTATTATTATTATTATTTTATTATTATTACTATTATTATTATTATTACTTCATCATCATCATCATCATCATCATCACCATCATCATCGTCATTATCATCATCATCACCATATCATCATTGTCTTTTTTTTTATAAATACTCCTTATACTTCAAAACCTACCTGTCTGATTAGTCGCACAATTAACAATAATTCACAATTCAACCCGGTATGAAACCATTCATCACCAACACGTTTTGATACTGAAATAATAGAAGCCATTATATTATATAAAAATTTGATTTAAAGGTTTTTGAGAGAAATGGCATTGTGGAATTTTTTTTTAATATGGTGATACATTAATTGCTTCCCACCCCCCCCCCCCCCCCCCCCCCCCCCCCAGCTGTAACCAATTAAGTTAATTTACACATGATTGTAATGAATTTGTTTGTTCTTGTGAATCGTTTATTAAAATTATAGTAATAATAAATATCATATAATTGATTTTGTTACAACTTGTGTATTCGCATTTGTTTCTTTTTGGACACTGATTTGTACATGTTATCCCTTAATATGTGACAATTCGTCTCAAACTGGGTGGGGTTACTGTCCTCCCATAGTTGGCAGAGAGGCACTTGCTCTGTCTTATATCCCCCCTATTTCTGTTTTTTAACATAATGTCTGTCTTTGTCTTGGAATGAGATTACTTGGTTTTGTCCAAGCCCTGGCCGGATACCTCAGCTGAGAGGAAAACAGTCAAATGTATAGTTAAGAGTTTTGGGAAATTATATTTTTTCCTTGTAAATCATCTCTCTGTTATGTACTGTATTATGTTTTGTTTGCATATTATATGATTTGTAAACATTTGAGTGTATGCCTCTTAGTGGGGACCGTGTGCTTGTGTCTGGACGAGACTTTTAGGTGATCTCAAACTAAGTACTTTGATAGTGTGCTCTTGGAATCTACATCTGTTTCCTATTTGAACCAATTCCCTTTTGTCTTACCTTTTTCTTGGGTGCTTTAATTGTAATTCTAGAACTCATTAGTATCCCATTTTCTTACTTTTTACTGGTGCTGATATGACCTTAATGTGTTGCAAGTGCTGCAAAACCCTTTAAAATAATCAAAACATATAATTCGTCTCATAACGGTATTTTATGTCGGCATTTTGAATTATTTTTAGATTTTCCTTAGGCGGCTGTAATTACCAATGTTGCGGATACTGACACTAAATCTGCCAAATCTGCAATTTTTATAATATACCCCCTACCTTTATTAAGTGCTACACTCGGATTCCAAAAGAGTCCCATGCGTTAGAGTAGCAGACATGGTTAAACTTCTAAAACAAAAAGTAGTTAACACAACAACAACAAAACCCGTCCTTTAGCTTTTTTTTTTTTGAATACTCATCCTACTACGCCAATGAATAAGTCAATGTTTAAAACCAGATGGGCTCTCTTGTTTTCCCCTTTGTGTCATTTGTGTATATTTATCTGGCAATCATATTTTTTCTCGTTTTGGCTAGAAAAAAATAACCCCAAATTATGTCGATCGATAAACATAAGGCTAGCACTATAGAGGATCTGATACTGAATAGTGATTTTGAACTATTCAGTATCTGATAGTGGTTTTGCACTATTCAGTATATACGGTGTATTTTTCCGAAACCCGCCAAAGAAATCGGGCTGTCAGTTACTGCACGTGTTCAATCTGGAAGTAGGTAGGCAGTTTATTCACATTGCAACCGAGATTGTCTCACCTTTCACTCTCTCTATATAAAAAAGAGTTCCTTATGGATACTGCCAAAGCACTATTCAGAATCTGATACTGAATAACCACTTCGTAAAGATAACCCCGACTTAATATAAAGTCGCAAACCGTGTTCTCAAGGATTGCAAGCGGCGAATATTGAGCCCCATCCTTCATCATTTAACAGAGTGCTTTATCCTTGTGGTAACCGAAAAAGGGTTTACACCTTGATCCAATATTTCGTAGTCAGCTCAATCGTTATAAGACCCCCAAAAATTTTTAAGATTTTTATTCGATTTTAAGGGATTTGGATTCTCAATGAATGCAATCTGAAAAACACGTGAGCTCAAACATAAATAATTGACCTGATGTATCTGGGGTTTTAAAACAGAAAATAGAGATAGATTACAGAGTTAAGTAAGAATCTATTTCTAAGATCCGCTAAACCCTCTCCTTATTGACCATTTTCAAGAGTTATACTGAATTGTCATACCGACCTAACGCACAAAATGAATATTTATTCTCAAATTTAAAAGCAATAAGTACCTGCTATATGTACCCACATCATCTTTGTGGTGAGCTTTACAAAACAATATTAAGTACTTGTGAATTTATTCCAGATTTTTCTTATAATATTATGATTTTCAAACTGCTGCTTCCATCATAATGAATGTGACGATTTTCCTATGGTTGATAAATATAAAGGTGTTTTGTCAGTTTACAACAGAATAGACCCCTTAGAGCACTAAAAAAAAGATCACACACAAAAGGTTTGTTGTTATAAGTAAAATTCTATTTCTTCATCACGCAACTCCTAAGGGATAGTTGTTTAAGGGGAGATCTAGAGAAACTCGAGACCGGCCGATCTGTAGCGCATTTAAAAAATGAAAATAATAACAGTTAATGTAGATTTCAACCTCGATGAAATAACAAGGTGTCGATAACGGGGATCGAACCTGAGGCAGCCGGATAATATCGCAATGCTTTATTTAATCAGTCATCTTACAACAAAAGCTTTCCAAACCTACAATGTTATGTGGGCAAGCCAGACACCCACCACTCAACGCCGAGTCAAAACAATTTGGCCCCAAATAACCACAGCCTGAATAAATTTGCACCAGGACCCTATAGATGTGTGATAAAATAAGGGAAAAGAAGATGAGAACATTTCCACTAAATTAGATTAATGTCGCCAGACTGGTTTGTTTTACAACGGCACCATTCCCTCCTTCTCCGTGCTTGGTTTATTTTGGCTATTTTCTGAAATTACTTCTCTTCTGGTTAAGTCTCGGATGGGAGTTAATTTATTACTTTGGTCACGTCCCACTTACCTAACAGTTGTCTTTTATTAGATTTGCCGGTAAGAGTTAATACAAATAAATATATTATGAGCTAATCTAAAGGGGATGTGCTGACCCTTTGCTCCTCAAACAAATTAAATAGACAATTTCGCTAGCTACAAGTGGAGACTTAATATATATATATATAATATATAAATATAATATATATATATATATTATATATATATATATATATATATATATATATAATTCTGTATTGGAGACAAACAATATTTTGTCATCAACTAATAAATCAGTGATGGTCATTTCACAAACAAACATGGTGGCCGAGTCATACGAGTCCCGTCTTGTAACAACGTTGTAAACAACGCTGAGCAAAGTCAGCTACCGGACGGGGGACAATGATTGGAAACTAGACCCCATGCGTTGTTTCTTTTGTTCATGAACTTTATACAAGTTACCCTCTAGACTAGGATATTAATGAGTATATTTGCTACATGCATGATATGCCATTTTTAACGCTAAAGAATGAAAATAATTTGACTCTTTATGACTTGCTGCATAAATAGATATCGCAGTATGATGCGTATTTACATTGGGTAGCAGTGAAAATTCTTTACGTAAGTGCCCCTATTATATTTGTGGATTCTTATTAACGAAAACTCTCCAAAATTCTAAAGTTTACAATCGACACAAACTTTGAATCAGTGGGTAGTAGCACTTTTTGAGGTCAACAACGGACTTTTCTGAGGAGTTGCTGGGTCCAAATAATTTAAGATACCCAAAACCTTCTTCCTATCCTTCAATTCCCTCATATTGACGTCTATGGAAGATACTCGACTCCCGAACAGTGGGTACATTCTAATGTGATAAGATCTCTGCTCCGGAGATGCAATTTCTGCTCCGGAGATGCAGATCGTAATTTCAGATTATGTAGTCTATTATAAACTGAAATAGAGTCACAAATCTATAATGGTTTCTCGACTCCGGAATGGTGTGACAACTTTTAAGATTTAAGAGTCTACAGAGTCGACTTTCAATCTCGGAACAGTAGGTCTTACTGAACACATGTTATCCGACTAGAATCAACTATGAATAAATCCCGGGGATAAATGAATTATTAGACGATAAAGCAGTTCTACAAAAGACAAAAGATTTTAATGATCTAAAATTGTTTTGGATTCATTATTCCCCGCAAGTGGAAACAATAAAGCATAATTTAATATTTCTTGACCAAGGTGAAATGATTAAGTAAGTAACGGGATTAAATTGTTATTTATAATGTGCTTTGTAATAACTCATACAGATTCCGTTTTGAGATTTTCTTTGTAAAAATTGTTGAATTTCTCACAATAACGACAAAATTGTTAAATTTCTCTCAATAAGGTAAACATTTTAAATTTCTCTCAATACGGCCCAAACACCTCCATTTCCTTGTCTTGATTTCCACTTCCGATAATTATTATTCTTTGCCTGGTCCCATTCAGGCGTCTCCGTTTAAATTTGTTCTGCCTTTTTAATAAGCCGTTTCTTTTTATTAAATGTTGGATATTATAACTAAAAGTTAGAGGTGCTTAAATAAACCAATAAAATGGTGAGAGAAATAAAGTGAGTGAACATTATAACAAGCAGTCACTCGTTCCCATAACTGCCCACTTTATACCTAAAGATCCATTGAAAATGTTTTTTACATCATGAAAATATTGCAATGCTACGGTCAGCTCAACACATCTGAAAAAAAAAGAACATCAAATTTACCACCATTCCCATCGTCTATCCCTGTCTTATATATTTCATTTCAAGAAGCCATTACTTTTTTTCATGCATTTCTAATGAAACAGCAATGATAATGAACGATCCCCCAGCCATGCTATCGATTCCATCTCTATGTTGTGTCAGAAAGTAACACTCAAGTGTGCTGAGGAACCAAAACAAAGAGCTCTTCGATCAAGAAGAGTCCTTGCATGAATCTTTTTTTCTTTCTTGTAACCTTCATAAGCAGTGTCGTTCCAAAGATTATTTGTCTTCGTGATTCAAAATAAATTCCCGATGACTTGAAGAATGATATGATAACGACTTTCACGTGTCCATCCGTCGCTGACAATGCGCTTTGCTCTAAAAACTGTGCCAGAGAAGATGCTAAAGTGATAATAAAGACGCAGCCAACATTATTAACATTTGATAAAAGACATTTTCCTACCAAACCATGTTAAGTTGGCTAGCAAGCTTTTCCCTTCATAGTGTATACAAAATTAAAACTTTAACATGTTTTGTTTTGCTCTATTCGAAAACGTATAAAGTGCTCGTCATAAAAAAATACATCAGTAGACGTTTTACTACAGTGTGGAATTTAAACCTCAAAATCTAAATTCAAATGTATTGGTCAATTTGATCTGAAATTGTAATCTGGCTGAAGAAAATCCTAATTGGCAGACTTCGATCTTAACTCGATAGTATCCGCGTGTGTACCCCTTGACCCCAATTATAACGGTGTTTTCACACACAACAAACGCAGATGTGCAGCACGAGGATTATGAATTCTTTGCCACGCCCTTTCTATTAATATTCACAATATAATCGAATTACCATAACTGGGTTATATGAGGCAAAGAGAAATGAGAGAATTGGAAATGATAAAAACGGGAAATGGCCTGAAACAATAGTAACATCAGAAAAAGAGATTAATAATTTGAGAAAAGTGGAAAGAAGTTTTAATTACACAATTATACAGGGGCCCGTGGCAATTTACACATGAATGCCTTTTATTAGGGAATTTGGCCAGTTTATTTCAAGTTGACTTCTCTAACTGATGTCTGTGGATGACAAGTTTAAAACAGAGATGCTTTATATGAGATCAGTTGCTCACCGGCATGGAACTCGATTTGTAAAAATGTCAAGCAGTGTTGACGTTTGTCAATAACACGATTGGTGACAATAATTGCAGAACTCTTTTTATTTTGTATACGTGAACAGTTGAGGAAAGGTACTAGTTTAAGATTAAAGTCAAACGCATCTTTTTATATATTTTCCTTGGTTACGAAATTCTACAACCATTAACACTCGACTCAAGTGTGAATGAGAACCTGACTTAGGCAGTCATGGAAATGATTGAAGTGCTCCCGCATAAGAAATGTGTTCGTGTAAAGTGTGTTCGCTCTATTGGTTGGGGGTATCTCTTGTCCCTTCCCACCTCTATTTATTTTGTCACCTGTTCCTTGCGCATGTGGCTTTTTGTTATTTTTTGTTTTAATTAACTTGACTGTATCTTATTGCCTAAACTCTAGCCAAAACCTTTGCTGGAAGGAGTGGGAAATATATTTTATAGATTATGAATATGTCTGGAAAGTCATATACAGAGCAAAAGTGAATATCATCAGTGAACTGTTCTCATCTAGGAATCTTGCCATTGTAAAGGCATTCATAAGACATTGTTCCTCTCTACTCCTTTGATAAAGCATTTGTATTATAAGGAAGTACAACATTGTACTGAATAAAATAGAAATTTAACTTCATCTCCTCTTCCCCTGATCGAGGGTCCGAATCCCGCTCTGAGCAGCGCATACTTAGTCTTTAGAAAAGGCAGTTCTCTCGGAGTACTCCCGTGTAAAATAAGTACCTGGTCTTTGGCAGAATTGTCTCTGAAAAAAACTGTAACATCGTCTACCAAGCGTTACATCTCATTCTTTTGTTAAAAGCTGCTGCTGGCTGGAGATCCCTTGTCAATCGCTTTGAAGACGTTTAGTGGATTTATTGTGCTATATCTATTAATTGGTGTGTGTGTGTGTTTGTGTGTGTTTGTGTGTGTGTGTGTGTGTGTGTGTGTGTGTAAGGAAAGAGAAGGGCGAATATAATAATCGCAGTGTATATTTCTTGAGCATGTTAAAGAAATTCCAAAGAGATATGCGAACGTCCATCTTTTTAGTTATGTATAAACACAAATCATTGAGGAAACTAAAAACGAACCAAACATGCCAACACACAGATCATTTTCAGGAACAAGCATGCACTTTTATACAATGAATTAATCTCACCCCATTTGCATATAGATGAACCGTCCACTTGCCAAGCGACAGAGGCTGCGCTGGAACGGAAGGCAAGTGGGCTCTTCCGGTTCACGACACTGCTGTTTCCGGGTGATGGAATCACCACGAACGAGGTTATGGCGTGCTGAGTTTTATTATAACTGCTCTTTTCCCTTCACATTCTTTCATTTTTCTTTGCTTCTTTTTCTTCCTCTTTGTTTTTTTTTTTTTTTTTTTTTATTGTGCTCAAGATTTCCAATACTTTTTTTTTATTCTGAGAAATGCAATTGCCGCATCAATTATTCTGTCGCCATCACGCTTGATCGGGCCGATTTCTATCGACCAAGGCATGAATCATAGAAGACAATAGTGAGAATAAAGGCTAACGGGATTTTATCCCCTCATTTTATTACAACGGAGTCTTAGTCACGAGTCATGTATTTGATCGACTTTTTTCCTACCAAAGTATATAATTCTCTCTCTTTCTCTCTCTCTCTCTCTCTCTCTCTCTCTCTCTCTCTCTCTCTCTCTCTCTCTCACACACACACACACTCTCTCGCTATCTCTCTCTCCCTCTGTTTTTCTCAGTTTTTCTTTCTTTCTCTCTTCATCTCTCTCTCTCTCTAGATTAATGATGGCATCGTCATCATCATCATCATCATCATCATCATCATCATCATCATCATCATCATCATCATCATCATCATCATCCAAAGCAAAACCTCAACTACGATATAGAACAGTGATCTTGTTAACATTAGAATGAGTAAGCTCGTGCACATTTTTGTTACAAAACTAGTTGTCAGTCAATCTATCATAAAATCTAAAATTCAGTATTTTGTCATTGCAACTTAAGCCTACTTACTCTTTCAAAAATTTTCAATCGATGAAAAAAAAACTGGTCAGCATTTTCCAAAGCCATTAAAATATCCTGTAGCTGCTCTATAATTTCTTATTACGTGATCTCAGCTCCATTTTTATTACTCAATGACGACAATTTGTAGTCGAGTACGCAATACTCGATTAATTTTTCCAATCTCCACCACCACCATCCCGCATAGCAGACATGGCATTTTGTAGGTCAATTGCTGTTCCAGATAGTTTTGAATCAATTTATTCTTTGAGGTCATCGATTAAACATAAACCCCATTTCATATAATTTTTAAGACGTGTCCTCACGCAAAGATGCGACAGTGTAATGGTAGAATAACCACGAAGACTGAGAGGATATTATCACGAGTGGTTTGGGTGTAGTTATAGATATTATAATGAAGACGACGTCATTCAGATCTTTGTTATTGTTTTTTGCCATCCATGTTTATGAGTAATTCTCACTAAACTGTATTAACCAGACTATGAACGTGTTGTGATGTTGATCCGTTATACTTTCGGATGGCAATGTTGTGAGCTTCTTAGCCAAGCGCATACTATCTATACCAAGGTTACACATATATAAGTAAAGTTAGCCTCGAGATATACACAGTCTCGGACTCACAACACGACCTAAATATGATCCACCGCCTCTATCGGATTCGATTTCTGGGTGATCTAGCTGCGGAAAATAGGATTTGAAATATTATTATGTCCACTACGTTGTCCTTAGGTTAACCAAATCACACTTAGGATCTCATTCGACTCAGTTGGAAACCTGTATCTGACTATATACAGCTTTGGGTATTGTAAAAAAAAAAGAACGCCTTGCAAACAAATTGTATGAAATGACACGTGATTCCATAGAGCCTGTTAAACATGAAGAGCTGTGATGCGCATTGAGTATGGTAAATCAGTCCTATAAAATGTTCATATTAAATTACTTATCCTTAATCCTGCATTAGAAATGCAAAAGTCTTTTTTCTTAAAATATTCTTGGGTTTGATTTATGGGCAAAGCACTAGAGGGGAAAACGTAAAATTATAATTGAACTCATGTTTGAGGCTTTTTTACGCCTTCTATCTGGAAACCTTACAACTTTCTCCATATATATGGCTTCCAAATTTATAGCAACACTTTAAAAGTGGAGTTTCTATCAAAGCGACAAAAATAGATATAGAAAACTGTCGACCCCAACCCCCCTCGGCGGAGACAAAACTATGTCCCAGCTTGGAAGGGAAGGGATGGGGGGGGGGGGGGGAGGGATAAAATGAGCAAAAAACCCATTGAGTTCAAAGTTCAAACAGTTTTTTCAGCCAAAGAGAAAAAGAAATCAATGTGATACGTTGATATGACTTAATACAGTAACGCTAAGTAGGCTGAGGATTGAAACATAGGCATAATTAGATTGAATGTAGGCCGGCCAGTCCAGTTAGTGGGCCCTCCAGATTCGGAACATATTCAATTATTTTTAAACACTGCAGATAATCTAAAAAGAAAATATGCGTGGCTGTCTACAATGTAACAATGCAATCATGCAATTATGGGACAGTTTGGCTCAGCGGTATGGACTTCGCTTCGTACCCAAAAGGTACCGAGTTCGATCACCCGCCGCGCTGTGTGGCCTTGAGCAAGTCACCTGGTCCTAGCTCACTTTGCAGCGCTGCACTGCGGCTGACGCCTGGATCATTCCAGTCTTCCCTTGAAATAGACCATAAAGACAAATTTTCCCATGGGGATGAATAAAGGGAAATTTAATTATTTATTTATTTATTTATTTATTTATTTATTTATTTATTTATTTATTTATTTATTCGTATGCGTCAAAACATTGTGGTAAATATTCTCAATTAGAAGGCCAGAAAGCTTTATGAGAGGCAGTCACTGAAGACGGTTCTGGTGGTCTCTAGACATTTTATTTCCCGCACAAACTGGCAAACCCATAATAGCATAATAAAAATCAATATGTATATCGGGCGATGAGTAAAAGAAGTAGAAGGAGACAAATCCCATTCATACTTGATCAGTTTTAATATGCTACTTATTTTTTTGTAATAATACACTCGACGTCTACTTGACCAAGTGCATGGCAAATATTAATAACAAAAGAAGGGATCGCGTACAGTAGACGCACAACAGCCTTGCATTCACAACTGGTAGAATGTCAGAATGGTTTTTTTTTTTTAATATTTCTTTTGTAATCCCGATAAGAATCCTTGTGTTTTATGTTAATATAACCGTACCTTCACTTTCATAAAATTTGCAAAATCTCTCATTTATATTAGATGATTTGTTTTAAAGGCAAGGCGTTGTTTTCATAATGACCTGACTCATATTTCATTAAATGCGACTCTTGTATTTTGCATAGCAAAATTAATATATTATTATCAATTTTGATACAATGTCTAGGTACTTTCTTTTATGTATATTTACAGAATTAATTTTAACAAGTGGAACCTATATTTTGCTTTTGAAAGAAATCATAATTTTGATAGACATATCTCGATAGATAAATGAATCGCAGGTGTGCATATTTAAAAATTGAAGCTGATGTGATATTTAAGTTGATTTTTCAAAAATACCCTATTTTACATATTTGTTTTCAAGAATCATACAGCATAATATGTGACCCATCACAGCATTCTGGTATTATGTCGAGGTGAACTAGATGACAAGAAATCAATTTTGAATGGGCCGAGTGGTTAAGGCATTGCACTGTGATCCGGAAGGGGCCCCGCTCCAGGCACTTTGTTCTTTTTCCTTGGGCAAGAGTATTAATCTCCTAACTAACCCCTAATCTCCTCACTTTGGACAACATGGATGATTCTTATTGACATCAGACATCTTGTTTGATGGCTTATCGATATTCCTTCATGGAATGCCTAGGCGACGGTATCTAATGGTGCCGTGTCGGAAGACGTAATTATTTAATTTTGTTTTTCTTTTAGACATTCTATGAGCTTTGTAAAAAACATACACTCGGATAGTGCTAGGACAGGGCTGATTGGACAATGTGGCTGGTCTGGAGCCCCAAACGACCCAAAGCTGATTGTGTTGAATGATTTCTGTGTGGACGAGGGTTGTCATACTGGACAATGGTGGCAAACCAGCGTGGAGGAGAACCGGAGAGAAATGTGGAACAGGGAAACACCAAAAGGAGGAAACATCATAAAAGATCCCACTAAAAGAATGCCTACATTCCACAACGCCAGGAAATACTGGGTTTCCCCAAATCGCCTCTTAACAGGACATGGCAGAACTGCATAAAAAATGTGCAGATGGAAACTTGAGAACAGTGATGCCTGCCGGAAATGTCAGGCAGCTCCAGAGACCTACGATCACATCGTCCTCCACTGTCCAGTAACTAAACTTGAAGGTGGCTTTGAAACAGTCCTTAGGGCGGAGGAAGACTTTCAAAGCTGGGTTGGCGAAATGGATTTGGAGGTATATATATATATATATATATATATATATATATATATATATATATATAATATATATATATATATATATATTATATTATATAAAATTATAATTATTATTTAAAATATTACCACAATGTTTGAGACAGTCTACATTAATGTTTCAGGCTTAATTTGCCATCGTCAGGACTGAGTTGTTTTGTTGACTGTTGTTGTTTCTTGAAGTGGTTTCGCTTTAAAGTTGCTTAACAAGAATTTACGCCGATGGGGACACATTCCGTACATCTCACTTTTCATGTTGAGTGTGGCTTCATGAGGGTGTTTGATTATAGTATATTTCTCTTCCAGGCATAAGCTACATTGTTTTGATGTTGGTGTGTATCCTGTTGCTTAAGATAAAATTTTCCATGAAATGTTGTGGTCTAGTTTGTTGTCTTTTAATTTCCAAATATGTTCGCTGAGTTTTGTGGATGTTTTTTTGTTAGTGTTTCTAAATGTTGAGGTGTGGAGGTTGTATCTTGTTTTGAAATTATTTTCTGTTAGTCCTACATATTTTTCTTGCTTGTTTGTTTTAGTTTCTGTGACTGTGGCTTGGTAAATTAAACTTGATTCTAAGCAGTGTTTGTTTAGCGGGCAATGTTCTTTATTTCTGCAGTTGCATTTTCTGGTGGGTGGGTTTTGCTCTTGTCGGTGGTTTGTTAATATTTTTTTGTTGTGGCTTGAAATTATTTGTTCTATGTTGCGCATGCACGAGTAGCTTATTTTTATGGTATTTCTGTTGATAATTTTATGTAGCTTGTGGTTTTTTGGAAAGTGTGTATCAATTAATTTCAGGAACTGCTGTCCTATGTTTGTGCTGACGTTTTTGTCGAAAGGTGGGTTGAACCAAGTTATGTGTCGTTTTCTTGTTTTACGTTCTTCACTTGTGTGTTGGGGTTTACATGAGAGGGAGGCGTCTGTGTATTCGAATGGTGTGTTGTATCCGCTTTTTGTGAGTGCTTCTTTGTAGGGGGTGGCTGCGACGTTGAATATCTCTCTGTTTTCCGAAAGTTTGCTCACCCTCAGTGCTATGTTTTTTGGTATGTTTTCAATGACGGGACGGGGGTGGTTGCTGTTTTTATTAATGTAGCTAATGGTGTTGTTTGGTTTTCTGAACGGTTAGAATGAATTGGATTTTATGTCGAATGTGATGTCGAGGAAGTCAACTGTTTTTTTGTTTGCTTCTATCGTGATTTTCAAATTGTTGTATTGGAATATTTTACAGATTTGTTTTTTGATGTTTTCGTTCGCTCTTGGTCGTCTGTTGGTTATAGCGAGTCCGTCATCTCTATAGAAGCCGATGTATGTGTGTGTATGTTGCAGTTGTGACAGGATGTAGAGTCCGACCAGTTCGCATGTTTCAGCACCGTCGAACGAACCCATTGTTACGTCGAAATCATTATGTCGCTTTGTCCACGGCGTGTTGTCATAGTATAGTGTGCTGTGCTTGGTGTGTTTGATGATGTGTTTTTCCTCTTCTGTGATGTTGGTATATTTTGCTGCGAATTCCAATGCTTTGTTTAGTAAGTCTGGAGTGATGGATGGGTAAAAATCGCAAATGTCGAAAGAGATGAAGGTGCAATTTTCTTTGTTTTGGATATTTTTAAACCATTCGATGACTTCATCGGTGTTTTTCCACTGGTTGAATTTAGTTGCTTCTTTGACGTTTTTATTTATTTTTTCTAATATCTTTTTGCTGATTTTTCCAATTTCAGATTTGTAAGGATTTATTAGTCTACATTTTGGATTATTTTTGAAGTCAGGTTTGTGATCTTTTAATGTGATGAACGCTTCTCTTCTTGGTGCTATATCGATTCGATCGCTAAGGTCAAGTCTATTCACTATATTTTTATCTTCTTTTGTGATCTCTTCGGTTCTATGTGTTCTGTCTTTCTTATAGTCTTTGTTGATTTGTTTGTGTATCATTTTATCATATTCCTCAGGTGTCATTTTGTAATAGTTGTTGGATTTGTCGGCTGGTATCAGAAGTTGTTTTTCTTTGTTTATTTTCTTCACATCGTTAGTCAGTTGGTTTTGGAAGTTGTTATTTTTGTTTTTGAACTGTACACTTTGAATGAGATCTGAAAGTCCGTCTTCTAATTTTTTAAATTCAGGTATTGGGGGGGGGGGGGGGGCTGAATTTGTAGAGTTGAAGCCGTACGTTTTCTTGTGGGTGGGTTCTAAATTCTAACCTTCATCTCTTTCGACATTTGCGATTTTTACCCCTCCATCACTCCAGACTTACTAAACAAAGCATTGGAATTCGCAGCAAAATATACCAACATCACAGAAGAGGAAAAACACATCATCAAACACACCAAGCACAGCACACTATACTATGACAACACGCCGTGGACAAAGCGACATAATGATTTCGACGTAACAATGGGTTCGTTCGACGGTGCTGAATCATGCGAACTGGTCGGACTCAACATCCTGTCACAACTGCAACATACACACACATACATCGGCTTCTATAGAGATGACGGACTCGCTATAACCAACAGACGACCAAGAGCGAACGAAAACATCAAAAAACAAATCTGTAAAATATTCCAATACAACAATTTGAAAATCACGATAGAAGCAAACAAAAAAACAGTTGACTTCCTCGACATCACATTCGACATAAAATCCAATTCATTCCAACCGTTCAGAAAACCAAACAACACCATTAGCTACATTAATAAAAACAGCAACTACCCCCGTCCCGTCATTGAAAACATACCAAAAAACATAGCACTGAGGGTGAGCAAACTTTCGGAAAACAGAGAGATATTCAACGTCGCAGCCACCCCCTACAAAGAAGCACTCACAAAAAGCGGATACAACACACCATTTGAATACACAGACGCCTCCCTCTCATGTAAACCCCAACACACAAGTGAAGAACGTAAAACAAGAAAACGACACATAACTTGGTTCAACCCACCTTTCGACAAAAACGTCAGCACAAACATAGGACAGCAGTTCCTGAAATTAATTGATACACACTTTCCAAAAAACCACAAGCTACATAAAATTATCAACAGAAATACCATAAAAATAAGCTACTCGTGCATGCGCAACATAGAACAAATAATTTCAAGCCACAAGAAAAAAATATTAACAAACCACCGACAAGAGCAAAACCCACCCACCAGAAAATGCAACTGCAGAAATAAAGAACATTGCCCGCTAAACAAACAATGCTTAGAATCAAGTTTAATTTACCAAGCCACAGTCACAGAAACAAAAACAAACAAGCAAGAAAAATATGTAGGACTAACAGAAAATAATTTCAAAACAAGATACAACCTCCACACCTCAACATTTAGAAACACTAACAAAAAATCATCCACAAAACTCAGCGAACATATTTGGAAATTAAAAGACAACAAACTAGACCACAACATTTCATGGAAAATTTTATCTAAAGCAACAGGATACACACCAACACAAAACAATGTAGCTTATGCCTGGAAGAGAATATACTATAATCAAACACCCTCATGAAGCCACACTCAACATGAAAAGTGAGATGTACGGAAGGTGTCCCCATCGGCGTAAATTCTTGTTAAGCAACTTTAAAGCGGAACCACTTCAAGAAACATCAACAGTCAACAAAACAACTCAGTCCTGACGATGGCAAATTAAGCCTGAAACATTAATGTAGACTGTCTCAAACATTGTGGTAAATATTTTAAATAATAATAATTCGCTCCATTACTGCATGTCGAGCACTTTTCGTACCATATTTGTATCAAACACGATTCAATATAAATATATATATATATATATATATATATATATATATATATATATATATATATATATATATATGTGTGTGTGTGTAGTATATTAGATATATA
>NC_088365.1:34463258-34468258 GCF_034508935.2 Berghia stephanieae
ATAACTATTGCTTGAATCGGCTGATTTATCTTTATTTTGTTCAACTACCAGTTAAATATACAGTAATATAGAGTAGAGTAGACCAAGACATGCGTAGAAACGAACCAGAGGTCAATAAATAATAAAATCTTTGCGTCGATGAGGTTTCGAACTCACGACCCTACTGTTACGTAAACTCCTCCTGGCCACGAGAGTTTACCCTCAAACATCAGACTTATTTTCCGGCAAAATGGATGTCACAAATTTGAGAGAATCGTTTTCCAGATATAATATTAGAATAATAAAAATAATGTTTTTGGTTCTTTGGGGAAAAATAGCTTTTAGATATCCGGATACATCAAGATATAATCGCTGCATAATCATGCACCAAGGAGGGAAAACCTGTGTTGAGGATGGAGTGAGATCTGGAAGGCCGGGGACGGTATGTAGAAATGAACCAATTATTTCTGTCATGAGAGCAGTTGAGGCTGACAAAAGAGAGTGAGAATTGTCAAAAGAATTTCCTCTACCTCAATGTACTGAGCTTTTATGGATAAACTTCATATCAGAAAGGAATTTGCAAAATTGGTTCCCCATTTACTTAGGAGGGAAAAGACCAAATTGTGGTATCTGTTCAAAGTTTCCTTGCGCGTTTTATTTGTGAATCTCATCATTTTATAGACAGGATAGTAATTGGAGACGGGATCTTGGTTTATTCTTGAAAACCAGAGTTGAAAAGGAAGTCAACTGTTTGGAGTGAGATGAACCATGCCTAGGCAAGAGTTCGTCGCAAACTGAGAACATGAAGGCCATGCACTTTATTTTGGTTAGGTTTTTATTTTCAAGACAAGAGCATTTTATTATAGTGGTCTGTTCCTTCTGTTCCTTCAGGTAAACGTGAATCATTATAAAATGGTAATTCAAGAGAAGGTGAAACCGTTTATTAGGTAAAAGTGGACTGGTCTCCTTTACAAAGGAGTTATATTTCACCACGACTACGTCCCCGTGCACACAGCCAGATTACTGACTGAAAAGCTCTCATGAAATGATCAAATCACTTTCGATATTCTCGAACCAGCAGACCTTTTCCTTAATTTGAATGAACATCTTCAGGAACAACATCTTGAATCAGAAGAAGATGATTGTTTTAGCATCGAAGGTTGCTTTAAAAGAGCTGGTAAATGGGGTACTTCCAGGCCGCATTTGAGAGCTCTAGTTGTGCCGGTGGCACAAACGCTTGGACGGTGAAGCAACAAATACAATACTTTGGCCAATATTTCATGGTGCTGTAATTTGTTGTTTTTAAGATACAAAATAACCAAAAGATAGCTATTTATAGAACAGACCTCGTACTTATATATTCTTCTATTAAATTGTAAATATTATTCGTAATAAGATATTTGAATTTCTATAGGGAATATCAACATTTTATGAAATGTTATTCACTTTATTCTACAAAAAAAAATTAAATTAACTTAAATTAATTAATAAAAACCTTATATAGTTGATGTTTTAATAGAAGTTGAGTTTTCAATATATTTATCTGTATAGTATTACTGTAGACTAGTATTTGTTAAGATCTAAGATTATAACATTCAAAATACAAGGCTCTAATCCAAAAAGGGTTAAAACAGTTTGATAACATTCTTTTCAAAGAAAATAAAAATAGCTTTATAGCCCTTTTCTTCTCAGAAGAAACAGTCAATGTTCTTCTGGTCACAAACACGCTTTTACGACTTGCGCACGCCACCACTTTCGGCTTGGAGATAATTACAACGACACAAAAGAGCGCCCATTTGCAAGGAAGTTTTATTCATAATAATAAAAAAGCGCCATTCTTCTCTTTTTCTTTTTCTTGTTTTTCTTTTCCTTTTTAAAGGATTCTTAAGAGGTCCGGTTTTTTTCTTCATCGCGATCATCCTCCACTTTCCGGGGATCTGGGTAACTGGGTGTTCAGCACCAATCGATAAAGGCCTGCAAGTTTTCAAATTACCAAGGCTATGTTTGGAGACAACAATATTACTGCTCTTCTCTTCCAGTCTCATTTTCTGGTCCTTTTATTATATGGTTTGCTTTCTCCCAACCCCCCAACCCCCCAACCCCCATACCCAATTCTCTGATTTTAAAAATCTTCTTTAAATCATTTTGATTCCCGTTTCTTTCATTATCAAACAAAACAAAGATTTTTACAAGAACATGTTGCTCCTGCTTTTACATTATTATTGGGGTTTTTTTTTAATGCTTTATTTTCATTTTATCTCCATATTTCCCTTTCATTAATACCATACA
Organism: Berghia stephanieae; assembly: GCF_034508935.2. Classification (NCBI taxonomy): domain Eukaryota; kingdom Metazoa; phylum Mollusca; class Gastropoda; order Nudibranchia; family Aeolidiidae; genus Berghia; species Berghia stephanieae. Next base: position 34,465,527 of record NC_088365.1, read on the forward strand.
AAGGCTATTTAGAATTTGGTCAATATCCTTAAGGTTGATATATATATATTATATATATATATATATATATATATATATATATATATATATATATATATATTATACAAGGATGAATACATCTGTGACCTACCAACACAAAACGGTATAAAGTCAGGGTTCTTCAGATGGTAAAATTGAATTAATTAACATAACCAAGAGACTTGGGTAAGGTTTTATGTTAGTGATTTTTCTTTGACTTTGCAAAAACTAAAATCGCCCATAAGTTCTATATTTTAATTTAAAAACCATTATTTTACATCCTAGGCATATCGATATAAACCGTTAAACGCGATGGATAACAAAATATTTTGTTTTAAGACAAAATAATCCAATCCTGACACCAGCATCAAGGACACAAGTTTTATAACTTAAAGGCTTTCAATGTTTGGATAAATTCTTTTAAAATGGAATTTCAGACATCTTTTAAAAGCTGGGAATTTGGATTTCATTTTGCATTGTTATAATAGAAATAAGGATGTTCAAAAATATCCAAATTTATGTTGTTGTTTTATTGTTGTTTTTAAACTTTCAGAAACTATTCATTCGACTCATTAAATAAAACATAAAAGTCACACCTAACTTTAATATTTTTACTTATAAACTCAATTTTCTGAATTAATCGTATCCCAATATAATGACGTTATGACGTCGTGGGTCACAATAAGCAAATTACAAGATTAATATTAAAGTAATTGTATTATCATTGTGATGATCATTTTGTTTCTTAAACTGAAATAAAACCCTCAAATGATACTTTTTAAATATTGTGACTATAAATTCAAATATATGAATCTGGTTCATCCCACAAACTAACGTATTGATATTCTAGCTCACATATAATTCTAAAAGATCAATAAGGCAATAAATCATTGTTATCACCTTGAAGAGTTCATGATCGACCGACCGTGACCTTTGTGTGGAACACACGTGACCAGGATGTTGTCCATTGTCCCAAATGACAATGGTAATTGAACCGGCCGGTCAACCAGCAAAATCCCAAAATCCCGGGCAGCGGTCTTTACAGTATATAATGGTCAATCGTCCTCGTTCCTTGTTGGTCACTCACCATCATGCGCGGCCACAGATATTTGAAAGCTCTTCGTTGATGTTGTGGTCAGAGCTCCACCGTCCACACAAACGCATGCGCACACGTGAGCACACGCGCACATTGGCAAGCGAATACGTACAAACACACATGCAAAGACGCCTTCTGTTAATGTGCATAATGGTGATCAAAGGGTAGCTAATTTATTTTTGTATGATTTGCATGAATTCGTAGGCACCCCCCCCCCCCACCTCCCCTTTTTTTAAAACACACACACACACACACACACACACACACACATATATATATATATAATATATATATATAATATATTATATATATATATATATATATATATATATATATATATATATATATATATATATATATATATATATATATACGTGTGTGTGTGTTAATGTAACCACAAATAAACACACAAACGGGGACACACACACGCGCACACACATGCACACAGACATGCACACACCCCCACAATAAAACACATAACGCAAAGACATGTTCATTGTTTGGCTTTGGGTTTTGTCATCTGTCATCGTTACAAACCCTCATTGACCATCTCGACCTGGTACAAGTCAAATGCAAGCTAGGAAAACATAATTATGGTTGCCAACATGTTGTTTTTTAGATGACATCCATACCTGATTCACTGCCTCAGATAACCCTATTTACAATAATTGATTTATCTAATATCTAAAAATACGGTTATACTTTTTCAGGGGAGCCGATAATAAACATTTTAGGTCACCTTCCGCACAAACAAAGGTCATCGGTTCAAGCCTCGCTCGGCGCATAGTTGAGTCCCTGGTAAAGGTTCTTTTCTCACATCATCTCACCGTACTCAGGTGTAAAATGAGTACCTAGCCGTTAACAGCTTTGTCTCTGTCCGAAAAAAAAATGTAATAATCGCCTAACAGGCGTCATTCTCGCCCTACATGTTTGCCAGGGACCCTTTGTAAAGCGCTTTGAGAACGTTTAGTGGATATTGTTCTATATAAAAAAAGCTAAAGTCTAACAAATGAAACAATAGGGAGCAAAATTGCGATGTCAAAATACAGGTTCCAATCTCCTTGGAAACGTAAAAATAGTCCCCCGGATGACTGAACACACACATTCTGCAACTGATCTTCTGGTTTCGAAGTGTTGGCATCTTATTTTCCAGCATAAATAAATACTGCCCGTCAATAAAGTACATCCATCCTCGCTCTTTTACGTTCCGTAATCATAACAATTTGCCTATACATCCTGCTACTAAAATAGTTATGCCATATTATGATTTAGTATTAGTCCTGGTGACATATACACTTCCAATGAGTTTAGAACTGGAAGATTGGAAGGTGTGAGGTCGATTTCATTCACGTAATTGTTTATAAACAAACAACTATGTTTGTCCAAGCACTTGTGAATGTGTGTCACAAATTCCATGTTTTGATTGAAAATTGTTTTGGCAGGAAGAACTGGTAAGCATTTTACACAAATTCAAAAATGTTTTATCAGAAATCTCGTCGTCCAAACATCGATCAGATAACTTGTCCTTCAACTTCGTCGTTCGATTAAATCGATCGATATTTGAAGGATGAGTTTTCTGGCTATAAAGTTATAAAACTTGTGTTTTTCACATTCACTC
>NC_088365.1:34475758-34478258 GCF_034508935.2 Berghia stephanieae
TATTGACAACCCTACTATATAGTTCCTTTTTCATGATGCTGAAATGACCAAAATATACCGCTAGAATATCCGATCTCTCACAAAGAAAAAGAAAAGAAAAGGAATTATGTTTGCAAATGTTTTTTATTTTTTGCCATGATTTTTTGACACCCATTGCTCACCCACCGACACAATTCACACTTCTAAAACTAGACATATTAAATAATGACATAATACTACCACTCCCACTGTTGTTGTTTTTTCTTTCTTCTCGTGTTTTTCCCCTGCAGGTGATGATCAAATTTCTGATGTTTTCAACTTTTGTTTTTCAAAAAATCAAAAACATTAAAAAACATAACATACCGGAAGCAAAGAGATGAAAAGAAATGTTCTTTCTCTTTATCTCACTTTTTAGGGACGACCAGTCGCAAGAAATGGTAAAGACATCGTTGTTATTATTGTCATTATCAATAATGGCGAATGGGGTGAGAAGTGGCCGAGTGGTTAAGACATTGCACTGTGACGAGGAAGGTCCCGGGTTCGAGCCCCGCTTCAGGCACTTTCGATTTTTTCTTTGGGCAAGATTGGTAACCCCCAATTTGCTCACTTGGACAACATGGGTGATTCCTGTTGACATCAGACATCTTGTGTTGTCGTGGCGGAAGGGCATAATTAATTTCTTAATAATAATAATTATACAATAATAACGAAATAATAATAATAATAATAATAATAATAATAATAATATAATAATAATAATAATAATAATAATTAATAATAATAATAATAATAATAATAATAATAATAATAATAATATCATCATCATCATCATTATCATTATTATATTTTTTAAAAATCTTGAGCTATTATATAGCGCAATATCCACTATAAGTGCTAAAAGCGCTTTACAAAAGGTCCCTGAACAACAGCAACACGTAACATGTAGATCGAGAGACTGTTAGGCGATAGGATTAATTTTTTCGACAGAGTTAACGCTGTTAACGGCCAGGTACTCATTTTACACCCGAGTATCGTCAGAGAATGTAAATAAATAGACTTTTCCAAGGACTCAACTATGTGCCGAGCGAGGCTCGAACCCAGAACATTCCGACCCAAAAGAGAATGTCATACCACAATACCACATAGCCTCATGATTATTATTATTATTATTATTATTATTATTATTATTATTATTATTATTATTATTATTATTATTATTATTATTATTATTATTATTATTATTAATATTTTTATTATTATTATTATTATATTACTATTATTATTACTGTAATCATTATTATTATTATCATCATCATCATCATCATCATCATCATCATCATCATCATCATCATCATCATCATCATCGTCATCATCATCATCATCAGTAATAAACAACACACTACACACTATCATACCCCCCTACAATGATCACGAGAGAGTGAGCAGGGGGCAAGCATCAAAGACCAAAGGAGCAGCTATAAAAATTCCAACGACAGACCTTCTCAACTCCACCCCGTCCATTATATTCTGGCATCCATCAGCAGAGAAAACGTTGTCGCCAGTTTTCCTTTGTGCGTATTTTAAGCCATGTTCATTGCGGATAGCGGACAACTTAGTCCTTTATAATAAACGACGAAATGCGTACTAACATATTCTTACAGCCAGTAAATTGTGTCTTGAAATCTGTTTGTTCTTCTATCCCTTCAATAGATTCAAAATTGGCAATATCTCTTATAAAGTCAACAGCAAAGAGCCCTAAAACTCATCTACTTGACAATAATAAGTTATATCTCATCAAATCAGTATCTTATCTACAAGACGAGAGATTTCTTGGAATGCTCATTTATATGATCTGCCAGTCTTTGCAAGCACCGTCAAGTACTTTAAAACAAAAACAAAACACACACGTATACACACACACATGAACACAAACATACACACACAAACCCACACACACACACACACACACACACACACACACACACATAACGAAATATCAAAATTTCAGAAAGAAGAAGAAGAAGAAGAAGAAGAAGAAGAAGAAGAAGAAGAAGAAGAAGAAGAAGAAGAAGAAGAAGAAGAAGAAGAAGAAGGGGGAGGGAGAGAGAGAAAGAGGGAGAGAGAGAGAGAGAGAGAGAGAGAGAGAGAGAGAGAGAGAGAGACGTTGTCAATTCCCATATCATGTATCTCTGTGACTGTAACAGGAGCACACATGTTTGGGACTTGCTTTCAATTCTCAACTTTAGCAATCATTTTTTAATATATTTTTTGTCTTTTACAGACCAGGGAAAACAAAAGGAAATCGAAAAAGTATCTAAATATCACTCCATGGTCTTCGCCCCCTTTATGTCTTTAAATTGGCCATGTCTTTCAAAACACCTCGGGCATCACACACAAAGAACAAGTCATTAATTTACACCAAAGACTTGGCGACAACATCACAGCGTTTTTTGTTTTAATCATAATCACAGAGGCAGTGAAAGGAGGAACTTTAGCAGGAGTTCAGCGCCAATCTTTTCGA
>NC_088365.1:34483258-34505758 GCF_034508935.2 Berghia stephanieae
GAGAGAGAGAGAGAGAGAGAGAGAGAAGAGAGAGAGAGGTGGAGTTCGGGTAAATTTAAAACGCATGAGAGACCTTACTATCTTTTAAGTCTTGTTAAACCTTTAGGTTAATTTATTTCTGTGTATGCAATCTTTTTTCACTCTTATTTTTTGTTTCATGTTTAGTTTTCATAATTAACTCATCTCAGTCAGACATTGGGTAATCGCACAATTTGTGTGTTTGTAACAACTGCTCTGTTTAAAGTATATCATATATATATATATATATATATATATATATATATATATATATATATATATTATATATATAATATATATATATATATATATATAATATATATATATATATATATATATATATATATATATATATATAAACGCTCCGCTTATATGTACACACTCCGCTTAATCACCACCATTGATAATCCAAAGTCCAAAAGTATGCGATTAAGTGGAATGAATTGTATAATTTAGCATCCTGCATTAAATGCTTTATCCTTTAAGTCATAAGAAACTTTTATTTACATTTTATTATCGCAGCTTGGTTTTGATGGCCAAACATAACAAATTCCCAACGACACCCTTAATGTTAGGCTGCAATTCCCTGCATTAATTTCTTACATTTTTTGGCACGGTAACAATGGCTTATTTGCATCGTTAAACATAACACGGACGTCTGGAATTGGAATGAAGACGAGACGTGCGTTATTTGTTCTACGTTTTGTGAAAACAAATACGAGAGCGTGCATCTCACGGCAAAGGAAAAAATGAAGATAAAAAAACCCAAATGGGGTAAATGAGTTTGATATACTTATTTTGATTTAACAAGCAAAGAGGTTTTGGGTAGATCTTTGTGAAGGTAGATAAAAAGATAAACCACGCCTATTGTTTTTATTAGCAAATATAAAGGAGATATTGGAGAGTTGTAATAACATTTTAGGGCCGAATATGTTGGTAGGATCAGATTTTTGTATTGTGATATGCCAATCTCTGGGATTGTTGCAATACGTGATGAAGTTTTAGAATGAGAGAATTGCCAAGACTAAGATAAATGGAATGGATTAAGATTCAAGTTTGCAAGATACAACCCCTTTATTCTCAGCACAACCATCAAGTAAAAATAAAATATTATAAATGAAATGCGAATAGTCGTGGGAATAAGTAGAGTTACCGTAAGCATACTAATGTGCTGCTCACGATACTTTTTGCTCGAAATGGCCATTTTGTTATATATATATATATATATATATATATATATATATATATATATATATATATATATATATATATATATATATACATATATACACAATTATATGTAAATATATGAAATATATATATATTATATATATATATATATATATATATATATATATATATATATATATATATATGTATATATATATATATATATATTCGGCAGTAATATACTCTCATTTTCACAGTTCTTACAAATTCAAACATATGACGGGAACCTCATTTTCTCGACTTTATTACATCATCATAATAGCTCATACGAATGAAATGACGTGTTAGTTTCCGTTGTTGTTCTTTTCCAGAATTCGTGGAAAAGGAGTGAGTGGTATGAAGACGAGTTTTTTTATTCTTCCATAACAACAACAATAATTCTATTATTATATTTAAAGGTCAGAGAGCGAAACTGCTGCGGAGATAAACTCTCTGTAACAAAGGTCGAACTGAAAATGTCTCTGTCGCTCTCGGTAGCTCAGTGGTAGAGACCTCGCCTCGCAAGCAAAGGGATCTGTATCAATTCCGACCACCCCCCCCCCCCCCCTGCCCCTCCTCACACACACACACACACACACACACACACTTTTCCCCACCCCTCGCCTTGTTCACCCCGTAGTGGTTGGGTAGCTGGGTTTGTTTAGTACGTAGTCCTCCAGAGCCATTATCCCCACGGACCCGGAGTTTATCCCGGTTTCTATATTGTTTGCTATCATTTCGTTAGGACGCTAAATACTTTCCACGCGATTTAACTGTGCCAGCGACCCAATCACTGCTGAATGGGTTCCAAAAAAACCTCGAGTGCACCTTGGATCGATCTGGGTCTGGGTCCCTTTGAGTGTAAAGCATCAATTGAGCTAACGGGACTCCCGACTGCTCTGCGTCCGCCTTGTTAACCCAGTAGTGATCGGGTAGCTGGGTTTGTTAGATCTGGAAAACAGTACTCTACAAAAGACAGGCATTGTATCCAAAAGGTAGCAGCAATTAGCAATTGCAAATGTTCATTTAACGCTACTAAAAAAAGGGATTAACTCGAGCTCTGTGTACCCGAAGGTTCTGAGGGTTCACTGTAACTCTCTAAGGCTTATCTCTGATTATTCTCCATTATAGATACGTAGTTTAAGAGAAGTGACTGTTAACGTAATAACTTGCCATGTTTTTTGTTTGTTTGTTTTGTTATGTGTTGTTTTGTTGTTGTTTTTTGATTGGTTGGTTTTTTTTTTGGTTTTTTTTGTTGTTGTTTTTTTTGTTGTTTTTTTTTAAATTTTGTTTTGCAGTCGGAGAATAATATAATGATAGTATCGATATCAGGCGAAACAAAAAGTATTTAAAAGAGTGTTCACTGTAAAAAACGTAGACCAGAAAGTGATGTAAGAGCTGACATATTCCATAATAATATTTTTATCTACAAACTAGCTAATGATATAATCTTGTTTGTTTTTGTTTTGTTTTTTGTTTGTCTTAAATATCTTGTTTTCCGTCTGATGTTGTCAGTTCAGTTCTGTCACTGTTTATTTTACTATATTTTATTTTATTTTATTTGTTTCGCTTGTTTGTCTTTGTTTTTGGGGGTTTTTTTCTTTGGGTTTTTGTTGGGTTTTTTTTTTTGGTCATTTGTTTATATTGTTTTGTTTTGTTTTGTTTTCTCTTTATTTATTTTTTAAACAATGGTTATGGCAGTAAAGCTGTTTCGAGCGTTCAGTGTTTTCAACTCCAGTAATGAGGGAGAAATAGTTCAAGCAATAGTTAAACAATTATAAAACACTTATGGGTGAGAATCTTTACAATTTTCATTACAAACTAGCTGTTATCTTCAATGGAAAATTGAAAAGAAGATGGATACTTACAATGAAAAAGACAACTAACACTTATTTTCGATAAACTATGCTAAACTATAACACGAATGTGTTGTGCTAGTTATTAATTTATCTCGCTAAGAATGCAGTTAGTGTCTAAAGAGCAAATTAAGAAGCAGGCACTGGTATAAAAAAAATCTGAAAAAGTATATATGAAACAGTACCAGGCAAAGCAAGGAAGAAAATACAAGAAAACTGTCGCAAAAAACAGACTTCCTCGACTTGGTATAGAACTTCAAGACCTCCTGATTACCGGTCAGACTACAGAGGTAACCTGATAGACAGTTGGGACGATTAATACCGATTATTTTTCACAAGGTTACGCGCTTCCGCTGTTAACCATCGTTCACATCACTAACCACAAATATTATTGTACACCAAAGAACAAGAACGGAGATATTAGAGCAGCCCCATTACTACTTTTGAACATATCAAAATGACTGCTTCAAACAGACTTTTTCAGATGTTTAAGTTCGCATTTATCACTGTTATTTTTAAACAAGAGAGACAGAGATAATCTTTGATGACGTATGTTTCTTGGCTTCAAAGATTGCCAAACTATTTTGAAAATTTGTGTGAAATAGAAATCTGAAAAAAAAGTTGATTTTTAGGGGTAATTATTTCTTTTGTTTTTATTTCTGCTTTGTCTGGCACTGTCTCATACATACCTTTCATATTTTTATCTTAATATTTTTGTTGCACATAAAAGGGTTCCGACCACAATGTTGTATTTCTTTCTTTGTACCTTCTGTTCAAAATGGAATCTTTCATTATCACTTTCTTTTGAATATTTTTTTAATGATTTCTGGCTCGAGGCGGTTTAGTATTTACTTTGGTTTTATTATATTTACAAGGAAATCCATTCATTAAAAATGGAATCCCTTCTTACATCCCGTCATTTCATCCGATATTATGAGAGATACACAGCCTGGAAGGAACCATGGGAAAGAAGAGATGTTGTTCCCGGATAGGAAATAGCCAGGGGGATATAACCCAGGATGGAAATTAAATCCACTCTTTTCGGTAAGAAGGTTTGTTAAGACCTCTCGACTCCTTTTCGTTCCCTCCTTTAACAGCTGGTTGGAGAGTTCCTCTGACAGGATGTGTTAGATATTAGTAACTCTTCACACGTATTATTCACTTTATTTTTTTTAGTCTGTTTTAAGTCAAAACATCTTTGTACATAAGCCGACGGTGCTCTTTTTAAAAATAAATCCATGTTATATATATAATTTAAATTTAATTATATTATCAATTTTAAAATACAGGGTCAATACACCTTTCATAAACATGTCAAAATTGACGTTACGCTATATTATTATATATATAGCCATGATAATAGGATAGTTAATCACCTAACACCTACGTAACGTTATGTCATAGAACTCGCCAACTACCATTAAAAGTTCCCTCTGCCACCACCGACCACCCCCCCCCCCCCACTCCCCCTCTCTCTATATATCTCTCTCCCTCTCTCTCTCTCTCTCTCTCTCTCTCTCTCTCTCTCTCTCTCCCTCCTTCTCTCTCTCTCTTCTCTCTCTCTCTCTCTCTCTCTCTCTCTCTCTCTCTCTCCCGAAAGGCGAATTAACCACACAATTGACAATATAAATACTGCACAGTTTTGTAAGGTGCAGTGGTAACTGACACCAGAGACAATGCAAGAAAGACAGAATATTGATGATATGCGTTTAGGTAGAATACAACGTTCGCCACAAGACTATAAGTAACCTTGAACAGTTTATAGTCTGATATTATAATTTAGTGAGATATAATCACAAAAATGTCTGTCTAAAGACAATAACAAAGAGCTGAATGGCGTCATTGTTGTTCCTTCTATAGATAGATTGAAGTTGACATCACTCGGGTCTTTGTCGTTGTTTTTTACCATCCACGTTTGTGAGTAATCCTCACTAAACTGTATTAACCAGACTATAAAAATGTCATGGTTGCACATAGTTTTATGTGTTGGTCCGTTATACATCCGGATGGCAATTTTGTGAGTTTCTTAGTCAAATGCACAGTATCTATAGATAGTATGCGCTTGGCTAAGAAGCTCACAACATTGACATCCGGAAGTTTAACGGAACAACACACAAAACTATGTGTAACCTTGAACATTTATAGTCCGGTTAATTGCAGTTTAGTGAGAATTACTCATAAACGCGGATGGCAAAAGGCAATAACAAAGACTTGAGTGACATCAACTTCATACTATCTATGATAGGCAAGCGGGGTTCAGATTCAGGCCCACCCGATAGCACGTTTCAACGTCATCACTAGAACAGTCCCAGCGATTATTTTCAAAGTTCAAGTCACTGATCCTGATTATATTGTTAAACCGGTCAGGTCGGCAATGAATTATAACCAAATAACTAATGCGAGAAATTATGAATCGAAATAAAATATTTAAATTATCATCCATAATTTGTCACAAAAATTATCATTATCATTAAAATAATATCACTCTGTCTAGACATATAAAAGACCCAACACGTAAATAACATCAGTCTATTTGTTTTGTAGTTTGATCCGCTTTTGTATTAGTATATAATAAGGTAACAATTTAATCCTAATCGAAAATAGATGTCTAGCTGCTTTATCCATTCCCAAGCCATGATGATTTCACTTTTTATATTTTCAAGAAATCTTCATTAATTTTAATCTTTTTGATCTTTTGATTTGTTAGTTTTTTTTCTGGTTTGGTTTGTATGTTTGTTTATTTGATATTTTTTATCATTTTGGTTTTTCGTTGTTGTTTTGGGGGTTTTTTGGGGGTTTTCTTTTTTTTTTTTTTTTTGGTCTTTTTTATGTTATTTTTGTTGACTCTTTTTTCGTTTGTTGTCTTTCTTTTGATTTTATTATTATTTACTGGATTTTTGTTTGTTTTGTTTGTGTGGGGCGGGGAGGGGGGGTGTTTGTTTGTCTTGCTTGCTTGTTTTTGTTTCGTTTTTTTGTTGTTTTTTGTTTGTGTTTGTTTGTTTGTTTGTTTTTGTTATTTTTTTTTTGGGTTTTTTTGGGAGGGGGCGTTTGTTTGTTTTGTTTGTTTTTGCCGCAGAACTATGAAATAAGGTAATGTTTATTTTACAATATTGTTTTCCAATAAAAATAAATTCAATGATAATCAAAACAAGTTGGCCAAATGGTTTTAGAATACTTACTATAAACTGTCATTTTCTATGTTTTAGACTTGGTACGGCGTCAGCTGTTGGTTCGTTTGAAAAGTCAAGACATAATTGCTTGAAATGATGGGTATACCAAATCTCTCTTCCCCCCCCCCCCCCCCCCCCTCTCTCTCTCTCTCTCTCTCTCTATCTCTCTCTCTTTCTTTCTTTCTTTCTCTCTCTCTATCTCTATCGTTCTATCAATCTTTCTATCTCCATCTCCCTATCTCTATATCTCTCACATCCATACTTACTCTCTCTCTATCTCTCTCTCTCTCTATCTCTCTCTCTCTCTCTCTCTCATCCTGTCTTTCTCTTTTCTCTCTCCCTCCTCTCTGTCAGTCTCTCTCATCCTTTTTCACTCATGGTAATCACAAGTGATAAAACACAGATCTTGTGTGCACCCCGTGTGATAATTGTATGTAATGCGGCATCTAATATTCCATGACAGACTGTCCAATTGCAGGGCCCAAGGGCCCCCGTGTCTCGGAAGGATTCGATTATTTGGACGTAATAACGGAAACAGAAGGGCCCCCGAGGCACTCGCTGGAAATATCATCTGATTCAGGGACCTCGTGGGAACCGAGGGGAGTAGAGGTGGGGAATTTGATATTGGGAGAGGGTGTTACCAAAATGAAATTGTCAAAAGGAAGACGGTTTGTTACTAGTCTGCAAGGTGCCTGTAAAGAGGTCAGGAGTTAACTTCACAGTTATTTTGTTAACTTGACAGTATATGTTTCGATTTGATTGTCTCATTTTGTGCTCTATATTTTTTGTTTGTTTCTTTCTATATTCGTTTTCATGTTTTTTGTTGTTTTTTTGTTTGGATTTGATGAGATGTTGTTGTTATAAATATTCAGTCTTTTGTTGGGTTTTTGTTTTGTTTGATTCTTGTTTTGTTTTTATTTTGTTTTGTTTTTATTTTGTTTGTTTTTGGTGGGGTTTTTAGTTGTTTGTTGTTTTGTTGTTGGTGTTGTTGCTGTTTTGTTTGGATTTTTTTTTTCATTTTCTTTTTAGTAGGAGAGGTTGAATGAAGTCCAATCAATCACTGCCACTTAAACTCTGTAAAATATCTAGAGTAAACTCCTAAGCGTCCAGAGCTGTTTTTCACATTATAATTCATACCGTGTATTCTCAGCAAAACAAATTTCAATGTGATATATTCAGACTCGTCTTCTACAAGTTTATACAATTGAGTGATTGTCAAGTGTACTTGTATTTTGTTTTTCGCCTGTTATTAAATGCAATCTGTTACAAAATCGCCTTTTTTCAATTTAAGAAAACAAAATTCATCATCCATATGTTCCTTAAATTATTGGGTGACACAGTTTGTCTGCAACTGACGCACACAAAAACACCTTTTGTCATTCTATAAAGAGCAACATTCAATCAATTGTCTATAAGCGGTTTAACAAGATCCCAAGCCAACAGTAGAACATAACGTGTAGGACGAGACCTGACGCCTGTGACAATTTTTTTTTCTGGCAGACAATGCTATATCGGCCCGATATTCAATTTCCTCCTGAGTACGGCGAGATGTTGTGAGTAAAAAGCCCTTTCCAATGACTCAACTGTGCAACCCAGAGCGGGACTCGAGCCAGGGACCTACCGTTCTGAAGAGCGAGTGACAAACCACTTGACCACAAAGCCAATATTCCATCGCTTCAATCAAATATCTACGAATTTAGATGACCGTTAACTTGACAGATAAGTCTCAGGAAAATGAACAACTGATTTAATGACGGTCATCTCACTTCATCGGCAGTTTGCGTACAATATAGAAAAAAGAGATGATTTGTCTGCATAAGACATCCTTGCTGATTGTCTTTGATCAAGATAGAGTTACACCCCTCTTCAACTGTTATTAAAAAAACACTCAAGGATATTTAGGTAGTTTACAAAATGTGACCTTTCATGTTGAACAAAATTTAATATGAAATAAGATCCGAGTGCTAAGTTGCAGTAGGACTTTTTTTCGTGTTTTTCTTTACTGTTTTCATTTTATAAAATGTTCATATAAAGACCCATAGTTTGTAAATACTCAAGAGATGGAAATGAAAAAAATCTTCTAAAATTGATCACCGTGTAATGCTTCAGGGTCGGAAAGAAAAATAACTCTAAAAATAGAATTATATGAAACTCTTCCGGTGAAAAAAATATTTTAAAAAGAAAAATCCTCCTTACGACATTTTTATGAAGAGCTCCTGGGGTGGATTCGGAATATTTCAAAGCGCTTTAGGTTCAAAGATACAAACCTTTGTGAATTATTGTTATTTTCAAGTTGATTCTTTCCATTTTATTGCCTATTGCCTGGAACAGTGTCTTAAGATCCTGTTCCTTAAAATAAATAGGGTTTTTATTTTTTTCACGTCATCAAACAATTTTTTACAAGTAGAACTTGTGTCGATTGTCGATTATAACTCTTTTATTTATTTTTTTTTGGGGGGGGTGCTCTTAACACAAACTCAAGCGACATCAAGCCTTGTCAATGACCGGATGGATGACAAGGATTGAAAACTCTGCCCTACGGATTCTGCAATCATTTTACAAACTCATCGTATCGTATTAGTGATGTTAAAGTCGATAAGCGTCTTGAAAAGCCAATCATGTTATAAAGAGGAATAAAAAGAGTTAAGATGGCTCCTGTGGATAAAAATAATACTTTAAAAATTCGACGTTTCGGCCTTTTAATTCTATTGCATTGTTTCTCATTCAACATGCTTTTAGCTTCGATTAATGTGCCAAAATGAATTAAATTCCATTTCATACAGTACAGATCATGTCTCCTGCAAGGTATTTTATTGAAACTCGCGTAACTAACTATATCATACTTGGATCGTGTGGTGTATTTAACTGCAGCTGAGCACACGATGCTGTTGACAGAATTTTGCCACCGTTGTCACCATCCGATAAATAGACCGCTCTACATCGCTTGACCTTATCACTAGACGATGATGCGCCATTCCGACAAGCCGCCTCTGCTCATTTTATTCTCTCTACTACCTTTTTTAGCGTATCATTATATTTTGTTTACATTAGTATTATGATTTCTTTAATATTTGTTTCCCCTTTTGCCTTGGCGACATCAGCTGGAATTTTTCCTGCTTAGCGTAATTTGAAGTTAACAATGGCCATTGTACACAGACAAAATGCTTTTATTATATTTTGGGTAAAAAACAACTTTCTTCACGTTAAAGCGATACGTTATAACAACAACAAAAAATATGTCTACCGAAGTCTTGGGTTTAAGAACTGTTGACAAGTTGAGAGTCATATTAATCTATCGAATGGGGTTGACGTCACTCAATTCTTTGTTGTTGCTTTTAGATTGTCTGAGACTTGATTCGTTTTGACTCAATTCTGTCTAATATTCAATCATCTTTAAAGGTCACAACTGTGTTTATTTTTGTGTTTGTGTTACGATTGCTTTGTTGGACAGAACTGGTGAGTATTTTACTTAAACAGCATACCATCTATAAAGAGTAGTCCTTCAAAGCCATTAGACCCATAGAGCTGGAGTTTATCCCGGTTTCTACAGCGTGAAACGGACAATAGCAATTGCTTAATAACCTTTCAATAGGATTCTAATCTATCGCAAAGTACTTTTCCCCAGATCTAACAGACCCAGCTACCCAATCACTGATGTATGTTCATTAAAAAATTTGGATTGCACCTAGGATCGATCTTGGTCCCTTTGACTGTGTAGTGAGTGCTCTACCAATTGAGCTCTCGGGATCCACATACCATATCGTCATAATGTGAAAAATGCGTTTTGTCAGTTCAAATAATTATGCAACCCGATAATGACAGTGTGAAAGATTACACTGTGGTGTAGTAAGTGGAAGGGTGGAGGTTCTTCAAAGGCACGAAATTGACATGAAAATTGCTGTTATTACCTAGATATTTTATGTGTGCATTTTTATTTTCCCCTCTACATTTATGGCTTTTTTTTAACCAGTTAACCGCCGTGCTCTGAAAAAACATGATTTTAAAATTTTGGCCAGAAAAGTCGTCCTTCAAATATCGATCGATTCTCATCTTGGCAAAAACTGTCAAGCCTGGGATAAGGAAGACCTAGAGAGGTCTCAGGTTTGAGAGTTTTTGCAAGATGAGGGTTATTTAAGTCGATCGATATTTGAAGGATGAGTTTTCTGGCCAAATATTGATGAACGTGTTTTCCAGAATACGGCAGTTAACTAGTGATAAATGCTAGGGATATTATTGTCAATGTGTGCGCATGCGGCATAAGGTATAAATGTGTGGGGAAGTGGTTGTTTAAAGAAAGAGTAAGTGAGTTAAAGATAAGAGGGGATGGGAGAGAAAAAGTGTGTGTGTGTGTCTTTGTTTGTGTGTGTTTGTGTGTCTGTGTGTGTGTTTGTGCGTAAATGGTTTGAATTGAACTGAGAAAAGAGAAAAGTGATTTAAAGGGAGCCTTGAGGATAAAGGAAAAATAGAGGGATGTAAAGAGAAAGAAAGAGAAATTGGGAGAGTGTAGGTGACACATATACACACATACAGTGAGAGAGAGAGAGAGAGAGAGAGAGAGAGAGAGAGAGAGAGAGAGAGAGATAGAGAGAGAGTGTGTGTGTGTGTGTGTGTGTGTCAATGTGTTTAATTTTGTGTGAATGTCTGAATGTAATTGTTTTTTATTGCTTATGAAGAGACGAGAGCGTTGAGGTAGTAGAAAATAATATATGTTAAAAGGTTTCGATCATTATAATAGAAATATTTCCAATGCCCCAGGCAAGTTAATTCATTCTTTGATCAATTTCTATTATACTCGCCTATTTCGCTTTTGAGAATCAGAGAAATGTATTAAATAAAGATGCCTAGGTGAAGCATTAGTTCTCCGTCGTTTCAGTGTTAGACAACTTGATCCTTCCTGGCCTAGATATAATAAAATATAGTGTGACCAGCTACATCAATCTAGTACTATGTGGGATGCCCTTTGAACACATTGGGAGTTTTGCCCTAAATAAAAGCTCAAGCCCAAGATTAGTGATAAAACTACATGTCATGTGTTGCTGTTGGCCAGGGACCCCTTGTAAAGTGCTTTGATACATGTAGTGGATATTGCGCTATATAAAGCTCAATTTTTTTATTTAAAAAAAACAAAACAACCATACGTGGTGGAAATTGCTGGCAAAACGAACCAATGACAAGGAACAAGGGTATGAGTTATAAATCTGTCCATCGAATGTCTTAAAAACTGTTTATCCCACTTGCTGGCAAACAAAAACGACTATAAAATCAAATTACAGGAGTGTGTTGTTAACTGTATTATATCTATTAATCTCCTGTCGGAATTTTCATAAACTTTAAACTGTGATCAATAATCCAATGGCTTTCTTCGAAATATTAACGCTAGATTCTCTCTCTCTCTCTCTCTCTCTCTCTCTCTCTCTCTCTCTTTCTCTCTCTCTCTCTCTCTATCTATCTATCTATCTATCGCTCTCTCTGTCTCTCTCTCTCTCTCTCTCTCTATCTATCTATCTATCTATCTATCTCTATCTCTCTTCAACCAATAACACGTCATGACGATAAGACATATTGGGTGAAACTACCCAATAAAAGTGCTTTATTTCGACACGTGACGAAGTCCTTCGTTGGACCATTACATCGTCTCTCTCTTTCTCTCTCTCTCTCTCTCTCACTCTCTCTCTCTCTCTCTCTCTCTCTCTCTCTCCCTCACTCTCCCTCTATTCTCAAAAGATATTTTGTTTTATTCAGTTTTAATGATTTGAATCATGCTCACCAGGCGGCCAGCGTGAGTGTGATATTTAAGTCCCTTTTCATCACGAGTTGCTGCGTGAGTCATTAGCATTCTATTATATGCCTCTCCTTTCATTTTATTCCACCCTTTTATCCGACTATGTGGTCCAGTGCCTTCGGACTGGAAGGTTCGGAGTTCGAGTTCCGCTATGAGTGGCGCAAAGTCCAGTCCATGGAAAAGGCTCCTTACTACCAACATTCGCTCAGCGTACTGAGTTGTAAAGTAAGTGCCCGGTCGTTAACAGCATCTTCTCTGTCCTTATTATACGTATATATATAATATATATATATATATATATATATATATATATATATATATATATATATATATTGTAATATCGCCCAGTTATGTTAGGTGTTTTTGTTTTAAATCGCTTTGAGCACCTTTAGTGGATATGGTTTTATCGTATAAATGGTCGAGTTCCATTTATTCTTTGTGGCTTAATACAGACCTGTCACTTCTATGAAAAAATCGTGTATGTTTGCAGAACCCAATAAAACTTTGGAGACACCTCGGACTTTGAAACATTCTTTAAAAGTCCTGAATTGATAATTTATAAAACTAGTTTTAGGAACTACTATTTAGTTTTTGCAAGTGAGAGCTACAAATGTTAAATATAATTTCAAGTCGCCAGGTCTGTCATAAAATAAAATTGTAATATCACCTAAAAGGCGTCATGTCCCGTCCTACATGTTCCAAGTTGCTGTTGCCATGGACCCCTTGTAAGCGCTTTGAGCATGTTTATTGGATATTGCGTCATATAAAAGCTCAATTATTACCTGACGGTCATTACGACATTTTTTCTTGTAACAAAAAAAGGAAGTCAAGAAATGTTTTAAAAAACGAAAATTTGATATTTTTGATTATTTTAACACCAAATTTATTTTTCAGCACTAGTTTCATCTGTTCCGAATGGAAGCAATGAGAGGTAGATTTAACTCTCTCCTCAAAGGACATCTTCATGATTTTTCCCCAAAACGTTCAACCCAAACAACACATCAAAAGGTTATTTTTCTCTCATGCAGCAAAACGAGCTCTTCAACACAGTGTTAACTTTTTATAACTACATAAACCATTGTCCTCAAATTTTGTGATGTACAAAAGAAATCACGACGAGAAAGTGTCGGCTATATTGTGACGATTTTCCTGTTGTTTGTGGGGAGAGGGTTAAATGATTGAAATAATAGAGGTATAAAATACTTCACCCAATTCAGTTAGGAATTATTAATAGATGATTAGCTTTCCACACATGAACACATTTAAGACTCAGGTGCAGACTGTCAAAGATGAAGAAAATAAGTGTCTTTGCTAGAACCATTAAAGAGATGTCATGGAGTTCACCATCGACATTATATTATCTAACTGGATTCATTGCCTCAAGATACACAATCATAGGAGATGGAAGGAAAGGAGAGCATTATTTAAATCTAATTATCTATCTATCTAATTATCTATCTATCTATCTATCTACATGTTCTATCTATTTATCTATTTAATCTATCTTTCTATCTATCTATCTATCTACCTATCTATCTAAAATATATCTATCTATCTAAATTGCAAGACACCCAGAGACACAAATACTCGCCTCCCACCCCCCACCCCACCCCTCAAACGCCACCCCATCCCTTCTCGCCTTTCTCTCTTTAAATCGTTCTCGTCGTCCCCCCCCCCCCCCCCCCCACCCTACCTTCCCATGTAATCTCATTGATCACACCAATCCAATTAACTCCTGTGTTTTACAAGGTATATCATTTTCCTTATTATTTTTTTTCCTGTTCGTTGCCACAATAATCACTCAAGCCAGCGCATATCGATATATCGGCTTGTTGGATGACATGGTGCAGTGAAAGGAAAATTAATTTCTTTGAACGCAGTCATTGATTACGTCCCTTGTCTATGACGAGAGAATCTGCCGTACTCTGGAACAAACACTTTTTTAATATTTTGACCAGAATACTCGTCCTTAAAATATCAACAAGAGATGAAGTGAGTAGAAAAGTGCCAGAAGACAATAGAGAATAAAACATTTTTTTCGCAGCGGTGATGGGGTTTGAACCCGCGACCTTATTGGTACGACAACTCCGCCTGGCCGGTGAGAGCGGGTCTCTTCCGTATGAGCTATCCACGAACCCAAAAAAAATTCGTATCAAACTCAGGTCATTCATTACTAGAACTCTCTCTCTCTCTCTCTCTCTCTCTCTCTCTCTCTCTCTCTCTCTCTCTCTCTCTCTCACACACACACACACACCAACTACTGGAGACCGCGGTTTAAATGACCTTAATCTTTCCAACAACTAAAAATTAACAATTTCCTCAGTCCCAGGCTTAAAACGGGTTTGTTTGTTTTTTTGTTTGTTTTTTTTTTTTTTTTTTTGGGGGGGGGGTTCTTTTTTTTTTTTTTTTTTGGGGGGGGGGGGGGGGGGGGAGATAGAATTATTTTAATCGATAGGAAGCAGGAATGGTCTGGTTGAAATTTTTAAAACGTCTTTTTTCCCGAGTACGACAGAGACGACCTCGTTTTTTATATTTTTGTCCCGTTTTCTACTCATTCTGGCCGCGCGATTCATATTATTGGTAATGTAATACTACTCACCTTTACAGAGAGTGACTCACTCGCCGACCGTGGCTCTCTCGTTAGAGAGTGGGGATGGTGACGAATTATTGGCCGAGCAGGTAGAATTATAATATCATTAGGCCTAGGCCTATACTTGTATAGATTGATGCTTGCGTGTCACAACGAGATCACGGAGTCTAGTGTGGCCTAGTGTGTTGGTATGTGTGTGTGTGTGTGTGTGTGTGTGTGTGTGTGAATGTGTGTGTATGTGTGTGTTTGCTTGCTTGCTTGATGATGAATATCTTGTGGTCTCTCTCTCTCTCTCTCTCTCTCTCTCTCTCTCTCTCTCTCTCTCTTTCTTTTTTCTTCTTTTTCTCGGTGCATGTGTCCGTTTGTGTGTGTGTGTGTGTGTGTGTGTGTGTGTGTGTGTGTGTGTGTGTGCAAGCGCATTTGTATCAATTTTGGAATACTCGTGAGACACTGAAATTTTGGTGGGGACACCTGGGCTGTAGATAAAATGAAGATGACGTCACGCAGGTCTTTGTTAATATTATTTGTCATCCGCCTTTTTTTAGTAATTCTCACTAAACTGTATTACCAGACTATATACTTTTAAGCTTACACATATTTTTGTGTGTTGGTCAGTTATACTTCTGGATGGCAATGTTGTGAGTTTCTTAGCCAAGCGCACACTATCTATAACTCAATCACCGACGGTCTCTACCTTTAACCAGTAAGCCGCTGTACTCTGGAAAAAAAACTCGTGTTGAAAAATTGGCCAGAAAACTCGTCCTTCAAATCTGCCGTTGTTTTTAAAAACACAGTATATGCAATGTTACCCAAATAGCACATACTGTGTTCTTTAACAAAACGGCAAAAATATTGATCAATAATATTTGAAGGACGAGTTTTCTGTCCAAAATTTTGAATACGATTTTTTCCAGGCAGTTAACTGGTAAAGATAGTGCCACTGCCTTTTTATGCTAGTCGGGCAACCCATAAGATAATGGTGTACCAAGTCTTTTAATTGATTCTTTCTCGTTAACCACAAATAAGTGATGATTTTCTTTTTGTTTTAATATTAAAATATGGGCAACAATAGATAATAATATGCTAATCAAAGCCATGAGAATAAGGGTTGATAAATAAATGTATTAAGAGAAATCCGAACCACAGTGACATGATCGTCATATCATTATTCCGCTCTTTGGCTCCGCTGTCTGGTCACAAAAGTCAACCAATAATAAGCGTGGTCAGTGGCCGGATGGGTGACAGTGATCGTGAAAAATTATGGTCCCAACGCTGTGTCCTTGGGTAATACATTTTACAAACATTAGCCCACTTGAGTCGGGTGTGAATGGGTACCTGGAGATTGGCAGTGACGGATAATGTAAGATTTTTAGTTTAAAAAATGACGCCTAACAAGCGGTACTGTATGAAATGTGGCCTACTGAGGGAGTAACTGAAGGGCAATTATCATGGGAAATCCGTGGAAATGCGCTATATAAATGTTCATAATTTTTATTTTTCCTTTGCTTTATTCGCACAAACTGACATGAAATTCACCAACTACCGTCAGAGGATTTTATATTCAAAAATGGCATCAATGAACCAATCTGGCATACTCTTTCTTTAATAAAGACACTAGCGATTGGCATGATCTGTCGAAATCAAAGTTTAATTTTAGAATCACAAAATGGAAAGGAATTCTTCATTTAGCTCAGTGAAATCGATTTTCTAAAGAAACTATTTGCACAACAACGGGGATGTTTGTTTTGTTTCATTTCCACTTCTGTGAATTATACGGGCCTCATGGCTTAGTTATTTAATATCAGATCATTTCAGCCGTACTCTGGAAATACACATTTTAAACATATTGGTCAGAAAATTGGTCCTTCAAAGACCTATCAATTAATATGACCCTCACCTTCTCAAAAAAAAAGGGGATAAAAAGAAAACAAAAGGACACATTCTTAAACCTGCTAACTTCAAAGAAGACCCAGGTTTGAGAGGTTTTTATTTTTAGGGGTTTTTTTTGACAAGATGATGGTCATTTTAATCGCTAGACATTTAAAGAACAAGTTTTCTGGCCAAAATTTTAAAAATTTGGTTTCCAAAGTACGACATATATAATGTGCTATGCTGCCACCCAACGATAAAACGCCTTATTTGCCTTTTAGTCAGAAAAGATAAGTTGTGCTTTACAATTAAAAACGTGTAAACATTTTAGAGAAGTTTTAGAAAATTTTTCGAAAACTATCATATATCCGAGGTTTTAAAGAAGTCTCATGTTTGAGGTGTGTATGTATGTAAATATGTAACCCACCGCCTCAACCCAGAAATATGTCGTAATAATTTAGGTGTTAGGATCTGAATCGCAAGTCAGAAGTATTAGACTTGTGTTTGATTTATATCATATTTTATTGAAGGGAATGAACAGAATTTCTGAATTTGTGAAAATGGAAATTTCATATTTCTGGTCTTTTTGACTTTAAATGAAGATTGTATCATCTGGGTCACTCTGACATAATGCTAGATTGGTGGGTCGCAGACTTCAAGGTGAAAATCATCTGACCAAAATGTAATAGAGGTCTTTTGTTACTGATGTACTTTTTAAAAAAAGTTTTAAAACATTTTCTCAAAAAATATAATCGTTCTTTAACTATTGATCGAGTAATCTGACCCTCATCTCGTCAAAATTTCTCAACCTCGAACTTCCTTGAAGCCTCACTCGAAGTCCCATGCTTGAGAGATCTTGACAAGATGAGGGTCATTTTAATCAATCGATATTTGAAGGACAATTTTCTGGCCAAAATCTTTGAAAAACATGTTTTTTCAGAGTACTACACAAAACAAAAAGGCTATTGGTGGGTTTAATCCTGTAGTGAGTTATCACATCTCTCTCGCAGTGTTTGCGAAATTCTATGAATTGACTTGAAATTAAAATAATGGTCTATCGATCCTGCCCGACTTTTCAAATGACATGAAATGTGCAGAAAAATAGGTTTAAAGAAAGAAAAAAAAAGTGTGAATATAGTTTCAATTATTAACGCTATGTAAAGAAATGCATTGCCTGGCCATCGATTCGTTCTTTTCTATATCTATTTGGGCCTTGCTGTAAATTGCATTCTTCCATGAATGTAAATACTTCTAAAGGTTGTGGAATGTAGAAAGTAATGCATAAAAATGAGTATAACAGCTTCAAAGGCGTGTAAAAAACTAACCAGCTTATAATAAAATCGGTAAACTCTTTCTCTCTCTCTCTCTCTCTCTCTCTCTCTCTCTCTATCTATCTATCTATCTATCTATCTATCTCTATCTATCTATCTCTCCCTCTCTCTCTCTCTCTCTCTCTCTCTATCTATCTATCTCTCTCTCGGAGTGCATCGCTCTCTTACTGTCTCTCTCTCACTCTCTCTCTCTCTCTTTCTCTCCCTCTCTCTCTCACTCTCTCTCTCTCTCACTCTCTCTCTCTCCCTGTCACTCTATCTATCTATCTATCTCTCTCTCTCTCTCGGAGTGCATCGCTCTCTTACTGTCTCTCTCACTCTCTCTCTCTCTCTGTCTATCTATCTCTCTCTCTCTCTCTCTCTCTCTCTCTCTCTCTCTCTCTCTCTCTCTCTCTCTCCCTTTCCCCATATCTCCCTATCCTATCGTGTCAATCGATTTGTTTAATTAGATGTGGCATCATCAGACCAGGAGTAAGCTGTCCTTGTTGACCTCATTGACCCTCAGAATCAAATGAATCACCCCCACCCGTCTCTGACGCATATTCAAAAAGTGTCTATCCATCTATCTTTCTATCTATCTATTTATCCATCTATTTGTCCATCTATCTATCTATTTATCCATCTATTTATCCATCCATCTATCTATTTATCTATTAATCTATCTAATTATCCATCCATCTATCTATCTATCTATCTATCTATCTATCTATCTATCTATTGGCCTTTAAATCTATCTATCTATAAATTTATCCATCTATTTATCCACCTATATATCTATTTATCCATCTATTTATCCCTCTATCTGTCTATTTATCTATCTATTTGTTCATCTATCTATTTATCCATCTATTTATCCATCTATCTATCTATCTATCGGCCTTTCAATCTATCTATCTATCTATCTATTTATCTATCTATACAGCTATAATATTTATGTATCTTTTGATCTTTCGATCTATCAATATAATGTAAACCTTTTGATCCATCTTTCTCTAGATCTCAATCTAACTTTCTCTATCTATTTATCAATATTTCTACCTATATAATATGTTTGATCATTCGATTCATCTATTGATCGATCTAAACATATCTATCAATATTATAGATATAGCCATCTATCCATCTTTCTATCTATGTATCTATTTATTTACTTACCTATCTATCATTTTATCTTTCCATCTATATATTTATAAACTTGAGTTTTTATATAGCGCAATATCTACGAAACGCTTTACAACGGTTCCCTAGCCAACAGCAACACTTAACATGTAAGATGAGACATTGCGCTTGTTGGACGATATTACATTTTATTGTCGGACAGATACAACGCTGTCAACGGCCAGATAATCATTTTACACCTGAGTACAGTGAGAGAAAGAGAGTAAAGAGCCTTTTCCATGGACAAAACTATCTATCCATAAATCTATCCATCTATCTATATCTCTATCAATATATCTATATATCTCTCTAGTTATTTATCTATTTACCTATCTCAACAATCTTTTATATCTATACATTTTCACCCATCTATCTCCCATTTTCCTCTCCCACTTTGTTGAGCTCTAGCCTCTCCTCTCAAATCATACATAATATAATTGATCTCTCAGGTCTATTCTTGTCCTCTCTAAACATTAACCGAACCATTTTACATGTAATGAATACTAAATTATGTAATATTCTCACAACAAAGTTCGTAACAATAACATCATCATACCCCATTATGTCTAACTGCTTGCCAATGACGACAGTTAAATACAGAATATAATTTTGTATTTCAGTCAATAGATGGTGATAGTACAACTTTACGATAATTTTACCCTACAAAGTAAAACAACTTTTCAAAGTTTGATCCGAAAACGTTTACTGGATATTTATTATATTTTTTTCTGGCAACTATTAATACGTTCTGTTTATAATTCTTACTCAAGAATCTCAGATTGATCTTTCATGTATTTCTAATTCAGTTGGAGTTTAGAGAGTTGTAAGGTTTTTAATTGCTCTATATCTTCTTCTTCTTTCTGTTTATCCCGCATTTTGCAGGGTTGCATAATGAATGCCCCATCTCCATGCTTCTTGGTTCAGAGCATCATCTTCCTCCAGGCCCAGTTCTTTCATATCCTTGACCTTATCCGACCATCTAGTCTTTGGGCGCCCCTTTTTTCCCTCTTCCCCGCTAATTGTATGTCCAATACTTTCCTTCCCACGTACTCCAATTAGCTTTTTAAAATATATATTGTTATTTTTAAAGAAATAAACAATAATTTGCACCATGAGGATGTGAGATTAGGAATACTTGATATAGTTTTCAATAGTCATTGTATGCCTAATTTAGAAAATCCTATTTAAGCCATTTGTCGTTGGGCCAATCGCATCGGAACATAAAGTGATTATTGGAGATCCCAGTCGGACTTTTGCGGAGTTCGGAGTTCCCTGATTGTTTTATTTTTGTCTTTGTTTTTTTTAAATACGAAAACCCTCCCAAAGCACTACAGTCTAAGATTGAGAGCTTTTTGACAAGATTAAGATCATTTTAATTGATAGATATTTGAAAGATTTTTTTTCAATGTAGCACACTGCCCTGTCTTTCCTTCGACAATGTAACAATTTGAATTTACAAATCAAGGCACTGGAATGAGATAAAGATCTTTACATAGAAATCATAATACACACAATTTTCAGACATTTAGGTGTTAATTTTGTAATCAGTAGATTTAAATTTTCCCTCATCTCACAGAGTGTTCGATATTATTCTACCATGACATCACATATTACCGTCTTCAGCGAGAAAGCCTGAACAACAATTAATGGCTTCGATTAAGCTTGAGTTGCATCGCTATTACTTATCTCTTGGTAAAAACACTTAGATCTGCAATTATAACGAGATAATACTGCATGTCGGCTATCATTACTATTTTTAAAAACCCTTCTGGGTGTTGTAGAATTAACTATAAACTGTTTTCCAATAAGAATTTATGAAAGCTATGCCGTCACTGAAAAATACAAAACATCTTCCCATTTTCTGACAATAAATCTAAACTTCTTTAATCGAAGAATTAAAATAACCCCGAATTCAAACTCTAACCCTCTGACTTCAAAGAACGTTTGTCAAGTTTTTGGATCATTTTCATGAACGAGAGTCACTTGTAACTCAAAGTTATGAGTTGGACAAGGTTGAAATCCCAAAAGCAACCGAAAGATAATAATAATAATAATAATAATAATAATAATAATAATAATAATAATAATAATAATAATAATAATAATAATAATAATAATAATAATAATAATAATAATGATTGATGATGATGATGATAATAATAGTTTTGATAATAATGATAATAATATAATAATAATAATAATAATAATAATAATAATAATAATAATAATAATAATAAAAATAATAATAATAATAATAATTATAATAATAATAATAATCATAATAATAATTATAATAATAATAATAATAATAATAATAATAATAATAATAATAATAATAATAATAATAATAATAAGTAATAGTAGTAGTAGTAGTAGTAGTAGTAGTAGTAGTAGTAGTAGTAGTAGTAGTAGTAGTAGTAGAAGTAGTAGTAGTAGTAGTAGTAGTAGTAGGAGTAGTAGTAGTAGTAGTAGTTGTTGTTGTTGTTGTTGTATTAGTAGTAATTGTAGTAGTAGTAGTAATAATAATAATAATAATAATGATGATGATGATGATGATGATGATGATATAAAAAATTCTCAAAATTCCAAAGTTTGGTTGCGGTATGATTTTCCCTGTGGCTGAATTGAAAACGGAAGCTCTGTCATTATAACAACTTAATTGTGTGAAAAAAGGCGTGAAGATAGCGAATTAAAAATAATTATTCCATCGATAGATTGTGATGACGATAAACGCTTTGCCCGAATCCATGACGGAATAATATAATGATGTTTTTATTGTTTCCGGTGATAGACAGATTACCGTATCTTTGATTTCCTTACATAGTTGGTTCTCTAAGAGGTGGATTACCAGACGAATGCCCGGGATAGAGGTGTTGAACTCCTATTCGGGCGCCTGTTTGGATCGCCATTCAGTTCATGCATACCACGTCAGACCGTTGTGAGGCGCCCGCATACATCTTGCCTTCCAGGATGGTTTAGTGACGGTCAACCTGTTAGCCTTTTGCTACTAAATAAGGTATACACTGAAGCGCCCCACCAAGCGTCAAGGCGTTGATCCTTTAAGGGTGTAGGTGCATAGTTGGTGGAGTAGTTATGGTGTCCGTTAATCGTGGGTTTGAGATCTGATGATGGGAGTTCTATCTGTATGTTTGTTACTGGAAATAATACCTATCAAAGCCGATTTTATAGGTTTTGTGTTATCCTTTTTTTCTAAAAAATATCGTCGAAATTTTGAAGAGCCATACAATTACAAAGAAAGAAAAAAGAATAGAAGAAAAAAACCAAAATGGACATCAAAACAAACACAGTTAAAGGACAGGAAATGTTAATCTGGAAACATTCGATCAATCGTATTTGATTAAAACGATCAGTTTTACACTAAACGACCTTTGTTCTCATTTAGTCATCATTCATATCGGTTTTATTTTTTGTATTTTTTGTTTGTTTGTTAAATAAAATACTTGCTAATGTCAAATTACTATAAAGGAATTCAATAGGAGATAAAAGGTATTCAAGT
>NC_088365.1:34508258-34518258 GCF_034508935.2 Berghia stephanieae
GTACCACGATGTAAGCAAAGAAACAATTAGAGAGCAGGCACTGTCGTGTTAGATAAAGGTTGGAAAGGTTTGTTGAGGGTAATCTCAGTTTTGGGAGGATTTTTTTTCTTTCTGATTTGTCTGGCACTGTTTCACAAAAACTTTTTCACATTTTGTCATTGTAAACAAACAATATTGATGCAAAACAATTCAATCATATTGTATATATATAGGGAATGAGATTAGCGGAAGAGTAGCGTCCCTTGATTGGACGTCACCCATAGTCTGTGACGTCACCGGCGGAAAAGTTATTAGAGAGAGAACGTCATGTTGGTTGTGCGCATGCGTCTCTCGTCCTCATGGGTGACATCCAATCAAGGGACGCTACTCTTCCGTTAATCTCATTCCCTATATTCGGCTCGGTAGCTCGGCGGTTCGGGCTCTTGTCTTTTCAAAAAAGTTAAGCAATGTTTTAAGCGTGATCAATGACCAGTTGGGTGACAGTGATCGTGAAAATTCTGATTCCGATGTTATGTTTTTCGACAAGGCACGTTAACACATTACCCTTCTCGACTCGGGTGTGAACGATTACCCGGCTGCAAGAAGTAACGGATATAGTAAGATTGTTAGCACAAGCATTACGTCTAATAGGTGACTGGTACTTTATGAAATGGAAATATTGTGAAGCGCATTGAGCATAGTTAGTCCATGGAAACTTAATAATTTAATCCTCACCGAGCCATTGGATACAAAATGCATCTACCAAGGACCTCCATTTCTGTCTGTCGGCTATATGGACACCGATATCATTCCAGGTTAGGCCAGCCTTTTAAGCTCTTTATCAGTGGATTTTCTGCCTCATTTTATACCTGAGTATGGTGAGAGAATGTGAGTAAAGAGCCTTTTCCAAAGACTCAATTATGCGCAGAGCGAGGCTCGATCCCAGGACCTTCCGATCCGAAAGCGAATGTCATACCACAAGACCACATAGCCGCACGCTACCATCATATTTACTCCAGTGTCATCTCATAAGAGATCGATTGGAAATGGCTCGCCACTCTTTCCAGTCTCATCCCAGTCTATAATAGCATTTTTCACTTGTCATCCCGGTCCAGCTCCTGATGTCATCTAGCCATGATCTTGGGTTACGACCTCTGGGCTTCTTGCCCTCTCCTTTTCCTTCGGCGATTGTTTTACATAATATGGCTTTCTGTTTATACAACACTCAATTATCATTACAGCCTAGTCGTTTTAGCTCATGATTCTACGAACAGTCAAAAAACTGTATCTAATATCAATCTCATATATGTGACTCACTGTGGTAACTTGGTGTTTTGTCGGAATGTGTACACATAAAGAAAATATTGGTTTAATGTTAACATTTAGGAGATTTTTTTTTTTTAACTGAACACTTACTTTCTTTAAACGTGCTCACGGCGCTTTACAAGGGGTCCCAAGCCAACAGCAATCCTTATCATGTATGACGATACATAACGCCTGCGAGGCAGTATTACATTTTTTTCCGACAGAGACAATGTTGCTAACAGCCAGGTACTAATTCTTCTAAGTATAATGAGAGAATGTAAATAATGATAATTTTCTAAGGACTCAACTATGCGTCGCTCATAGCGGGATCGAACCCAGGACCTTCCGATCCGAAGACGAGTGGCATACCAATAGACCACATAGCCGCAAAGTATTTTGAAGTTAAAGAAATAAAATCACGTATTTATTTTGACGCCAATTGTATACAAGTAAACCGTAACATTTCCGATTTAATGCCAATCGTATACAAGTAAACCTTAACAGTTCCAATTTAATGCCAACTGTATACAAGTAAACCTTAACATTTCCGATTTAATGTCAATTGTATACCAGTAAACCTTAACATTTCCGATGTAATGCCAACTGTATACACGTAAACCTTAACATTTCTAAATTAATGCCAACTGTTTACAAGTAAACCGTAACATTTCCGATTTAATGCCAATTGTATACAAGTAAACCTTAACATTTCCAATTTTCATCATCGGGTTTCACCCCGATATAATACCGTTTTGAAATGATTGGCCATATATCGCCATAGAAATCATATATCAACATGGTAAACATTGGTCCCACAAAATCGGAGTTTATCCCGGTTTCTATAACGTAAAACAAAAAAGATCAATTGCTTGTTTGCCTTTTCGATAGGACTTAAGTCTTTCGCGAAGGACTTTCCGCCAGATCTAAAAGAGCCGACCAGTTACCCAATAACTGTTGGATAGACAGGGAGGGGGGTCAGATTAAAGATCTCGAGTGTACCAGGGAAAGATCTCAATTCCTTTTCTTGTGAAGCGAGTGGTCTATCAACTGACCTATCGGGGAGCCCAATGAAGATGATAATATATGATAAAGTATTGAATTATCTGCAGTTACATGACAGGCTAGCATGATTTTAATGATCTGTCTCAGCTCGTCACGGTATACTAATCAAATTGCTTCAGATTTAACCCTCCCGTTTGTTGTTATTTTTTTGTTTTTATTGTTTATTTCTTGCTTCTTATTCAGTAATTCATAGATTGTACAGCTAGTGCAATGTTCGCGATAAAAGGTCAACCATTATGTTGTTTATTGATGGTATGATTATAAGTAAAATTCTCGCCAGTTCTGGTCGCCAAAACATTCGTAACCAACACACACAACAATTCATGAAATTTAACATTTATAGTTTGTTAAAAAAGAATAGTCCAGTGAGAACCAATCACCTCACGGTGTCTAAAAACAATACGGTAGAGCTGAGTGACGTTTATTTTATTTATTGTTTTAGCACTCCAAACGTTATGTTTATTGTTTTGCCAGCCAGATCTGGTAATCATTTAGAAACGGAGAGGATCAGCAATATCAATTTCACTTGACTTTCTCCACCCTCGAAATTTGTAATTTAATAGCTATGGCGTATTCTCTGTATACGATCGAAAGTTATCTTTCTATTCTTTGCTATTTTTAACCATTTAGTTTTACGAAGTAATGAGTATTTCTTCAGTTTTAAGGCTGTTGGAGCTGGATGTAGTTTATTCCGGTTTCCTTAGCGTTACAACAACAATAGCAATTGCATGCTACCATAGCCATATATAGTATAATAAGCTAGTCTATTGCCAAATACTTTCCGCCCCGTGTTTATAGGCACAGCAACCCAGTCTGAGATTCAATCTCCAGTCGTGTAAGACTGTTTTTTGGGACGATCTTTTAAATTGTATTTTTCTTTCTTGCATTAACTAGGGCTGTTTCATACAAACCGTTTCAGATCTTTATCTTCCACTCCTTAATTTATCAATTTGATATTTACGCTAGATAACTGTATACTCAGTAACTTGAGTTCTATTAACAGAAAAATGAATGAGCTGTATGCATTTTATGCTCTTCAAAAACAAAACAAAACAAAACTAGAAAACTACGAAAATAACATTGAAATTATTTATCACCAACACACACGCAATTATTAAAGTGATTGGTTCAAACTTATCATTATTTTATCATTATAACGGAGAAGAATGGTTTCTTTTCCACTCTCGCTGAGAGTCTGGGGCGTGTTCCTATGGCAAGACAAGCGAGACAAAAAGCTTGCCAGGTTAAAAGCGCTCTCGAGCATGTCGAAGCTAGCTTTTTGTCTTGATTTGCCCTGCCTAAGGAACACGATTCTAATTCTGGTAACGCTTCCATAAATTTGATATTGCATCTCCGTTCTTGTATCCTGTGGTGGTTATCATTAAAGTCATTGTTATGATAGTGATTATGTTGACGATACTGTCTTAGTATCATTATCGTTGTCATTGTTGCCAGTCTTTAAATGCCTTCCTCTAGCAGAAGTGTGTCAGGGAAAGAATTATTACAAAGAGGTGCCAAGTGAAATTTATAAAAAGGCAGCAGGGGGAAAAAAAGTATTGTGAATGGGGATGATTAAATCAGCTTTGCTATCGAATACGTGTAAGAGATTTATGATCATTTTTATTACTATTATCATCATCTTTATCATAATCATCATCATAATTACCATTATCAACATCATCACCATCCTTATCCTCTTAATCATCATTATCATCATAATCAGCAGCAGCGACAGCAGCAGCAGCAGGAACATTAACAACAATAACAACATCGATAACTTATGTTTATTATTTTTTTTAATTTTTCGTTAAAAAGATAAATATAAGATGTCTGGATATTAAGTAGTCACTGGAAGAATTACTCAATAATTATTTGCTAAAAGGGATAAATATTTCGACAGACAAATTATTTCAAAGCTATTGAGCTACAATGTATTCAAATTGGCATCCTTCTTGATGACAAAGATGCTTGATCAATGAACTTTGGGTTGTATTGTGGAATTTCTCGCACTCTTAACAAAACACCTTTTCTTCATTTTAGCCAAAATAACTTTTGCTTCCATACTGATCGACTAAAGTTATCACACAAAGCGAAAAATTCTAAAAACATGCAAGTTTGAAGTGAAGTTTCAGGATTGAGAATCTTTGACAAGTTGGTTGGGGGTTTCATCAATTGATATTTGAGGTAAAAGTATGCTGGCCGTTGTGAAGAAAATATATTAGACTACGACCTTTTGTTATGGTGGGTGTGGAACTTGGTAGTCCGTAGTGTTGGTGAGTGTTGGGTAGGGTTATGTGTCCTGTGGATGTGTGAAAAGGACAAAGGATGCTTGATTGGGTTTTGTTTTTGTAGTGTTGTGTTGTAGTTGGTCATGATCAGTCTTCTTGATTGTTTTATGTCTATGATCGAGGAATTGTGGCAAACAGTGGCATGAAAACGATTGTTTTATTTATTTATTTTTTTAAAAGATCACGGCCATTCGTGATAAATGGTTTTCGGTCATAAATTTGTGGATGGGTGGATTTGATGGGTGGAGTCTGGGTGGAATGGTTGTTGGTTCAGTGAATGGATTGATGGATGGCTGGGTGGGTGTTTAGGTGGATGAAATGATGGATGGTTTGATGAATGGGTTGTATTATGGATTAGTCGATGGATGGATGGATGGATGGATGGGGGAGGATGGATGAGAAGGTGTAAATGGATGGATGGTTGAGTACAAAAGGATTCTCTTGTGCGGCTATGTGGTCTTGTGGTATGACACGCTTTCGGATCGGAAGGTCAAGGGTTCGAGCCTCGCGCTCGGCGCATAGTTGAGTCCTCTTTACTCACATTCTCTCACCACACTCAGGTGTAAAATGAGTACCTGGCCGTTAACAGCGTTGTCTTTGTCCGAAAAATTGTAATATCACCTTACAGGCGTCATGTCTCGCCCTACATGTTAAATGTTGCTGTTGACCAGGGATCCCTTGTAAAGCGCTTTGAGCACATTTATTGGATATTGCGCTATATAAGAACTCAATTTTAAGAACTGAAAAAGGATGAGTATATAGTATGGGAAGCTGAATTGATAAATGAATGGCTCGGTGGGTGGATGGTGATGGAGAAAGGATGAATAGAGAAGTGAATAAATCCTTAAATGAAATATCAGATTGCTGGCTAGATTGATTGACGTTGTTTCTACACAATGTATATGAATGTCAAAGTACATAATATGTCGATGAATTTGTCATTCCATCCATTTACACATTCGTTTATTGTGTCATTTAATAACTCGAAAAATAGGTAAATAAATAAATGAGTTAATAAATAAAATATTGATAAAATAGAACTGTGAATAACAAATAGATAAACATATTAGTGAACACTATATATATATATATATATATATATATATATATATATATATATGTATATATATATATATATATATATATATATGTGTGTGTGTGTGTGTGTGTGTGTGTGTGTGTGTGTGTGTGTCTTACAACCAATTAATTAGACAGAGATGAGAAAGACATGCGCAATGTTTGAAACATAAAATGGGATTAATCTATTGCTACTAGAGCCAATGGTTAAATAAACAATTTAGAGCCCATGAACCAATCATTCTTTTAGAGCCAAAAAGCAATTTAACGCCTGGAAACGAACAATAGTAATTGCTTGCTACATTTGGTTTGCATGCTAGTTTAGTGCAAAGTACTTTCCGCCAGATCTAACAGACTCAGCTACGCTATCACTGCTGGGTGGACGGGGGGGGGGGGGGGGGGGGGGGCAGAAAAAAATCTCATCTACACTTCGGTCTTTTTGTTCGTGAAGCGAGTGTTCTACCAATTTGAGCTATCGGGATGATATAATTAACTCTCTCCTTACCGATCATTTTCAGTATTTTCCCAAAACGGCAGGCTTACCCAGCAGAAATATTGATTCTTTAAACTCGGAAAAGCTCTCTACAAAACAACTTTATGTTCTTATTAATTAAACACAGATCACTATTCAAAGTTTGCGATGTACAAAATAAATCTGAATAAGAAAAAAAAGTTATTGTGTCGTAACGAATGTGACGATTTTGCTCTAGGCGGTAAGGAGAGGGTTAAGGGGAAAAACTGTTACCGTGTTATGAGTCAAACTTGCTTATTGATTTGACAAGAATGATGATCACGTCATTTAATAAATTAGCGGTGAAACAAATAATGCGGTCTGGAAATCGTCAGCAGAGTGTAGCGACCATTTCAGCGACCATCTCATGAAGCTTTATCTGGATGTAACCAATCAGAAATAAGTCGACGGTTTCGTGAGTTTATTATGCTCATGGAAAGGGATATATACTATAAGTGCCAAGTGTGATATCCAATATTAT
Organism: Berghia stephanieae; assembly: GCF_034508935.2. Classification (NCBI taxonomy): domain Eukaryota; kingdom Metazoa; phylum Mollusca; class Gastropoda; order Nudibranchia; family Aeolidiidae; genus Berghia; species Berghia stephanieae. The sequence goes on from NC_088365.1 coordinate 34,514,962, forward strand.
AGTTCTTGGTGATCGTTTGATTGATAGGGTGGTGGATAAGCTATAATATCGTCGGCAAAGCACGAAGGATGGGGTCAGAGATCTCAGAAACATGCCAGTTAGTAAAGATAGAATAATACCATACACGACATGTATTATAGTATTCTTGAACTCCTACTTTTGGAATGTCGATCAAGTTCTCATTGCCGCTGTGCGACCTTGTTGGAATCGTGCAGTGGGAACGAGTCAGAGTGATTCTAAGCTGCTAGACTGTCTCCACTGTAAAAAGTAATAGTTAAAACTGAATATAATAATTTCAAAAAGAGCAGATTACCAAACACTGAACGTTTCGGGATCAAAACCTTTCTTTGGCCAATAACAAAAACAATGAAAACAGTAATGCATTTTTATTTCCATGGTTTTTGTTGTTGGCTGAAGAAGGATTTTGAGCCCGAAACCGTCCGTGTTTGGTAATGTGTTCTTTTTAAAAATTGTTTTATTCATTTTTTGTCTATTGCTTTTTGTGAACGAGTTAGAAATTCAATATACAGGAGTTCAAGAATACTTTTATTAGGCCAGAATATTTCACATTGTTTGACCTGACAAGATATAAGCTTCTGGTGTTGAATCAAATGGAAAAAAATCTCCATCTCTCCTTACATCCATTAACAATATTTATGTTAATAGTTATGCGCCGAGGCATGGGTGTTATAATCGTCCATGAAGTGACAGATGGACGAATTCGGTGATCAAGTGACCATGTCGCTGGGTTACAACACTGCATTTGGATCAGGTCACCATGGAATCGGGTTAGAGTCCTCCTTGACTCAGGGACAAGGCCACTGTATAATAGCATTGTACTTGACTTATTGAGACTTTTACGTGCATTGACACGACACTAGCTTGCGATAAAAAAAAGAAAAATTAGAATTCATCCGTTCTGAGATGAATTATAGATTTATAGATAAAGCAGTAGATAAATGGGTAGATAAGAAGAGATAAATAGATCAATTAATAGACAATTAATCGATAGAGAGTGACGGATAGAAAGATAAAGGATAATCAGATTGATAGAAAGACACGCATAACCGAAAACATATATAGAAAAGAAAACAATAAGTTGAGAGATTGGAAGATAGATAGACACACTTACAGACAAATATATTGCTTAATAGATAGATAGATAGATAGATAGATAGATAGATAGATAGATAGATAGATAGATAGATAGATAGATAGATAGATAGATAGATAGATATATAGATAGATAGATAGATAGATATTTGAATGTTGGGTTGGGTCTCATACGTTCAGTGAGTTAGAATAACTGATACCAGATAGATAGATAGATAGATAGATAGATAGATAGATAGATAGATAGATAGATAGATAGATAGATAGATAGATAGATAGATAGATAGATAGATAGATAGATAGATAGATAGATAGATAGATAGATAGATAGATAGATAGATAGGTAGATAGATAGATATATAGATAGATGGATAGATAGATAGATAGATAGATAGATAGATAGATAGATAGATAGATGGATGGATGGATGGATGGATGGATGGATGGATAGATAGATAGATAGATAGATAGATTGATTGATTGATATAGAGAGTGAGACAGAGAGAGATAGAGAGATATAAACGTAGAGAGAGAGAGAGAGAGAGAGAGAGGGAGAGAGGGAGAGAAGAGAGAGAGAGAGAGAGAGAGAGAGAGAGAGAGAGAGGGAGAGAGAGAAGAGAAGAGAGAGTAGATAGATAGAGAGAGAGAGAGAGAGAGAGAGAGAGAGAGAGAGAGAGAGAATAAATCCCCTTTGGGAATTGTCATGGTACCATCAATACCTAGTGGTATTGTGACCCCTGACATTTGATGTCTACTAATAACTACTATATAATGACGTGCTATCTATATAGCGCCTACTCACTGAAGACGACTCCAGTGTAGAAATTCAGTGTTGGATTCCATTGAGTCAGCCATAACTATGAATACAGAAAATACAGAATTAAAGGGGATGGATAGATGGAGGCTTAACCAGTTAACTGCGTATCTCGCGAAGTCCCAGGATTGAGAGTTTTTGACAAGATCCATATTGAAGGACGAATTTTCTGTCCAAATTATTTACATACGTGACTTTCCAGAGTACGGCAGTTAAACTGGTCAAGGATGAAGAGATAAAATTAATTTATTAACAGGTGTGTAAATAGATGTCTTAAGATAGAAGAATATATGTATGGAGGAGTAATGAGCGGATGGATTATATGAATGAATTGGTGACTGGAGGAATGAGGAACAGATGGATAAATGAATTGGTGACTGGAGGAGTGAGGAATGGATGGATGAATGAATTGGTGACCGGAGGAGTGAGGAATGGATGGATGAATGAATGGGTGACTGGAGGAGTGAGGAACGGATGGATGGATGAATTGGTGACTGGAGGAGTGAGGAATGGATGAATGGATGACTGGAGGAGTGAGGAACAGATGGATAAATGAATGGGTGACTGGGGGAGTGAGGAACGGATTAATGAATGGGTGACTGGAGGAGTGAGGAACGGATGGATGAATGAATGGGTGACTGAAGGAGTGAGGAACGGATGGATGAATGGGTGACTGGAGGAGTGAGGAATGGATGGATGAATGAATGGATGACTGGAGAATTGAGGAACGGATGGATGAATGAATGGATGGCTGTAGGATTGAGGAACGGATGGATAAATGAATGGGTGACTGGAGGACTGAGGAACGGATGGATGAATGAATGGATGACTGGAGAGTGAACATCAAGAGGGATCAAGGATAGACAGACTGAATGAGTGATGGGGGGACTGAGAGACAAAATTCATCACCATGATTCTAGATGAAATGGCATTAGTATCAGGTGGTAACAAGTAACAATCCATGACATTTCTGCCGTACTATGAAAAAAATACGTTTTCAGAATTTTGGGCAGAAAACGTGTCCTTCAAATATCGATCGATTAAAATTACCATAATCTTGTCAAAAACTCTCAAACATGGGACTTTAGTGAAGGCAAAGAATTGAATGTTCTTGACAATATTATGTTCATTATAATCGATTTATTTTTGAAAGACGAGTTTTCTGGCCAACTTTTTAAAAAAACGTGATTGTTCATAGTACGGCAGATTTCATGGTGGAGAGTAGTGTGTGGGAAGGGATTAAAGAATACCACGGGATGAGATGGCGTGTTGGTGTCATGCGAGAGTTTTTCTATTCCGTAGTCCTCGCTTGGAAAGGTCATGAGTTCAGTTCTAGTTGTAGAAAACCAGCACCAATATTTGTATCTAGC
>NC_088365.1:34523258-34553258 GCF_034508935.2 Berghia stephanieae
ACTGACTATTTAAAAACAGTAACAAAGAGCTGAGTGACGTCGATTTTATTCCTCCTATGGCAACCCTATTAATTTATAATAATATTATTGTCTTTCTACCATGCCAAGCAAAGCGTGCTTTTATGGACTGCAATCGCCATATTTAATTCATCATTAGAGCGGAGAGGCCGACATCAGACCAATGCAGGCTCACCAATGAAAATACTGACCGTCGTTCACTGTGTGGTTTGGACAGATGTCCATCGGGGACGCACGTGCATGGCGACTGTCCCTGTTTTTCTGATGCAATGAGCGTTGTTGACCATTGAGAAAAAGGTATTATTATAATTATAGTTCCAGACCATGGGTGTCATCAAGGCACAAAGTACTTGAAAGGTCATAGTAATAATATGAAATATTGATGCTAAGCGTCTTGGTAAAATACTCACAGCTCACAACATCCGCCAGCCGGATATAAAGTACCGACAAACAAAAAACAATGTGTAATCTTGAACGTTTATAGTCTGATTGATATAATTTAAGTGATAACTAATCATTGAAATTGCTGTTAATATCAATAACAAAGAGCGGAGTGACGTCAATTTCGTTCCTTCTATAAGCCAACCATCTCATTGAGTAGTTCGTAGCATGGAATAAAGATTAACTTACTCAGTTGTTCAGTTTATATTATTATCCGTTGTTTGCAAAGGTAAGGTGTAGCGAATAGCACTTATATATTCAATGTTATTGTCTATTTCATTCACATATATGTGGTTTTTATTTTGTTTTGTTTGTGGGCTTTTAAAAAAAATGTTTCGTTTTTTTTAAAGACAAGGGGTGTTTTCTTTTTTCTTTTTCTTTTTTTTTTTTTTTTTTTTGGGGGGGGGGGGTGAGGGGGCTATGAGTAAATGTCATCCCGAAGCATTCCGCGTCCTTTCATTGTTTTTTAAATACACAATTAATATCAACATCACTATCTTCATTATCATCATTATCATCAACAACATCATCATTCTCATCATCATCATCATCATCATCATCATCATCATCATCATCATCATCATCATCATCATCGTCACCCCCATCAACATCCTCCCTACCTTGACTGATTCTCTTTGTCGTTTTTCAATTCATTCTATGTCTTAATCAGCTTAGCATATAATTAAATTTACCTCACCCACATCCAAGTCCAATCGATAACCTTATCATTACAAATTTCTGTCTACTTGGTCTTTATATTTACTTCTTCTCTTTTTGTTATTTCTCGTCTTCTCATCATTATTGACATTGTCAGGAGCTCTCAGTTCTTTAGTTATTTTTTTTTTTATCAATGGTTAGTGATTAAATGATTAAAACCAATTTAAGCAAAGACTATCATCTTGATTGTTGCTCCTAAGAATAACGAAATCTAAAAATTAATGTTTTCGGTTTCTATTTGTCTTTGAATATCTCTCTCTCTCTCTCTCTCTCTCTCTCTCTCTCTCTCTCTCTCTCTCTCTCTCTCTCTCTCTCTCTCTCTCTCTCTCTCTCTCTCTCTCTCTCTCTTCTCTCTCTTTATATATATATATATATATATATACATATATATATATTCTTCATCTTCTTCTTCTTCTTCTTCTTCTTCTTCTTCTTCTTCTTCTTCTCGTTCCTCCTCCTCCTCCTCATCCATTTTATCCGAACGTGTTGGAAGAGGACACTGCAGGGATTATAAAGGCGAGTCCCAATTGTCAACATCAAACACAGCCATCTTGAGAAAGGAAAAGTTGAAAATACACACTTTGTCCTGCTTTGAAATCCGATAGGAATGACCCTGTGAGTGTGTTTGTTTCTTTGCCCGTGTTTGGACACAAGATCATCCTTTCAGTCAGTTTCCCCTGATTTTACCAACATTGACAATGGAAAATATCAACAGTTGAGAAAATGGGTAAGCTGCTCAGTCGAATGCATTGTCATGTCGTATAGTGTCCTGTCAGGTGACAAATTCAAGCGATGTTAAACGACAGGACGAATCACAATAACGAACAAAGCCCTCGCCACATCGTTTTGTACCATGGGAAAGACACTTCACACACATTGCCCTATTCTACTTAGGTGTGTTTGCTGTAATGTGTAGGCAATGACGGATATTTCATTAGTGCTAGCACAAATAAATAATGGCTAATTGGTACTGTATAAAATAAAAATTGTGTTAACTGGCATGAATGTAAAAAAGATAAATATTGTCAGTCGCATTGAGTATGATGTAACCGTGGGAATGCAGCTTGAGATAGTATGCAATTGGCTAAGAAGCTCAAAACATTGCCATCCGGAAGTATAACGGACCAACACACAAAACGATGTGTAACCTAGAGCGTTTATAGTCTGGTTAATACAGTTAAGTGAGAATTATTCATGAACGCGGATGGCAAAAAACAATAACAAAGACCAGAGTGACGTCATCTTCGTTCTATTTATATAAACGTTGATTTTTATCTATCTATTTTACATATATATGACGGGAAAATGAATGGATCCCAAGCTCAACACAAGGCTAAAGCGATGAGAAGTTGCCAGATGTACTGTAAATTCTGTGTATAGACATAGAATGCTTGCTGCTGAAGACTTTCTAAATTTCAATTTTTTGAAAATACATCTTCTTGTTTTTATCTCGCGTCCCCCTTCTTTGAATAAATGTTAAGTACGATGATTTATATCCATACTGATGTATTCAGTTGCTTTTATTTTTATTTATTTTTAGACGGGGTTTTGGGTTGTCACCTTATTGCTGCTGATGCTGTTCATGATGATGATGGTGATGATGGTGATAATGGAGATGATGATGATGATGATGATGATGATGATGATGATGATGATGATGATGATGATGATGATACGACGATTGATGGTGTTATTTAATCCCTTTACACTTTCTAGATTAAGGTAGTTTAGCTAGATAGTATTTGTTTTAAACACTGTAAATGTTTGGAACTATTTCAAGTATTCGAAATAAACAATCAACACAGACGTGTAAATAGACAGGCATCCTATTTCCCCAATACACCTCCCTGTTTCTAATCTCTCCGTGTCAATAACGCCTGGTATCCTATCACAGCAACCCTACAATGAGGTTTGATCTCATCTGATCTTTTATACTTCCGGTATCAGGAGAAGACCAGAAAATAAGACAGGACGCTTGAAGAGCTCCTTCACTTCTACTTCTCAGTCGAGTCTGGCTATTGATCTATCATTGCATCTACGTTATCGGGTTATCACCCTGTTGTGTGTTTGTTTATATTTTAGAGTTCAACGCCAGTTCCAACATTCGTCGGTCGTATTACAAGAACCCTGGGGCTAAATAGGATGATAGGATTGAGTCAGAGAAGTAGGTTATGCCGGAAATGTGATCCACTGACTGAAATCGATGATATCTCGAGATAAACTTCTTCTTCTTCTAGGTTCCATGCCTGGTCCAGGCTTCGGATACTGCATGAATTATCTCTCTCCATTCCTCCCTGTCTCTTGCTTTTTCAAACAGCTCTTGGATTGTTAGGTTGGTGAAGCCCTTCAGTTGGTCTATGAGTGTTTTTCTTTGTCTCCCCGGGCGCGTTTACCAGGTATTTTTCCACAACTTGCCAGGTATTCATTCTTATCTTTCCTTACTATGTGTCCGAAAAAGGATAGTTGTCGATCCACTATTAAGGGCATTAGTTTCCTTTGTTGGTATGTTTGTTTTAGCACTTCTTCGTTCGTTTTGTGTGCAGTATACGATATTCTCTGCATCCTTCTCAAGCGCCACATTTCAAAAGCTTCAATGTTCTTTTGTGTTTCTGCATTTGTAGTCCAGCTTTCGCATCCGTATAACAAGATTGGCCACACGTAGCACTTCAAGACTCGGAATCTAATCCCGAACGACATCTGTTTGTTTTTCAAAATGTTTCCCAGGTCCATGAAGGCCTGTTTGGCTTGAGTTATTCTTGCTCGTATGTCTCGGTTACATCTTCCATCTGTTGTCACTATTGAACCTAGGTATTTAAAACTTTCTACGTTGGTAAGTTGCTCGCCGTGAATCGTTATATTGCAGGTGTTGTTGTTTTCGGGGTTTTTCTGTATTACCATGCATTCCGTTTTGGTGATATTCACTTCCATTCCCTTGGCTTCACTATCTACTACCACTTTGTCAACAATCTTTTGAAGTTGGATTTCTGATGTTGCAATGAGTACCGTATCGTCTGCGTATCTTATATTATTTATGTTGTGACCTCCTACTTTTATTCCCTCCATATTATTTATGCCCCTCATGATTGTTTCTTGGTATAGATTAAACAGATCTGGTGAGGCAACACACCCTTGACGGACTCCTTTCTTAATAGGAATGGTATAAGATAAACTAGAGACCGAAAATTGAATTTAATCGGTTAACTACCGTACTATTGAAGTCCCAGGTTTGAGAGACTTTTCTCAGATGAGGGTCATTCAAATTGATCGATATTTGAAGGACGAACTTTCTGGCCAAACTTAACGAAATAACATGGTTTGTTTGGGGTTTTTTATTTCTTTTATTTTTCAGAGTACGTAGAATACCTCTCACAAAACAACTTATGCTGGTTTTATTTTGGCCAGAAAACTTTTATTTCAAATTTCTGGCCAATTTTTAAAAAAAGTTTTTTGCCAGAGTACGACGGTTAACTCGTAAATTAAAGCGGTTGGAGTTCCGATATTAGAATATTCGGCAGTCATTCATACCACTTCAAATTTGTGGGGCTTGTGTACGTGATATGAGTCTGTCGGTAATATATCCCAAATTCATACTTTGTAGAAATATCTAGCTACTCCATTACAACGAATTTTCAATTCGTCCGATCGAAAAATATGATGTGATTTGAATGAAGTGTATTGTTACCTGTAATTCACAACATCGCTGTGCGCTGACAAAAGACTTTAGTACATTTTGGCAAGAAAACTTAAACTTACATTTTATGTTATGTCGAACGATAAAAATGAATATTATTATTATTATTATCATTATTATTATTATATTTTATTTATTATTATTATTATTATTATTATTATTATTATTATTATTTATATATAAAATTTATAATAATAATATAATAATAATAATAATAATTAATTATATATAATAATAATAATAATAATTAATAATAAATTATGATAATAATAATGTAAATGATAAAGATTAAAAGAAAGAAGAGAAAATGAAGAAGAAGAAGAGAAGAAGAAGAAAAGAAGAAGAAGAAGAAGAAGAAGAGAAGAGAAGAAGAAGAGAAGAGAAAGAAGAAGAAGAAGAAGAAGAAGAAGAAGAAGAAGAAGAAGAAGAAGAAGAAGAAGAAGAAGAAGAAGAAGAAGAAGAAGAAGAAGAAGAGAAGAAGAAGAAGAAGAAGAAGAAGAAGAAGAAGAAGAAGAAGAAGAAGAAGAAGAAGAAGAAGAAGAAGAAGAAGAACAACAACAACAACAACAACAACAACAGCAACAACAATAATAAGAACACGTAGCATTATGGGCCAACTCATAAAACATTGAGCTCTCATATAGAGCAATATCCACTAAACGTCCTCAAAACGCTTTACAAAGAGTCCATACCTGACCAACAGCAACAGTTAACATTTGGGACGGGACATGAGGCCTGTTAAGCGATATTACAATTTTATTTTTCGGACAGAGACAACGCTGTTAACGGTCAGGTACTCATTTAACACCTGAGTGCGATGAGAGAATGTGAGTCAAGAACCTTCTCCAAGGACTCAACTATGCGCGGAATCCAGGACCGAAAGCGAGTGTTATACCACAAAACCACATAACCACACAATTCCAACAGACAGCAAGCCGAACCTTTTAACTTGTTAAAAGAATCTCAATGACTTCATTAAAACTAATTAATTGTTAAGAAGTTGAGGGTAATTTTTATCGATCGGTTTCTAAAGTAAACTTTTCTGCACAGAATAAAATAAAAGCTTTGTGTTAGTGTAGTATAAAATAGAACCCTTCACAGCTCCTCATTTATTTTAATAAGGCGCTTTTGTTCTAAAGAGAGAGCAGAGAGAGAGAGGGGGGAGAGAGAAAAGAGAGAGAGAGAGAGAGAGAGAGAGAGAGAGAGAGAGAGAGAGAGAGAGAAGAGAGACGAAATTGTTAAAGCTAAATCTAAAAAGAGGAACAAAGCTATATCATTTTACTCTGGACACAACCTCTTTTTATAATCCACCAGTAACTAATCTTAATACAGTCACTCATTTATCCCCCCGCCCCCCTCCCCCCTTCTTTACAGTTATCTTATGTTTCTGATTGATGACCATTCCCTTGGATACGCGCGCGCGCACACACACTCACACACACACACACACACATATATATATATATATATATATATATATATATATATATATATATATATATATATATATATATATATTTGATGAACATAGTCAATGACATATCGCTTGTCTAAAATGTCGGTCACGACATTTTCAACGCGTATTCTTCACGTGTAAAAATGGTTTATACTTCGGTGTCGGGAATCGCACCATTATACAATGATTACTTTTGTTCTTCGCCCAGCTCAAAACATTATCATTACGGGTAGATTCAAGTGTAAACATTGCAGGGTTAGGATTTCATTTCAACTTGACATTCAAATCGATACTCTGAAGAACCGAGCCAGACTGGAAATCTGATCTGTTCTGATCTCTGATCCGATGGTGTCGTAGACAATGTGAGACGGAAGAAAATGGAAAATGGGCTAAGATGTGCCGAGATTGTTTGTTTCCAGTCAATATTGGAAGACGTAGAGTTGTGTGATAGAACAGAGTGAGGGAAGTGGAAAGGGAGGGAGTAGAGGAGCGTAAAGATTGCCAGAGATATGATGAGCAGAAAAATGACATCGAGATGTCTCGTTGAGGATGTTATTTTCTTCGTGTGGGATTAAAAATCTGAAATTAAAAAAGGAAAGAAATAAACCTTAAGCAATAAGATCTGTTGCTGTGCAGATGTGATGATAATGGTTTTTGAAAGATTGGTGCGTAAAAATCGATAGAGAGGGAGGGAGTTGTTTTGATTTAATGATTGTGGGATTTTTTAAAATCAATATTCTGTCGCACACTGAAATAACACGTATTTAAAAATTTGGCCAGAAAACCCGTCCTTCAAATAACGCTCGGTTAAAATGACCACCTTGTCGTGACAAAAACTCTCAAACCTGAGATTTCACGGAAGTGTTCGAAGAACTCGCAATTTAAAAAGTTTTTGACAAGGTGGCCATTTTAATCAATGGATATTTGAAGAACGAGTTATCTGGCCAGAATTGTAAATCTGTGATTCTTTCAGGGCACGTCGATATTGTCATTTCTGATTGGATGGACATCATTGGAGTCAACTGGAGTAAAATACGGCTTTGACTCAGTTTAAGTTTCATGCTTCAATTTTTAAAATAAAAAGCCTAGTAAAATACTCTCGATATAATTTTTTAATCGTTTTATTCGAAGCAGAAGCCACGTGGAGCCTGACATTGCAAGGCACTGGTGTATACTGACACCACATACTTTGTATCAGTCTGGCCAGAGAATTAGTACGACAATCATCGATTGATTAAGGTGACCCCGGAACTGGTCAATAAAAAGGCCCAGGTTATAATTTCTTCTTCTTCTTCTTCTTCTTCTTCTTCTTCTTCTTCTTCTTCTTCTTCTTCTTCTTCTTCTTCTTCTTCTTCTTCTTCTTTTCTTCTTCTTCTCTTCTTCTTTTTTCTTCTTCTTCTTTTCTTCTTCTTCTTCTTCTTCTTCTTCTTCTTCTTCTTCTTCTTCTTCTTCTTCTTCTTCTTCTTCTTCTCTTCTTCTTCTCTTCTTCTTCTTCTTCTTCTTCTTCTTCTTCTTCTTCTTCTTCTTCTTCTTCTTCTTCTTCTTCTTCATCATCATCATCATTTTGTAGAAACCTCAAGATAATTTAGAAAACAATAGGAATTGATGCAGCTATAATCGACATTGGTGCTTGAGGCTGTGCACGCAGTTATATCAAACTATTAAAACCATCAGGGCTCTCAGATTCCTCTGCATCTGATGGCAGGCGATTCAATCGTCTAATAGAAGACGGGTAGAGGAATTGGTGGGTGTTTTATCTTGAAGGAGGAATCGTCATTCGATCTGCATGCCCTATAGTACGTCTGGAGATGTGCTAAATGGTTTCTGATTGAGAAATTAGGGAGCAGGCACTGGTGTAAGAGAAAGATCTGTTCAGATCTTTAATGGTTTCTGGGAAATCAATTTCAATTCGTTTGTGGTAGATCTTATGGAGTATGCATAATTTGGCTTGTTTTCGTCGGCTCTAACGAGGTTCTTGTTTGTTTGAGATTTTAGATTTTTGACTTTTTGACAAGTTAGGGGTTGCTTTAATCCACCTCGATTTTTTAAGTCAAACTTCTTTGGCCAAATTTTTAAAATTGTGTTTTGTCACAGGACGACAAAGGGACCTGGTCTGATTGGTCACCTACGGCCTAACTTGCCACCACAGCGACGGCCTTGTAAAATCATCCTGACACCGACCAATCTTGCCAGTCTCACTTTTCACATTTCACCTTCCAAACTCATTTTGTTCCTGTTTTTCATCCATCAAGTGCTGTCGTAGGACAAGTCAAAATATGTCTCAACACTCGAGATGACAGCTTCTAGTGCCATTGTCCCATCTAATTTTCGCGTTCCATTGTTCCGGTGTTTGCTTTGAGCGAACGTTTTGGGGATGAGCCACAAAGCTATTTTTTCTTCCCCTTTCTCAAACTCTTCTTTCTTTTCTTTTTTTTTTTTTGTAGTATTACTCATTTAATTTTGGTATTGTCACCATTTTTGGGTGATCATATTATCTGTTGCTGTCTTTTTCAGCTTGAGTCCGCTACAATAAATTTCAATAACGTTTCATCACGTTTGGGCCCATATGGCCTCTTCCGTCAAAATCTTATCCATCTGTGACCAGCAATTTTTTAAGCATTTTATTTTGATAAAAGAAACTTTTTCGTCACAAACTAAACTGTTCAGGATGAAAGAAGTGATATATTATAATTATTTTTCTTGTGCCTTGTTTGGTTAGCTACACACCGCGGCACAAATGGCATATAACTAAGTAACTCGCCAATAATCTTTACGCCATGTAAAATAATTCTTAACATTTAATCATGTGGTCATACTAAATGGTTAGTTTAAATCCTGGGGGAAAGTTCAACTTTGACTCAATATATTATAGTCATCAGTGTAATATATTATTGTTATATTAATCCATTTAAAGATAATAGCTTTGTTCCTTTTAACAATTTATTTTTATAAAGGTGATATTGAAACAAGCTACACGGATACTTTTGTTTTTAATTGTTTGTTGCGTGGTTTTTCCTTTTGATATTTTTCCAACTAATTTCCATAAAGAATGTTTCGAATTTCTTAGAAAAATTCATTTTAAATCCAGCTAATGGATTTTCTATGTTAATAGTTCACTCTTGATACATAATTGAATCTAGAATCGCAGGCTATATCACTGAAGGTCAACGTGAACATCCATAAAGATGGATGACAGGCAGGTGGTGTTGGTCAAGTGTCTTGACCTGGACAGTCCATTGATGGGTCAGCAGGCGTTATCAGGATGTGCGAGAAAAGTGGAAATATTATTTTAGATTATTTCTCAAGAAATTAAACTGTTCTTTTCGATAATGATGATGATGACGAGGATAACGATGATGGCGATAATGATGATAATAAATCAAGAATGATAATAATATTAATATTAATAATAAGATAAATGATAATGATGATGAGGATGATGATGATGATAATAATAATAATAATAATAATAATAATAATAATAATAATAATAATAATAATAATAATAATAATAATAATAATAATAATAATAATAATAATAATAATAGAAATGTTGGAAAAATGTTTTAATATCAGAATATTCGCCTCCCAAAAATGGCTCGAGGTAGATTTTCACTGATCAGGTCGATTTTAGACTGCTCTGTAACGTATGACTGAAGCTTCTGGTTCTATTATGGCAGTTTTCCTGCCCATAATGAAAAAAAAAAATAAAAAAACAGAATGGAAACCTTTAAAAATAAGTTTAACGCGACATAGGCGAAGACAACGGGGCTGATTAGATTAAAAGATGTGAGGTCAAACGCCAAAAAGAGAGGTCGTTGTTCTACATTTTCTACAGTAAAAATAGACTCAAGTCGTCAGTCACAAGTTCTAGTTTCTAACCCAAACGTTGAGCATGACCGGTCATCTGAGAAATGATTGAACGTTGGAACAGAGGGAAAGAGTGAGGATGATGATGATGATGATGATGATGATGATGATAATCATGATGATGATGATAATCATGATGATGATGAAAGAGAGAAATATAGGACCGTTTTTTTTCTTCACCAATGCATAAGACCGCACACCGCCGCTGGTGGGACTTGAACCAGTACCTTTTGGTTACGAGTACTGTTGAATGAGGCATTTATTATTTGTCCCATGGGGGGGGGGGGGCGCAAAGTGGTTTGTTTTCGAGATTCCAAACTTCAGTTTACTGATCACTAATTAAGAAGATTTTCCAAGAATCAACAAACCATATCATTTCATTAAATAACGTTTATTGAACAACTGTGACACAAGCTACGTGTGTACAGGATGTTGTCTGGATACAGAATGACTCACTAGTAACAAGGAAGACACCAAAATAGGCGCTAGTTTAGAAGAAAACCAATACAATGATTCTGCAAGTTTCAATAACTGCATACAATTTATTATATTGACAAAAACCAAAACTTTTTTTTAAAGCAATTGTTTTACTACTCAAAATCCATACATGTTTATCTCATTCTATACCATATCACGGTGTGTGTGATTGGTTTAAGCATTGCTCTGTGGCCCGGAAGGTCCTGGGTTCAAACACGCTTCAGGCACTTTCCGTTTTTGTTTTTTTTACTCGGGCAAGATTATTAACCCCCATCTATCATTGACGATTCCTGTTTACGCCAGACATTTCTTTGATGGAATATTTAATTTGTATTCCTTCATGTTCTGATATTAAAAACATTGTCTCTTGGCGACCGACGAATCTAAAAAATAAAAAAGTTATCTATCAATGATTTCATACCAGACAATAGTGCCGTACTCTGGAAAACCCCACATTTTAAAATTTGGCCAGAAAAGTCATCCTTCAAATATAGATCGATTTAAATGAACCTCATCTTCGCAACAAAAAACCTCTCAAACCTGGGACTACGCGAAGTCCCAGGTTTGAGATGTTCTTTGTTGCGAAGATGAGGTTCATTTAAATCGATCTATATTTGAAGGATGACTTTTCTGGCCAAATTTTAAAATATGGGGTTTTTTTTTTGTCAGAATACGGCAGAATAGTCATTACCTCTTCAGTCAAAGAGATTTTCAATTCTTTAAATCTTGATCAATAACATATCTCATACCCGTTGATCTATTTTGACATTTTAGAAACTTCCCCGCTGTTTACTTCCGATCAAACGATCAAATTTATATTTCGCCAGAAAATGTTAACTTCATTCATGGACATTTTAAAATTACACTGTACCTGTAAGAAGTCATTAAACTTGAGTCATCTTAAAGGTCTTTGGTTTAACTGCTTACAAGTTGGATTTATTATCGATAATATAATACTGAAGATGCGATTCGGGCTTTATTCCCAGGGCGCTTTTACCCAAGGATAAAAGTTAAAGCTAAAAAATAGAGTCTTTGTTCATTATTACAAGAGGACGTATTGATGTTCTCTGTTATTAGCCCTATCCAGTCACTCACACACATTATAGATAAGAGACACTAAAAAGCCTGTATACTGACCACACGTAAGAACAAAAGGAAAAAAGCACAAAGCTGTCATCTTGATCGATTGTCTCCCTTAGTCTAGTATTTGAATTATTTACAACAAAAGTCTATGATTATAATGTAGTGGTACCCTAGGGACCGAGATCGTAATGAATTGTATTGTCAAGGGTTGTGTTTTGGTCCGCTTAGTCGGACATTGACAAAACACTCTTTTTTCATTTTGGCAAGAAAATCTTTACCTGAAGTATCGATTATTACGACCACCCCCCCCCCTCCCCAACTTGTCAAAACTTTCAAACCTGAGCCTTCTTTCGAACCACACCCCCCCCCCCCCCTTTACTGTCAAAAAGTCTCTAAACCGAGGCCTCTTAAACTTGAGATTTGATTTTGTCGAAGTATGGTAGTATTATCAAGGGTTGTGCGTTGACTTGTTTTTTTTTTTGCGTATGTTTGTCTCCATCAATAATAGGTGGTACGATAATGTGTCCATCAGCCTGGTCCTTATGAAGGTGTCTGAAGAGAGTGGCCAGGGAATGTAACACACATTCTCTTTTGTGATTGAGGATGATAATCTATTTACGGAAACACATAGTCAATACTGACGTTGGTGTCTGTGGTGCAGTTTTAACGTCAACACCTTACTTTAATCGATGACAAAGTCCCCGGGTTCAAAGCTCTATCGCGCCAATTCTGTACATTTCTTTTCTTTTCTCCTTCCATTTTTTTTTTTTTTTGGTTACAAGCACTTTCTGCTTTCATTTATAGCAAAAGAGATAAACGTTTTGTACCTTAATTCTTCCTCAGCCTTAACCGGTGTGTACTTATTTGCAGGTCTGGTTACCAAAATTGTTATGGTTTCATTGTCATAATGGAAATACTCTCAAACCAACGTAAAATCTTGTCCATTATAATAATGTCACATTCAGCCCATAATTACTTTCGGTTATTAGTCCTGCAAATATCTGCCTAAACCTAATACAAGATTGTTTTCATCTTGCATCCAATCCTCCTGAACGGGGGGGGGGGGGGGGCGGCTATAACCCATTGGATAAAGCATTGCACTTGCTTTCGGAGGGTCACGGGTTTGAACTCCATTTATATCACGTTGTTTCCTTGACCAAGAAATTTAGCCCCCGTTGCTCACTTTGCGACACTGTATTGTGTCTGTGGCTGCGTTATTTTTGTTTTCAAGATGGCTCCTAAAGATACATTTATATTTTCGATAAATGGAATGAATATTTGGTATCTATTTAATTATTTATCAACTATTTAATTATTTATCAATATATTTAATTATTTATTTATTTATTTGATTATTTATCTATTTGTTTATCTAAACCCGATCATTTCTATGCAATGTTAAAAGGGCGCCAATATTATTTTTATATTTTTAGACAAATAAATATTTGATTGGGCACGAGAGAGGATTGCGTTAATGGCACCAAAATAGACAACAATTTACTCAATCATAGTCTTAAAATAGATATCCATTGTAGTAATTTTTAGACATTAAAAGAAATATAGGCCTTGAAGTAAATTTTACATAGCATATCATGATTTTTACTGTAAAAGACTGCACAGTCGAAAATGAATTATTAACATAGCTGAACAATTTTAAACGTGCGCGTCCAATATCCGCTTTGTGATAACAAAAGTAATTAAAACCATCTTTAACAATTGTCTGAAACAACTCGGTAGCCCTTGGGGGGAAAGGGAGGATTTTTATACGTTATTGTACATTTTCCAAATATGTGGTTACCGTTATTTAAAATAAATTTCTAAATATGTTGAAAACAAGTACAGTTATGTAAAAGTTTATATATATATATATATATATTCAACATTCACTCTTTCAGGATCCATTATTGAGAAGACACGAAAATGGTTACGCAAATGGACCATTCCTTTGAGATTGGATCTGACAGAATATCTTTTTTTTCTGGTGGAATTCAGTTAGTTTTTTTAATGGCCACTTTAGATGTTGAGTCCCATTTTCATGAATAGACAGAACGATCGGGCAGATAAAAATGAATTATTTAAACGACTCGATTTGATAACGAAAATGTCATGATAAAATCATGAAGGAAATTGATAAGAAAGACAGAAAATTACGTCGTTCAATTGTAGCATATCACACAAACACATTGAACGTTAACAAGTTTTGAAAAGAAAATGTTGAGCAATGAATGTTCCTACAGCATATTTTAATTATATTTATTAGGGTAATTGGTGTAGCTGGCTAAATTATTGACAGAACAAGTGCCTATGATTATAATCTAGTTCCCTACCCCAAGAGATTGTCCTAATGAATTCCATTGTCTGGCGTGAATGTTTTGTTTGCTTTATTTTGTGAGGGCGTCTTTAGAATGTTTTGTACTCTGGTACACAAATACGAGTGCCTCCTTTTAGCCACAACAGCCACTCCTTTCTCTACCTCTCACTTGTTCTCGCATTTTCTATTTCTTTTCACCCCTCCCTCGCTCTCTCTCTCTCTCTCTCTCTCTCTCTCTCTCTCTCTCTCTCTCTCTCTCTCTCTCTCCCCCCCTCTCTCTCTCTCTTAACCCCTCCCATCTCCTAATCTCTCTTGTCTTTCTATCTCTACCCCCCCCCCACTCCCCCCTCTCTCTCTCTCTCTATCTCTCTCTCTACTCTCTCTCTCCCTCCCTCTCTCTCTCCCACACACACACACACACACACAAACACACACTTTAACATACCTCACACATACTTACTTGGGTTTAGTTCAGATCTTACGGATTTTATCCAAACCAGACGTCTTTGATTTGTAGGTTCTACAGTACATTTTTCCAACGGTCAACATTATTTTTGGTTTAAGAAATGAGATGAAAAACAGTTTCTAACTATATTTTTATTTACATGAAAATTTGAAAGATTTGTATGATATAGTTTGTTGATATATCTATACAAGATTCGATTACTCTAATTCAATAGCAAGTACATTCTTGCCCATCTAGGGTAGGACTGTGTTATAACAACAGAGAACATGAAACAAATCAGATGTTTGGTGGGGTTTTTTTGGCTGCGGAAAAACACGAACATATAGGTACCAAAAAATATTCCACTGGCACCGTAGAGATTTGAACATTTGTCCAACAGTTTCCGAATCCCCAGTCATCGGCTCACCAATGGGCCTGATAATTCTATGGGATATCTTTGTCTTTCACTCGCTGGATGCGAAGAAGAAAATGTACAATACTCGCTGTACAAGAAAATGTACAATACTCGCTGTACAAGAAAATGTACAATACTCGCTGTACAAGAAAATGTACAATACTCGCTGTACAAAAAAATGTACAATACTCGCTGTACAAGAAAATGTACAATACTTGCTGTGCAAGAAAATGTACAATACTCGCTGTACAAAAAATGTACAATACTCGCTGTACAAAAAAATGTACAATACTCGCTGTACAAGAAAATGTACAATACTTGCTGTGCAAGAAAATGTACAATACTTGCTGTACAAGAAAATGTACAATACTCGCTGGCTTCTAGCACGCTCTAAGGAGTTGGAATTCGGCGTGCTAGAAGCCAGCGAGTATTGTACATTTTCTTCTTTGAACAAAATAATTAAAATGCCAACAACAAAAAAGTCAATCGAAAGTACCAGCAAATATCCTAATTTTTAAAATAGTTTGCGTGAGCACGACCTTCTTTCACGGCTTGATAATTGCTGGTAGAAATGTACAGTCAGTCTGAAACGTTATTGGACCCTTTTATTGGCTGGGGGATTTTGCTTTTCACTTTTATAGGATTCGTAAAAATGTGGGTCGGGCACGTATATCAATAATAATAAGAAGAAAGAAATGAGAGAAATGTCACACGAAAAAAGAGAACACATTATCATAGTGTCAGGGGAGAGGTGCTGTATCACTTGGGCCCAAGTATTAGATCCCAAATATTGTGGTCTTTTTTTAAACATTTAAACAGAGAACTATCCGCAAAACGTGCTCAAAACGCTTAACAAGGGTCCATAGCTAATAGCAACGCTTAACATGTAGGACAAAACATGACACCTGTTAGGCGATAATACACGTTTGTTTGATTTATTCGACAGAGACAATGCTATTAACGGCCAGGTACTCATTTCACACATCAGTACGGTGAGAGAAAAGTGAGTAAAGGACTCAACTATGCGCCGACCTGAGCGAGAGACGAACCCAGGACCTTCCGATCGAAAGGCGATTGTCATACCACAAGACAACACGGCCACGAATTCTTTGTTTTCTCCTGTCATTTCTCCTTTCCCGTCGTTTCTCTTCAACACATTAAATAAGAATCTTTACCCTCCACCCGCATGAAATGTCAACAAAAGTGTCACAGCGGCTGGCCCACGCCAATCGAACAAAACACTATTTTCATCTTGGTCGGAGATCTTATACTTCAAATGCCCGTTCATTTAAATTGACTCAATTTGTTAAAAAGTCTTAATCATGAGACCTCTTTTTGTAAGTCCCAGGTTTAAGACTTTTGACAAGTCGAGTTTTATTCAAATCGATGGATACTTGAACCCAAAGTTTTCCGGCCAAAATAAAATCAGCCGTTTGTTGTTTTTCTAAGAGTTCAGCGTTGCTCGATTTTCTGCCGTATACGTTTTTAATATTTTGAGGAGAAAGATAGTCCTTCATATATCGATCAATTAAAATGACCTTCACTTTGTCAAAAACTCTCAAACCTGCGTCCTATTGAAGTGGCAGGTTTGAAAACATTTGACAAGATCAATATGAGGGAGGAGTTTTATAGCCAAAAATTTCAAAACTTTTAAAAAGTGCAGCCGTATTGTTATACCGTGGCTAAACACCATTTCCATTCTGGCAAGAAAACTTTAACTTTCTATAATGAAAGTTAAGATGGTCCATTTTAGTCTAAACCAGAGACTTAACAACCGTACTCTGGAAAAACACGAATTGAACATTTTGGCCAGAAATATCGTTCTTCAAATATCGATCGATTAAAATATCGTTTTGAGGTGGGTCCCTCACATAGTAGAGGAAGTATGTATTAATGGTTATCTGGCCAAAATGAAAAATATATTTCGCCATATAAAGGCTTAGTAACCCTACTGATGCCATACTGAATAAACCAGGATGATTGAGTGCTTTCTATTTCTCTTGTGAGTATGTGTCCTTTGATGCTTGCGCCTAATCTGCTTCCACGGCCATCTGTCCAGCGAGACACACTGCTGTTTGATAAATGACAAAGAGAGTCATTCATCATATTCAGTCTTGCCCCGCCCAGTTACAGTCGCCCCAGCTGATTTTAGTGTGTAGTGTTCATTCCCTTCATGGTATCTATCTAATTTAGGGTTGTTTGCCTTTTAATTTAAAAATATGAATCACAAAATCATTTCCTATTATAACGCATTTATATATATCATATATATATTATATATATATATATATTTATATATATATATATATATATATATATATTTATATATATCAAATTTTGAAACCAATGTAATATTTTTTTTAGCTAATGAAAAAGGGGAGGGTGGAGTGGTGTAAGGAAACAGCGGCGGTATTGGAAACTATTTCAAAACTCCAAACATAGGAGTTCAAGAATAATAAATTAATTCTCCTCAATTTATGATTGATCGATATTGATTGAAATGGTGATTTATATAATGATATCCATTTTTTTAAAATCTATGCTTGTTCATATTTATGAATAGCAATTCAGTTTGCGGCTTATCCAACATAATGTGAGTTTGAGGTTGTTGGTCTCGGTTCCTTTTTTGTTCAGCATTGTGGTTTTGTGGTATGACTATCGCTTTCGTCGTTGTGGGAGGCGTTAAGTTAAAAAGGAGGCCCTTGGAAAGTGATTACACTCATTCTCTCGCCAGACTCATGTCTAAAGTGAGTTCTTTGTCGATTATAGCTTTGACTCTGTAAAAATAAAATTGAGATACCGCCATACAGGCATCATGCCCTTGCCCTACATGTTAAGAGTAGCTGCTGATTGGGACATCTTGTAAAACGTTTTGAGCAGAGTTGAGGTTGATTTTGCGCTGTATAAAAGCTCGCTCGCTTATTTACTTTTCACAGTTACATGGCTCTGTTCATTATTTAATTTCTTTTTTTTTTTTTCTTCCGTTTGGTACTGTTCTAAAGATCTTGCTTTTGATAACCAATATATCACTAAAAGAGCTTTTTTTAAAGGGCTTTTATATTGTGCAATATCCACGAAAAGTGCTCAAAGCGCTTTACAAGGGGTCCCTGGTCAACAGCAACATTTAACATGTAGGACGGGACACGCCGCCTGTTAGGCGATATTACAATTTTTCGGACAAAGACACTGCTGTGAACGGCCAGGTACTCATTTTACACCTGAGTATGGTGAGAGAATATGAGTAAAGAGCTTTTTCCAAGGACTCAGCTATGCGCCGAGCGCGAGGCTCGAACCCAGGACCTTTCGATCCGAAAGCGAGTGTCATACCACTAGACCACATAGCCGCACACTACAGAACGAATGATCGCTGAATGGAGAATATATGAATGATTACTAACCGTCTGATCGGTGCCATATTCTGCAATGGTAATAGGATTGTAGAGGCAATCGCGAATGTAACTGTCCACTTGGATTATAGGAGCTGACACTCTTGTGCTCCAGTTACCCAATTCTTCTCTTTGATTGACGCAATAGATTTAGCCTGCATGATGTACATGAAGCATTATTATTGTATTGATTGATTTTGCAGAGTTTAGAGTTGTCAGATTAATTTATTCATTATTTATAAGTGATTCTTAGCTGCTAGAAACTATGGACTGTAAAAAAGTAATATTATGGAGATAACAGCTTTAAAAAGAACAAAACACCAAAGACGGACTGTTTCAGTCTCAAAATCCTTCTTCGGCCAACAATAAAAAAACAATAAAAGATATATTTATATGTATAAATTACTTAAAACCCCAGATAGACGTCTATCTGGATTTTTTTATTGTTTGTTTGTTTGTTGTTTAATTTTTTTGTTTTTTGTTTTTGTTTTCTTTTGTATGCTTTTTTTTTGTTTGTTTTGTTGTTTTTTTTTGTCTCTTGTTTTTGTTTTGTTTTTTTCTTTGGGGGGGGGGGGGAGGGTTGGGTTTTTTGTTGTTGTTGGTTGAAGAATGTTTTTGATCCCTAAACCATCCGTGTATGGTTATTTGTTCTCTTATGTTTAATAGTTTTTATTTATGACTTTGTATCGTATTTGGGTTTATTGGTGAGTATCACGTCAGAATATTTAGCATGATGAATCTTTTTTATGTAACTTTAACTCTGACCTTTTAGCACATTTTGTCTATATTTTGACGTACCGGGAAAGTTTTATTTTGGGTTTTAATCGTAAGAACCGGTTTGTCTTGTGGTCGTTGCTTTTGTTTAATTGAATGAGCCACCGACTGGCATCATCCATATGGGAGTGTAGTTTGGGCAGTAGAAAGAAATCATTTCTTTCATTTATAAATCGTTTGTATGGAATATAAATGATATTGATTAATTTTTAAAAATAAGAATAAAATTCTCTTTATTCATCCCATACGGGAAATTTGTCTCGAGGGTCTATTCCAAGGGAAGACTGAAATAATCTAGGCGTAAGCCGCAGAGCAGCGCCGCAAATTGAGCTAAGGCGAGGTGACTTGTTCAAGGGCACGTTGCCTCTACTGATAAAGTCGGTCACTCTAGGTGCATATTTTATCAGATCTGATATCCGAACTCAATCTACAAACAACAACAAGCAAATCAAAAGAAACAACAACAAAAAACCCAAAACAATTTCCATCTCTTTGATTTCCTTGGTATTCCGTTCAGGGAGTTTAACCTTGACGTTTATGAAAATAAAATGAGGGGGGGGGGGGGCATCTGCTTCACTCTGAAAAATTAACATGTTTTAAAAATTTGACCAGAAAACTCAATCGACCTTCACCTTGACAAAATCTCTGAACACTGAGACTTCAGTGAGGTAATTTAAAGAAGTCTCAGGCGTGAGAGTTTTTGACAAGATGAGAAAAATTTGAGGGACGAGTCCTCTGGTAATTTTTTTTTTAAACGTGTTCTTTTTTTCAGAGTACGGCAGAAATAGTAGTGGTTTGGACTAAAGGGGAGAGAGAGGGGGCGGGGGGAGTGTGTTCCTCCAAGTGTTCTTTTCAAATTTAATCTTCTTGGGCAGCCATTGCGCAACACTTTGATGTTTTTATCTTACATTTGTTTTGTTTTTCTTTAGTTGGGTTATTTTCTTTGTTGTACTTTTGTGTTTCTTTTTTTTTTCTTTTTATTAGGCCACTAGACAATCCTTTTTCACAACATACGGGCGTTCGATTATCACTTGTCATTAATATAATGCATCATCGACATCAAAGGGGAGAGAATACCATCGGATGCCTACACATTCCATTGACTATTTCCATTGATCGATGTTGTCTATATAGTCGTAAATAGCATAGAAAAAATATGGGAGCGCCGGCCCGTATGTGTTGACGCCATTCTGCTTCTGGTCTTCGATTTTTCCTAATCGGTAGATACTTTCGGCGATTAATTCTCCACACGCTCAGGCTCTGGAGAAGATTAGACTGGAGATCACAACATGAGCTGGGCGAGCTTCGAAAATGAGTCGACTATTTTTATACTAAAGAAGTGAATTGAAAACCTGATGAATATTTGAAGAGGTGACTTTCAATACCTGGTAAATAATATTGAGAGAAAATGGTTATTTCTTGTCATTTATTTCGTGGATTAAAAAGAAAAATATACTTGTCTTCATTGCCTTATAGAACAATAACGTGAGGTTTTCTCTGGTGATTCCAAGATTTCCCAAAATGTTTTATTTGAAAAGTATACACTTATTTTCTATCGAGGTGTCACTTAGCCTGTTTTGAAAGTGATCTCATTTATATCAGATTTGAATTTTTTGTTTAAAAATGTCTCTCACTGAGGTCCCGGTAATTCAATTGGTAGGGTAATCGCTACTTAAGGAAAAGGATTGGTTTCCATCCTGTATTAAGTCAAATTTATTCTTTCTGATTCGCCTATCCACCAAGATTTAGAGTCCGGATCTGTTCAATCTAGTAGCGTCCTAAGAGTAATGATCAGAGATGGACATTGGGAGATTAGGCTAGTGTTATTGTTCTGGATGGAGCATCGTTTGCTGTTGGTTCATATGGCAGAAGAACTGATTGTTTTCGGAAAGTACACGAGCATTATGGTGAAGTCAAAATTGTAGCAATTCGAAACCTATGCTATGGCATGGTGATAGTGGACGAAAAACTGCTCTTCTTTGGATTGGTGGTCGACTTTCTGCTCAATATCACATTTGGGAAAGATAGATGGATGGATAGATAAATAAATAGATAGATAGATAGATAGATAGATAGATAGATAGATAGATAGATAGATAGATAGATAGATAGATAGATAGATAGATAGATAGATAGATAGATAGATAAAGAGATAAATAGATATTTATATATACAGAGAGAGACACAGAGAGAGAGAGAGATAGAGAAAGAATTTTGGAATATCTCAAAATGCTCTTCAAAAAAAAGTATTAAATAAAATGTAGAGGTAGAATGGATTTTAAAATTATAGACAACGGTGTTCAGAAAACCTATCTCCCAAGCTTAACCACTCATTGCTGTTATCCTGTCATTTTAATTAATCCTTTTTAACAAAGAACACAAGTCATAGTTTCATGTTGTCAATACTCGTGTGAAGTGTGTATACAGGGAAATTTTAAAAATAATTCTATTGGAAAGACAATTGAAATAAACAACAGTTTTGACACAAAATAAATTCGTTAATCACACTTAAATGAAATATCTTGAAGAGCACAGGAACGTAGTTGTTTTTCATGAATATTCTTGACATATTAGGAACAATCGCTCACGCAATCCAACCATCAATGAGGTTTTTAGGGGAAATTGTATAAGATCTGAATTGTCATTCTTTTTATAAGGACCGTATTTCGCTAGAGTGTCTCCCCCCATTCATTTCCTTCATCCATATTACTTGAAATCCTCAT
Organism: Berghia stephanieae; assembly: GCF_034508935.2. Lineage (NCBI taxonomy): Eukaryota > Metazoa > Mollusca > Gastropoda > Nudibranchia > Aeolidiidae > Berghia > Berghia stephanieae. The sequence continues at coordinate 34,545,066 of NC_088365.1, forward strand.
TCACATCCCATTTTACTCATCCGATTTTACGAGCTTGTGTGTTTTATTCGAGATGATATGAAATTCCCAAGGCAACGGGCTAGAGTACAAGATAAATGTCTTTAAACAGACACGCACAGTTCCAGGCGAACGAAAAGGGAAGTATTTTTAGTTTGTGTCCAATCATTTAAAACGATTTCAATGCGTGGAGAACCTGGTGCTAAAAATTGAATTTTAAACTTGACTCGAGGAGGTGACTTCCAAAGCCTACAATGTCGCCATTTCACCTGGCTGAGAAAACTGCAATTTTTTGTCCTTTATTTAGTGATCAAAGGGAGTCTCGATAGCTCAGTTGGTAGAGCATTCGCTTCACATATAAAGGGACCAAGACCGATCAAGGGTGAAGTCGAGATTTTTTTCTGACTCCCCAGTCCACCCGGCAGTGATTGGTAGCTGGGTCTGTTGGATCCAATGGAAGGTACTTTGCGTTAGACTAGACTCCTATCCAAAGGATTGCAAGCAATTGCGATTGTCCGTTTCAAGCTATAGAGATCGGGATAAACTCCGGCTCAATGGGCCTAACGGCTCTGAAGGACCGCTTTTTCTTTTCTTTTTTTTTCTTCTTCTTTTTAGAGTGACATAAAGTGAAAAATCTTGTCTCCTTTGCCTCATAGAACATTATCCTGAATTTTCTGAAGCTTCTAATTTTCTCCGGCAATTCTTAGGTGACCAAAAGATTGTTTGAGAGTGTGAACTCATTTTCTATCTGGATGTGACATAGCAGGTTTTGAAAGTCATCTTAACCAGTTAACTGCCGTCCTCTGGAAAGGCACATAATATTTTTTAAAATTGACCAGAAAACTCGCGAGGTCCCAGTTTTGAGAGTTTTTGCCAAGATGAGGGTCATTTTAATAGATTCCATATATTCCAAATGTTTAATACTTGTTTTTCAAGAGTACGGCAGTTAATTAGTGAGATTTTGTTAAAAACATTTTAAACTTGTTATAAACCAATGCAAACTTGCACCCTTATCCTTTTTTTTTTTTTTTTTTTTGGAGGGAGGGGGGTGGGGGGGGGAGGGTCCAAATGCCCTTTTTTGTTGCTGATAAAAAATAAAATTACCTTTATTGACCCTATAACTGTTGTCAACGATGTCCCTTCCCCTCAGAACTCAATGATGGAAAATCTCATAAACTCTCGTAATTTTAGGGGGAGATCTAGAATTTGTTCGAGAATTCCGTTTATTTGACATTGTCTTCATTGTTCTTTCCCTCAGCGACGAGTCACGAAACCCAGACCGCTCTTAGAGTAGTCATGAGACTTTTTTATCTTCTTGTAAAGACCAGGGGAGGTAACTACAGCTTCAATAAATCATCGGATTAAACTACAAAATGGGCGAAGGGAAATAACTCTTTGCATAAGAAGACAATATAATTATTGATGTTACCACGCAACGAATGTCGTATGAACTATTTCCTATTCCCTCGATATTTTAAAACTCTCTGGGTTGTGGTCTCTTTTCTTGGATCACATCTAATCTTGATGAATGGACTGTTAATATTTTTAGTACTATTTTTCTCCATTGTTACCGCTACAGAAGGCCAAGCTATTTTTACTCTTATTAAATAACATTTTAAGAGAGTCGTGTGTAAGGCATTTTTGCAGATTGTTTATTTTACTAATGTGAATCAAAATCAGAATTGCTTTAAAGCTCTGTGGAATTAATCTTCAGTCAAAATTATTATATCAATGACTTTGAGTGGTTAAGATGATAATAATAATAGACCTACAGTTTGCTTATCGTAATGGCTTTATATCGACCAGCCTATTTACAGGTCTGATAACCAAATTGTTATGGGCTCATTATTGTAATGAAAATACTCTCAATCCAACGCAACATATTGTCAATTACAACAATTCTAAAACAAGCTCATAATTGCGTTTGATTATCAGACTGGTTTCTGTGTGCAAGTATCTTTGTATTAATTTCCATAATATAGATAGAACGAAGATGACGTCACTCAAGTCTTTGTTATTGTTTTTTTCCATCCACTTAAATGATTAATTCTCACTAAACTGTATGAACCAGACTATAAAAGTTCATGATTACACATTAGTCTGTGTGTTGGTCCGTTTTATTTCCGGATGGCAATGTTGTGAGATTATTAGCCAAGCGCATACTATCTATAGTTCACAGAACTTATTGTTCGTGAATCTTCAAAGAGTTTTTGCTTCTTTTTCAGATGTGATTTCTTCCATCTTAGTTTCTTCTCTGTTTTTTTTTTTCTTTTGATATTTGGTGAAAATTATCTTTTATTTTCTCCGACCTGGTGACGGCATCGATTTTTTTTTTTTTTCGTTTTTAAAATAATTTTTTAGTCTTATTAATACATATAAAGTCTTGCTGTGACGTAAGGCTATACTCCTCCGGGACATCTGGTTCCATCTCCTCCAGTGACGCAGTGATAACCCTGCTCCTGTCACCGATGTCCACCGATCATTTCGTAAAAAGACACATTAATGTCACTTTACGATATGGACAAGTAATATTTGATATTCCTAATCTTTGGTCATGCGCCGAGCAATGCAATGAACAATATCTAATCAACACATTAAAATATCTCACTTTTAATTTATGATTTTATTTTCCAGATTCCAATGTATAGGCACTGAAGAAAGCTGTAAAACAGCTGTCTTCAAAACAAATGTTTGTTGACCCACTAAAAGGACTTGAAATTTGAACATCAAAGGTTGGATGGGACAACCAGCATGGCCAAGAAATCATTGGCTCTTATGGGGTCGTCCAAACACTTGCATCAGAATCTGTGTCATCTCCTTGTCCTAAGTTTTGGACTTGTCCACTTTGCTTCGGGTAAGTGTTTCATTTCATTCTGAAACCCTTTATATATTCAGTGGCGTAGGGCCTTAAAGGCTATTAAGGCTAAGCCACAGGTCGTCATTGTCTTGAAAGTATGTAAGAATTTAACAATAAAAAGTCACACTTTTAATTTTTCTGTTTCACAAACAATGAAATTCATTGTTGACCTGGTGTTAAAAAACCCTTACAGAGCCTCAAAACTTGAACCAATCACACCGCTTTGAATTTACTACAGCTCGAGTTGTACTCGTGCCCCTGACCAATCAGTACAGCGTGTGGCTTTAAAGGTGGAGAAGGCTTCCAGCCATATTCCCACGGTACAACCAGGCGATGCATTTCACGTTTGCCGTGTGCTATGACTGTGGGCATCAAGAGGCATCTTGACGTTGAACTGAGTCATTGTGGCTTTCTTACTCGCAGCCACATACAATGACCTAATTAATGGCAATCGTGTTGTACCTGTTACCCATCCCTCTTCGAGGCGTGTCAGGCATGTGATATTGAATTCCCATTGTCCCTTTTAACTTGAGAGTGTTAATCTGATGTGTGCAGTGTTTGTTTTTAAAAAATTTAATTAATTGCTATTAAGTGTGATGAATCACGTTGATTACCTGTTGGCTATCAATACCAGTTCTTTGAATAGGGAAAATAAACTTTTGATTAAAAGTCTCGGTCCCCATCAACCAAACGATTTTGTACTCACTATTAAAGACGGGAAACAGAATCGATCATTTTATTTGATAAAGATTGGTATAGTCGTTTTCCTTGGCTATCGGTGAGAATAGAAAATAAGAGTTTATTTTCTTTTAATTGTATTTTGTTTGGCGATAACAGCAATACAGAATTGTCTTGGACAAGAAGTGGATTTACCTGTTTGAAAAATTTAACACAGAGAGCATTGAACCATCAGAAGTCTAACTTACATTTAAATATCACCACTAGATTGAAAACCGTTGGTACTCTTCACATAGGTGCACAGATTGACAGTGGCTATCACTTATCTTTAGCAGGGCATGATGAACAAGTTACAAAGAACATACAAATTTTGGTAAAATAATTGAGTGCATCAAATTCTCTCTCTCTCTCTCTCTCTCTATATATATATATATATATATATATATATATATATATATATATATATATATATATATATATATATATATATATGCGACATCCCATCTCAAATCCAGCCCCATGCTCCTAAATGACCAGGCTACGCCGCTGTATATATTTATTTATCTTATAGCCATCGCTCATTTTCGAAATGGAAGACTCTCAAATTACTGCAAAATCTTCTCTGGTGTAACAATAATATAAAAAAACATATAATTTGTAGTAGGTTATCACACTTTTAAATTCATTCATGTAGATCTAGATTTTATTGTCATCAATTATTTAATTTTTATTATTATTATTATCATTATTATTATTATTATTATTATTATTATCATCATTATTATTACTATTATTATTATTATTATTATTATTATTATTATTATTATTATTATTATTATTATTATTATTATTATTATTATTATTATTATTAAGGGGCGGTTTGGGTCTAATTATTAGGAAAATCCTTCGAAAAATTGATTTTGAGATTTTGGTGGTAATTGATATTTTATTACCCTAAAAATAATATAATTGAAGTCCAAATTCTTAAAGCAGACTATAAAGGCATGAAAAACACAGTCGAAAATGGTACATATAGTAAGAAAAGTGTGAAAAACGGGAAGCTATTTTACTATTTTCTCAAAATGTCATATTTTTAAGGGTATGGGATACTGTGTCAAACGTTTCTCTGAATCTATTCAATGAAATTGTCTGAAAATTTCCACAGTTATCACATAGATAATGTATTGTGTCACCATAGAGATATTTTTTGATAAGATATGTGAATTTTGAATTATAATCCTAATTCTGAATTTTTAACATCAATTTTGTCATAACATTTTGATTCTCAACTTTGTAATGTTCTAATAAAAATTCCATAAGCTAAAGCCGTAAAATCTCTCTATGGTGACACACTATGGTACAATGTTGACAAGAGGGAAGAATATGGAGGTCATTCCTTCATTAGTTTTAGTGAAACGTTTGCCACAAGATTGTTATATTTTTTTTATGTCAGATCCCCAAATTAGGTCGCAAAATGGGTATCAACACAGATAATTAAAATTTGTCACCATAAATGTTGTTTTTTAACCTATAATGACGACACAGAATGATTAAAACCGCCCAATATTGGTAATTAATTTTATTTTTTTTGAAAAGACCCAAACCGCCCCTTAATTTTACTATTATTATTATTATTATTATTATTATTATTATTATTATTATTATTATTATTATTATTATTATTATTATTATTATTATTATTATTATTATTATTATCATTATTATTATTATTATTATTATTATTATTATTATTATTATTATCATTATTATTATTATTAGTAGTAGTAGTAGTAGTAGTAGTAGTAGTAGTAGTAGTAGTAGTAGTAGTAGTAGTAGTAGTAGTAGTAGTAGTAATAGTAGTAGTAGTAGTAGTAGTAGTAGTAGTAGTAGTAGTAGTAGTAGTAGTAGTAGTAGTAGTAGTAGTAGTAGTAGTATTTAGAATAGTGGATAGCAAAAAGAAAAATGACGAGTGTGACAAATTAATACATGGACATTTCGCCTTTGTTTGGTGTGAGATCTACAAAACACTTAAAATTAAACCTTAGTAAAAATGACCAGAGCTGTAAAATCCGAATACTATGCACATTATATTAAGAAACTACATTTATGCACCCCAATGATTAAAATAAACAAACAAGACAAAATAATTGTTGACGTTTCAGGTCTACCTTTTATCAAAGTAATTTTTTTTTTTAATTTTAAAAACCCAGAACAAACAGATTATATACTGAAGAAAAAATATAATAATAAATTCACAACAAAACAACTAAAGTTTTGCACAATTACATCAGGCACGATTGTCAAGAACGGTGCTGCGAGATGTAGAAGAGGGATTCAATTCTGAGACCTACGGACATGAGCTGAGAAATATGTTTACGTTTTTCTTCTTCTCCAGGCCCATTCGGCCCATGGAGCCGGAGTTTATCCCGGTTTCAATGACGTGAAACGACAATAACAATTGCTTACTATCCGTTGGATAGGATGCTAGTCTATTGCAAAGTACTTTCCGCCAAAATCTTACAGACTCAATTACCCATTCACTGTTGGGTGGACAAGGGGGTGAGAAAAAAAATCTCGACTGCACCCGGGATCGCTCTTGGTCCCTTTGCATGTGGAGCGAGTGCTCTAGCAACTGAGCTGTCGAGACCACGATTGTTGACGTAAAGAAAATATAAGATTGCATCTAGATGATTTTTTTAATTTTCTGAATCTAAGACCATTTTCTTGACACCTTCTTGCTGACAATGTAAACTTTACAATTACTCGTGTCTTTGTCTGTTTACCTTTTTAAACATATATTGGTTGTAGTCTTTTTTATTCAATATAAAATGATGTATTTTGATAAAGGAGAAACCCAAAACGTCAATAATTATTTCGTTTATGATATCTATTGAAGCTTAACAGTTCTTCATATTCGTCTTCTTCGCATATAAAGCTTTATTCTGGTTACATATTCGAATTTGGTGGTTTAAAATACTCCAAAAACAATAATCTTTACTTCTTTTATAAATACATAAATAAATAAATAGAACTTTTAAGAGCGCAATATCCACTAAATTTGCTCAAAGCAAGACATGACGCCTGTTGGGCAATATTACAATTTTTTCGAACAGGAAAAACGCTGTTAACGGCCAGGTACTCATTTTACACCTATATAGTAGTGAGTATAGTGAGAGAATGTGAGTAAAGAGTCTTTTCCAAAAGACCTAACTATGCACCGAGTGAGGCTCGAACCCAGGACCTTCCGATCCCAAAGCGAGTGTCATACCACTAGACCACATAGCCGCACTTTTAAGAGATACAAATAATGAACTTGGTGTGATTTCATATTGTTAGTTTTATATCAAGAAAAAGAATTCCGCGGTGACTTACTCCACGGATACCATGCCAAAATCCCAATGTAATAAAATCTCAATATAAAGTGTTTATTATGTTCCCTATTGTGTGAAAGTCCCTTAAGACTGTCGACTTCCCTGTCGCGCCAGTTGCACATGTCGCCCCCATTAGTTAGGTCTGATGGGATAACGTTACACAAAGAGATGAAACCTCTCTGAGGTTGGCTTTCACAGAAAAATCAATGTCGTGTATATGACATGACACGACTCCCTTCTAATAAGCCCAATATTGTTGCTTTGGCTTTCGGAGGCTTTAATATTAACATGGGGATTTAAAGGTTCAACCTTTGTAGTTTTTAACATATTTCCCATCCTTTCAATGCCGATTTTATGTCGATTTCACTAAAAGAAAAATGTGAAATATATTTTTTTAATATAAAATGTCCAATATAGAATTTGGAAATACGTTGCAAATGTTTCCGATTGAAAATCAATATATCTATATGTCGCATGATTTATTCGCCATCGGGACGCCATCTTCTCACTTTTAATTATTCGTCTTTTGTGATTCATTCATCATGTTTCGTTGAAACGGTGTCTACATTTGCTGGGGCAATACGGTCGGTCTTTTGAATTTAACTTTGGGAATCGCTATCTGGCAACCTTAGGCCTATTGGCAAATTCCTTTGCGCGCACCAAGCTACATGCTTTATTACCGGATCTATTATGACGGTTGAGGGCTCAAAAGATTAGCTTCAATCTAGGTATGTGAATTTCCACATTACAGTAATGTAATAAGGAAAATAGATGACTGCCTTTTCGTAATAGCCATTATTTCTCCGCAAACAGTGCGGGTTTTCCACTAATTATACTAAGAAGAAAAATAATAATAATAATAATAATAATAATAATAATAATAATAATAATAATAATAATAATAATCTCATCATCATCATCATCATCATCATATCATCCATCATCATCATCATCATCATCATAATTATAATAATAATTATTATTATTATTATTATTATTATTATTATTATTATTATTATTATTATTATTATTAGCATGTTAAAAAGTGTGTAAATTATGCAGAGTAGGTTACCTATATCAAAATATTGAATCATAATAAACATATTAACTACTTCTGAGTTGTGCTAGATATCAATGATGTGCATTTAGCTCACGACATCCACCAGCCGGCCATAACGTACCAACGCACAAAACGATGTGTAACCTTGAATATTTATGGTCTAGAGAAAGAATAAATGTCTGGTTAAAAACAATAACGGACATTTGAGTGACGTAATTTTCGATCCTTCT
>NC_088365.1:34555758-34568258 GCF_034508935.2 Berghia stephanieae
ATCTGGTTCGAGTTCTGATCTGGGCAAAGTTGAGTCCTTGGAAAAAGGTTCTTTATTCATATTTTCTCACCGCGTTCATGTGCGAATGTGTACCTGGCCTGTAACAGCGTCGTTTCTGTCGAAAATAAATGTGATAACGCCAAATAGAAGGTCATGTCTTGTCCAACTTTTGTTGCTGTTGGCTTTGGTTCCCTTGTATGGTGCTTTGAGCACATTTGGTAGATATTGCTCAATATTATATGGTGAGATTTTTTAAAAAGTTTTTAAATGCAAACTTTATTTTCTGTAGCTCTCGCTCTCCTCTCTATCTATATATCCAAATATATATTGGTCAATCTATCACAAATACATTCACAATTATTCTCAATTTGATTCTCTCGCCTTATCTCTTTATGTTTCTTCATCCTATCTTTCTCTTTATCTTTCTAACTATCAATCTATCTGTCTGGCTATCTAACGATCTATCTATCTCCCTCTTTCTTGTTATCAATCCATCTACCTATCACTTTACCAACCCTCTCTCTCTCTCTCTCTCTCTCTCTCTCTCTCTCTCTCTCTCTCTCTCTCTCCCTATATCTCCCCTTATCTATCCATCTCTCTCTCTCTCTCTCTCTCTCTCTCTCTCTCTCTCTCTCTCTCTCTCTCTCTCTCTCTCTCTCTCTCTCTGTTCTGGAATTTCCATCCGTGATATTCTGGGACGGCTAAACTGAAATGACAGCCTCATGGACGGATGGTTATCACCCAAGTGTATCAATTACTCAATGATTATCTCTGTATGGGGTTGACTTGTGTCTTTGTTAATAAGGTATGATTTTATCCACGTGTGGTTTGGTGGCGTGAGCTGGGAGACAGATTCGGTGCATTTTCATACACGGATTCTTGAAATGTTTCTCCCCGGCTGATATACTGGTGCTATGCCTTAGGCGAAATGCTCAAAACATCCACCAACAGGATATGCGTACCAACACACAAAACTATGTATAACCTTATATGTCTATAGTAAGATTTATAGAATGAACGTGAGCTCATGTAGATGAAACTAAATTGACGTCACTCAGTTCTTTGTTATTGATTTTAGACAGCCATTTATATGATTAGTTTTCACTAAATTCAATCAATCAGACTATGAACGTTAAAGGTTACGCATTGCTTTGTGTGTTGGTACGTTATAATATATGGCTGGCGAATTTTGTGAGTAATTTACTTAAACAAATAATATCAATGTGTAACCAACCCATCCAGTCAATGTGATATTATGTCGGAATGACTTGGATGGAGAAAACTGAGTACGATGAAAATAACTCGCTTAATAAATACAAAGATATGAGTGAATTGAAAGAGTCTGTGTGGTCTAGTTGTTTGACTCGCATTCGGATCGGATGGTCCTTTGTTCGAAACCCGCTCTGAACGGCGCACATTTGATTCCTTGGAATAGGCTCTTTACTCACATCCTCTCACCGTATTCAGGTGTAAAATGAGTAGATGGCTGATAACAGCGTTGTCTCTTTCGGGGAAAAAAAATTGCAATACCTCCTAACAAGCGTCATGTCTCGCCCTACATTTTATGTGTTGCTGTTGGCTTGGGGGATGGGATGGGGGAGGAGGTTGTATTGTGCTATAAAAGCCCTAGTTTTAGTTGGGATTGCCTGACTGGCATGCATCATTACTCGTCCTACTTGTTAAGTGTTGCTGTTGGCTGCGGAATCCTTGTAAAGTGATTTGAGTACGTTTAGTGGATACTGCGCAATATAAATGGCGCAATTTTTTTGGAGGGGGGGGGGGTCACTTAGATTATCTCCCTGTCGTACATCTTTATGGTAATATATTATATGTTCTGTTAACATTGATGTCTTTGTCATACTATCTACGCAATATTTAAAAATCTTACTTTGAGGGGTGGAATTACGGTATTCTGTCATATCTTTGTATTTATTAAACTAAAAGTATTTTTCATCGCTGAATAATGCATACTCGCAATATCATTGTTTTATTTGTCACTATTATTGTGTCTCGTCCTAGAAATAAGATATGAAGTGAGTAGAAAAGTGCCAGAAGACAATAGAGAATAAAAAAATTTTTCGCGGCGGTGGTGGGGTTTGAACCTGCGACCTTATTGGTACGACAACTCCGCCTGGCAGGTGAGAGCGTGGCTCTACCGTGTGAGCTATCCACGAACACAAAAATATTCGTTTCAAACCCAAAGTCATTTCTAGATCCCTCTCTCACCCACTTCTTGAGACCGCCGATTCGTTCACCACCATCGCAAAGTAATTTTGACCAGCAGTTAAGCTTAATAGCCAATATTCTCAACACAAACATATAACATAGAAACGATTGAGACATTGAGTATGCTCCGGTGTATGGGGTGAATTTTTAATTCAGAAAAGTGAGTGGAGCAGGCACTTATGTTGGTAACAACAAGATATGAAGTGAGTAGAAAAGTGCCAGAAGACAATAGAGAATTAAAAATTCACCCCATACACCGGAGCATACTCAATGTCTCAATCGTTTCTATGTTATATGTTTGTGTTGAGAATATTGGCTATTAAGCTTAACTGCTGGTCAAAATTACTTTGCGATGGTGGTGAACGAATCGGCGGTCTCAAGAAGTGGGTGAGAGAGGGATCTAGAAATGACTTTGGGTTTGAAACGAATATTTTTGTGTTCGTGGATAGCTCACACGGTAGAGCCACGCTCTCACCTGCCAGGCGGAGTTGTCGTACCAATAAAGTCGCAGGTTCAAACCCCACCACCGCCGCGAAAAAAATTTTTATTCTCTATTGTCTTCTGGCACTTTTCTACTCACTTCATATCTTGTTGTTACCAACATAAGTGCCTGCTCCACTCACTTTTCTGAATTAAAAATTCACCCCATACACCGGAGCATACTCAATGTCTCAATCGTTTCTATGTTATATGTTTGTGTTGAGAATATTGGCTATTAAGCTTAACTGCTGGTCAAAATTACTTTGCGATGGTGGTGAACGAATCGGCGGTCTCAAGAAGTGGGTGAGAGAGGGATCTAGAAATGACTTTGGGTTTGAAACGAATATTTTTGTGTTCGTGGATAGCTCACACGGTAGAGCCACGCTCTCACCTGCCAGGCGGAGTTGTCGTACCAATAAGGTCGCAGGTTCAAACCCCACCACCGCCGCGAAAAATTTTTTTATTCTCTATTGTCTTCTGGCACTTTTCTACTCACTTCATATCTTGTTGTTACCAACATAAGTGCCTGCTCCACTCGTCCTAGAAATGAAGTTTTGCTTCTGGCTTTGGTCCCTTTTTGAGCGCTTTGAACATAATTTCAAAATATATGAAAGTGGAAAATTTAGGAGCAGATATTTGTGTGAGATAACTTTTTGAAAAGGAATGCATAAAACAATACCAGGCCTTAGGAGGGGGGAAATACAAGAAAGAAACATCCCCAAAAATTGATATTTTTTATACTTTTTCTTTGTTTTTTTTTATGGCTCTGAGTCAAACGCACCTTTCATGCTCTATTTTTTTTTAAAGGAAGAACGTTTAATTCTAAACAGAAATTCTCTACAACAATGCTAATATGTCTACTTAATTACTGCCTCTTGCTGAGTGATTTGATAGACAACAATAATTGGAAAACTGTGACTCATTTGCCCGCTCAATTCAGGTGTTAATGGGTCCGTCGCTATTGGCTGTGACAGATATTGTATGAATGCCAGCAATGAAGCACGAGCCGCACCGATGTTACTGCTCTCTTGGTGAAAACGATCGGATTGTCAGATTTTAATCACATAAAAACCCGCTTTTGAAAAAGACTAAACAATAAATTATTATAAATTTGTTGTGTTCAAAGACGAGTTAGTGAATCTGGCGGGGAACTCTTTTGAAGTCTTGGTTAGTAGATGTGGGCACACATTATGGCCGAGTGATTAAGATAAAGATAAATATGGCTATTTATATATCGCATTTCCATGGATTCATCATGCTCGTTGAGCTTCATGATACCTTATGATATGTTTTTTCCAGAAAGTCTCATGACACCTTGTTTCTCGTTCCGTGTCATACAGTACAAGAACCTGTTAGGCGTCCTTATATTAATGACATTCTTACAGTGTTCGTCTCAACTTATAGCAAGTACTCATTTATACATGAGTCGAGAGAGAAAATGATTTCTGCCTTACCGAAGGATTAGACATGATACCGCTGAGCCAGAAATACCACACAAAATACTCATCATGACATCTTCAACTTTAATTTCAGTATAATAATAATATGTGTTGTGTTATTCAACCTTTTATGCGCATTTATTTTCTTTCCACTGTATTCAAGCCAATGGAAACTAGACTCTCTCCCGCTCTTTGTCAGATATAATTAAAAAGAAAGTGGATATTATTTCTCCAAATATTTTGAATGAATCTGTATCAATCTGGCAAATCAATGTCTTTAATATGCACCGAAACTATTTCACCCAAAATTACAAGACGTTTGGAGTTCGAATCTGTTTTTAATTTCTTTCCTTTTTGGAATTTATGAAAAAAGGAAACATCGTGACAAAATACTCGTATGACAAATTCGCGTAATTTTGAACTGTTTTCTAAATATTGGGTGTTGAAACAGGACTGGAACTGTAAATTCCTGTATCTAGGCTAAATAATTACTTGTGTTTCAGAAAAAAAATAATTTGAAAATGAAATGCAATTATATTTTTGATAACATTTTATAGTGGAAAAAACTAAATATCACAAATGTCACATAAATGCCTTATACATTTCCCAACACAAACATACAGACAACTAAGAAAGGACTATTGCTGTGCTCATACTTATGATCTCAATATTTTAAAAACTTTTATCTTCTTTTAAGTTATGACGACACATAAGCGTGTTTTGAATTTGATCTTAAATTATTGATTATAACAAATTTCATTTTAATTAATTACGTGAATACGCTTGTGCCAATATTTTTATAAAATGAGTATCGTCTTCAAGTATGATGACGGCTTTAAGATAGGAATACTGTCAAGATTAAAATGTATTATCATTTGCCGATATTAGATAAACCCGACGGACAATGCAGTATGTAAATCACAGGAGCTGGTTTGTGCTTAAATTACACAGCCTGTTGTGAACTTATATCAAACCCAAGGAAATAATAAATGAGTTACCGTTTGGGAACGAATTACTATTTTTGAAAATAAGAAAACAATTTTAAACATGGGAAATTTCTCTTAGTCCGAGTCTTTTAGGAAAAGTCCTTGGAAAATGTGAAAACTGAGCTCAAATTGTGAAATAGCAATATGTAAGTTGTCGTATTTTTATACTTAATTTCGTGATGTGCTCACAAAATTCTTCATATATTTAGAATTCACATCAATATACCAATTATTTTTACACATCTGCTGCTAAATATTTGAATATTTTCTTTATTGAATTTTGAAACAATTGTATCAAAATAAAGTGTCAAAGTTTAGGCCGTTTTTTACCATCCTGTCTAATATACGATTTGTTCACTAGTAGCCATTTAACAGGGTTCCTCTTTTCCTTGTCTGGTGTTTCTAGCTTTTCATTCTGTAAAAACAATCTCTTAAAGAGTAGTCGACTTGCTTGAAGTAATTTATCGCAGCCTTTCGAAACTGAGAACTCACTGTAAAATATAAACCGCATTCAAAACTAAATATCATTTGGAAAAGAATTTGAGAAAGCGTGTGGAATATGGCTTTGAATTTTGTTATCCAGTTACAGGCATCTGTATGGCCAAAGTGTTCTCCCAAGAAAACAAAATGGAACACAACGTATGGTATGGAAAACAAAATATATATGGTCATCGATGAGAAGATCAGAGTGTTGATTTGGGATAAATGCCTCGTCGCGCTTCTCTGTAGCCTTTGACGGGATTGTTTGAAGTTTGAGATATAAAGGAATGAAGCTACACTTGAAGCGCAGATACACCATGGCACCATTAGTCCAAACAGGAACGCGTAAGGTCTATATTTCTTTACTTGGCAGATATGACTCCGTTCGAATTGGCACAGCTCTGTGACGGGATGAAACATTACATCGATGTTGAGTGCGATACTTAAAAGAGTTATTATGGTGAGAGTGATTTGTCCGAATCGCGCTTGCTTTCCAAGTGCGAGGAAAGTCGTAGGATATGCGGTCATCAACAGTCGTAAGACTGACATGCACACCTGAAGCCAGGTAATGAAAACCATCAGAGTTCGCATCATGAACAAACTTACGATGCAGAAGACATGTTCTTGTATCGACCCAGTCTCACCAAGTTGTACTGGGTAGATTAGCGCGTACCAGACAAACATACAAAAGATGAAGCTTATATTTGAGGCGTGGATGAATTTTAGAATCATATAAAAACCCTTTCGTCCACTTTTGACGATCCCTCTAAATACGCGGATAGATATCGTATTGTTTACAATGCAAATGGGAAACAGGATGTATGTGGCAATTGCTCTTACTTTTAAGAACCAATTGGCAAAGTCCTCGTGTTCTTGATAAACATCTGGATCACATGTTGCTCTTGGGGGCAAGAAACAAACTTGATAGTTTAAATCACCAGAATTATTTAGATTAGTATGAATACTACCAGTGACCAAACTTAAAGTTGTAGACGATACATTTGATACCTGTCTGTCTGCAGCCATGTTATTTATAGCACAATGAATAAATATTCACATTGTCTTTTCCTTCCGTTTTTAATCAATATATTTTTGTGCAGCACAGTGCACAATTTATACCAATGAATTGCGTTTGATAAAACTCTAAAAGCTGTTTTGAACTAGATGTCTATTATGAAATGACTTGTAGATAGTTCCCGACGTGTACATATATGCAGGTCTGACTTCCGAACCCAATTATGGACCTGGTATAAGTTGTAATAATTTGTGTTATTTTTTATATTCCATTACAACAATGAGCTAAAATAAATTGGGTTATCACATCTACAAATAAATGCACGTCGGTAGTTCCTAATAGCTAATGTCTTTAATAATAATAATAATATATAATAATAATAATAATATAATAATAATAATATAATAATAATAATAATGCTGAAAACTTATATAGCGCTATAACTCAGAGACACCAGACTCTAAGCGCTTAAATTACAAATTACTTTGGCTGAAACATACTATTCACACACACAAGCACCACACACACACACACACATACACACACACAACACACACACAACACAAACCAAACCTATCTTGCTTCTCATACCATCTACTAAAATCGAAACGAATATGTTTTAAGCGAACGTTTAAAAATAGACAAAGATTCTTTTTCACGAATGCTCTGCGGTAAGGCGTTCCAAATAGAGGGTCCGAAATGAGAAAAGGATCTCATTCCAGCATTTTTCCGAATTCGAGGGACAACTAGTTTTGTGGAATCACTGGCCGAACGTAAGGGGCGGGGGTTTTGAATATCTTTCAATTAGTTCTGAAAGGTAGGAAGGGGCAGTACCTTCAAGACAACGATACACTAAAACACATACTTTGAATTTAATTCTTTTCCCAACAGGCAGCCAATGCAGGTCATGAAGTAGAGGTCCGGCAGAGTCGCACCTACGCTTCATGAATACTAGTCTGGCAGCGCTGTTTTGGACAATCTGAAGACGTTTCAGATTGTATTGCGAAACGCCAAACGAAAGAGCATTACAATAATCCAATTTCGATAGTACGAGGGACACAACCAGGTGCTTGGTCACATCCTCAGATATGAACCGTCTAATGGAAGCAATCTTTTTTAGTTGGAAAAAATAGAGATCTAACCAAATTATTAACCTGATGCTCCATCGACAGTCCAGAGTCTAAGAATGTGCCAAGGTTTTTCACTTTGTCAACAATTTGAATAGAGGCATCCCCCAACTTCAAGTCTGTTTCACTTTTCCACTTCCTGTTCCCCACATACAGCACCTCCGTCTTATCATCATTCAGTTTCAGTCTGTTCTCATTCATCCATTTCTTAACACTTTGGATACAATTTTTACTATTGGCTGATACTTCTTGTACATTTCTCGTATTGGAAACGCAGTACAATTGCGTATCATCAGCGTATTGATGGTAAGACAGACCAAAAATCTGCTGATTTTAGACAGAGGGCCAACGTACAAAACAAAAAGAACGGGTCCAAGTACTGAACCCTGGGGAACCCCACAATCAAGAAAGATTTCCTCCGATCTATATTCATCCACCGTATAATCTGTTTACGATTAAACAAATATGACCTAAACCAATCAAGCGCTGCACAAGACACGCCATAAGTAATTTCAAGACGTTTGAGAAGAAGATTGTGATCAATAGTATCAAAAGCAGACGATAGGTCAAGCAAATTCAGCAAAGAACATGAACCATTGTCTATAACAGAGAGGAGATCATTAACAACCCTAACAAGTGCGGTTTCCGTCGAATGATGTTGCCTATAAGCAGACTGAAATTTTTCTTCAAGACAATTATTTTTAAGATGAGACAGTAATTGTTTCAAAACAAGCTTTTCTAAGATCTTAGAAAGAAAAGGAAGATTAGAGACAGGGCGATAGTTTTTTAAGTTCTCTTTATCAAGATCGGGTTTTTTCAAAAGGGGTTTGACATGAGCAACTTTGTAAATGTCTGGTACAGCACCTGACTGCAACGAATTATTAACAATACATGTAAATGGTGTTAAAATTACATCAATGCATTTTTTTAAAATGGCAGTATTTAAGGAGTCTAAATCACAACTTTTGGTTGGAGACGACATAATGCACTCACATAAATCAGCTTCAGTAATCATTGAAAAATGTGTTAACAAATAATCATGAAATGTGTCAAATGTTGTATGGATCGATTCAGACGACAGTTCTTTCCTGATGGTATCCGTTTTTTCTTTAAAATATTGACCAAAGCGAGTTGGTAGATCTGCACGATCGATTAAAGATGGGAGAGCTGGTTGCGTCTGTTGTCCAGCAGTTCCTTGGTCAAGGCAAAGAATTGTCTCGAACGTCCCACGTTTTTAGGCTTTCTTCATAGAATTTCTTTTTGGCCCTGAAATTGACGGCTTTTGCATCATTTCTAGCCGCGATGTATCGCTTCTTATCGACAGCATCTCTGGACTTGAGCCATTTTCTTTCTGCCCGCCTCCTGGCTAATCCATTCAATTTTATTTCGGTATTATACCAGGGTGCTTGACGTCTCACTTTTACTGCTCTAGTTGTTAAGGGAGCATGCTTGTCCACCGTACCAACAATTGACTCGTGGAGACCATTCGCATCATGTTTATTTTTAACGTTATGGTCAAGGTCTTGTTTAAAAATGTTCATGTTTATATTCTTCAAATTACGAGATGTTATCATCTTTTTTACTTCGTGCTTCATTGGAAATAAAACGCAAAACACAATTAAATGATGGTCAGAGATTAATTTATCAATATTTGAAACAGGTGAAGAGAGAGAAGGTTCAATGTCTGTAATGACATGATCTATTGTGTGGCCATGGTTGTTTGTAGGACCGCTTACAAGTTGAATATAGTTGTTTGTGTCAATAATCTCCCGAAATACTTTCGATTCATTTTTGTTTCCGAAATAATCAATGTTAAAATCACCCATAAAAATGTTATGCTTTTTGTTAATGGATTGCATAGACATAAATTCTCCGAACTCAGATAAAAAATCAATTGTTGATATTTTGTTTTGTTGGCTTGGTGGTGGGCGTTAGACACAGTGAAACGACTTTTTAAAATTATTTTCATGAATGGCAAATCCAGCGTACTCAAAACTTCTAAAATTATCATGGTGAAATGATATCTTGTCAAAGAGTGACAAGTTGTAAATAATTGCAATTGTTATGAACCAAAACGGTTTTTGAGCCTTTAGAAGAGAAAATCCAGATCTTTAAATCAAAATCCATATGTGTAAAAGCCTTGCCCTATGTTTTTTTTTTTTTGTTTTTTTTTTTGGGGGGGGGGGTTTGGCATCGTTGGTTGTCATCTCTGGTTACATAACTCTATCAACCAAGAGATCCGATGAACTCCGATACTTTAGTCAGGGAAGAGACGAAAATCAGTTTTTGAAACTTAAACTTATCGATTGTTGTTCTACTTGCAAACCCGCTACATCTTCGATCTAGAACTGATCATTGAGATGTATCTTATCTCGTAAAACACCTTCTTAATATATAAAAACCGCTTAAACAACAAATGAACAAGAAACGTTTGTGCTGTTAGTGAATGAAAATAAAAAAGTAAAACATAAAGGCATTTAAAGAGCTTCTTTGAATTCAATAGTTGATGTTAAAATGGAGATGTTCTGGGCCCGTTTTCATGAACGAGGACTAGATTTAGTAATTTACTAGTCTAGTAAATGACTAGCTAGTCTCAAGTCTAAAAATCGGATTTCATGAACGCTTTCTAGTCTCGGACTTGCTAGTCACTTGCATAGAAGTGGGCGTTGTAAGGACGGTGACGGCTATTTTGTGCGGGTAACATCACCTCTCTACTACACGAATGCAAGAAAGATACACACGCTTTCATACTTACAACGAATAAGATTTCCAAAGAGGAAATTGGCAACTCATGTTATAGGCTGCAATGATGTCCATCGTTGACTGTCAATTCTATATTTAGGCCAATTGCAGTTTCAGTGAGTTAACGAACACCACACCGAGATTGAAACTCAAAGAAATTGAACCAAAAAAATTAATAATAATTACACAAAAGAGAAAGTATGTTCTGATTAATCACATTATTTCAGTCAATTGCAATGTCAACAGAATAACTTTTGTCTCCACTATACTTTCTAATCATTTTGTTTTTGACGCAAATACTTCGATTTCGAAATCTCTCATTCCCTCTCAACTCGGAGTCGATAGATTCTGTTGGTTTTTTTTTTTTTTTTTAATTTTTACTCCCAAAAATGTGTACTTTCGACGATCTGCACTTATCTTATAGTTTTTTAAAGCCAGTGTCAATGGCAACAGGACACTTTTTGTCTCTGCCATGCGTAACTGACGTATTTTCTTTCCGAATTGAAGTGCACTCAATCTAAAGACTAAAAATATCTGCTATCTTGTTAACGCTATGACGTTTCCTAGTAACTAGTCTCAGACTAAATCATGAAGTTGGCAAATGACTAAAACTTAGCCAAACTTAGTCCGAAGGTGCCGTGATTTAGTCCCGGACTTGCTTAGTCAGCGCACATAAAATCCGATTTTTTCAAGTCAAAGATAGTCAGAGACTAGGTGCTAGTCCGCGTTAATGAAATCGGCCCCTGTGTCTCCCATCCTTGAAAACCCGACATAAAGCTGACCGAGGCTGAAGCAAAGAATCGGCATGGAGAGCAGTCGTCCGAATAGTCCTTCTTCACTTAACAATAATGGCAGTGATGGTTCAACGAACCAATCACGGGTATTACTATCAATGGTATGCGTTTGAGTTAAAAACTCACCTGTTCTCCCCGCGTGATCAATCGTACCAACACACAAACCCATGTGTAATATTTAACGTTTCTCGTCGTCTGCTTGGGAAATTCCAGTGAGAAATTATCACGAAGAAGACCGTCGAAAGAGAGAACAAAAAGCAAAGTAACTTTAAATCTATTTATTTTCCTATTTGTTAACAACCGGCTATTTTTGTCCGAGCGAGCTTGAGAGGGTGTCACTAATCCCGTATTTCGATTGGCCAAATGTCTACTGGGTAGCATTCTATACTTTTCTCAACCCTCTCTCTCTCTCTCTCTCTCTCTCTCTCTCTCTCTCTCTCTCTCTCTCTCTCTCTCTCTCTCTCTCTCTCTCTCTCTCTACCGTGTGCAGTTGTGTGTGTGTGTGTGTGTGTGTGTGTCTAAGAGAGACAGAGAGAGAGAGAGAGAGAGAGAGAGAGAGAGGGGAATGCTGGTATAAATGAATGTAATGAAAGAGATCATGTCCACATTGATGTTATAAGTTGAGGTATAATACTCACAATATCTGCCAGCCAGATAAAACCTACCATTACACAAAAAAAAACTATGTATGTCAGACGTTTATAATCTGATCTATATATTTTAGTGAGAAATAATCACTCAACTCGTCCAAAATCAGTAACAAAGAGCTGAGTGAGGTCGGCTTCGTTCCTTCTATGCAAATTATTGATAGGAGTAGAGACCGCGCAGAGTGAGTAGAGTTCTTGGATATGTATAATTTGTAATCAGTGTTTAAAATGTTAACACATCAAAACATAACGGTGTGCTTTAAACTTTGAATGATGTACGTGTTGATTGTGATTGAGTAACATGCGTTGTGAATCTGTGTATTGTGCCTGCTTTCTTGCTTCCTGTTTAAAGTGACGTCGAATAAAATTTTCCAATAAAAAAATTATTATACGGCGATTGTAAATTTGACATAATTCGCCAAAATCAGAAGGTTTGCATGACTGATAAAAATGATAATGTCTGGATTTCCCTGTAGTCGACACACACACACACACACACACATACACACACAGGGAGAGAGAGAGAAAGGGAGAGAGAGAGAGAGAGAGAGAGAGAGAGAGAGA
>NC_088365.1:34573258-34585758 GCF_034508935.2 Berghia stephanieae
ATAACAATCGTTGCTTTAGAATGAAAAAAAATATAATATAAAGGCAACGATGTTCGTTGTGTTGCCGGAAATTCAATGTAAAATAATGAATTGGCATCATGTAAAACATTCGGACAGTGGACTCACGAGCGATTGTTGTATAACAAATTTTTTAAAAAGTGGTCCTTCAGAGCCATTCGGCCCATGGAGCCGAGTTTATCCCCGTTTCTATAGCTCGAAACTGACAAAAGCGAATAGGACGCGTCTATCGAAAAGCACTTTCCTTCCCCCAGATATAACAGACCCAGCTACCCAATCACTGCTGGGTGGACGGAGGGTGACGGGGGGGGGGGGAGGTCAGAAAAAATCTCGACTGCCCCCCCCCCCCCGGGATCGATCTTGGTCCCTTTGCGTGTCAACTTCGCCGAAGTCCCGGGTTTGAGAGTTTTGCCAAGATGAGTGTCATTTAAATCGATCAATATTTGAAGGACAAGTTTTCTGGCCAAATTTTTTAATGTTTGTTTTTCAAGAGTACAGCACAATTGTTAAGACATGAAAAAACAACTTGTCAAGTGTCATCTCTTAACCAGTTAACTGCCGTACTGTAGAAAAACTCGTAATTCAAAATTTGGCCTGAAAATTCATCGTCCTTCAAATATCGATCGATTTAAATAACCCTCATTCTGGCAACAATTCTCAAACCCGCTTGACAAATTTCTAAATACGAGAACGGCTGTTGAGGAGTTAATTTGGAAACAATCAAATGACTGGGATAGTGCATATTTAAATGTTTTGTGTCTTTCACTTGTGACGGTTTGATTCTTCTTATTGACCAGTTCTGACTATATTTCGGCTATTCCTGACACCATTCTCTTGATTATTTTCCAATGCCAAAATAATATCAATGTTGGCTCCTTCTTTACTATTTCCATGGTAACACTGAGTGATGGGGCTCATAAATACATCTAGCACGGGTATGGACCTAATTAGATTGGCGGAGGAATACAATAAATAATTCTGCATGTAGATCATAGCAGAGGAATGCAATAAGTAGATCTGCCATAAAGAACTAGATTGGGTTGAAAAGGAGAAAAAGAAAAAAAAAAAGAACTGATCCCAAAGTATATGAGTTTGTCTCCGATTGTTTTGGTTTTTTTTACAGTCGGGCCCGGTCGCTTACTGTGCTGAGTAGCTTGAAAGGGGGGGGGGGGGGGGGGGGGGGTGTTCAGGTGATTAGAGGGCGTGATTCGTTTCTTATTTTTATTTTATCTTTTTGTTGATTTTTTTCTGGGGGGGGGGGGTTGGTAAATTTTTTAAAAATTTAATTTTTGTTATTGTTATTTTTGTTTTTTTATTCCGGATTTTTTTCATGAGAGGGTGGTGTTCAAGTTTTTTAGTTCAGTAATGCATCCAGAGCTTGGTTTCCTCAGTTTATTTGGGGGATCGAAAGTCGCTCGACTGAAAAAGCGTTTGACCAAGGCTTGAACAATAGGCCGATAAAATTGTGTTCTGCTTGTTGCTCTTTCCATTCGATTGTGACTGAGTTGCTTGGTCGAATCTGTTTATGGCTGCAGCTTCTAATAGTATCACACTACTGTGGTATGATGATCTATCCAGACCGCAAATTCATCTCTGCATTTCGTGTAAGGTCGCGAACATCCCTGGAAGCCTTGTCACAACGCAACGCTCGACCAGATGCTCTGCTGTTCGGGCTTTTGACCACAACGGATACATGTTGGACAGGCGGAAATTCCCAACTGATGAAGCGACGATGCCGTGCGGCAGGTTCTCAACCGAAGTCGATTCGCCGCCACCCAGTGTCTCCTCTTGCTGATACAGAAGCCTGGCAACTTCTCTCCCAGTTTCGAGGAGTCTAAGTCCCCGTCTCCCCGAGGGATTGAATTCGTCAAAAACCGACTTCCTTCTAGTATGCGCAGACCTGTCCGAAGTCGGGCAAACTAAATACAAGTCTTCGGCCATCGCGGGCTCCATACTACAGTCTGTTCTGTCTGTCAGGTTTACGGCAGATAGCTGTTTGCGTTAGATAAGCGAACCAATTGAATCGCTCGTCAGAATGCAAGACATGACCCGTGCATTCAATCCGGTAATATTTCGGGGGTGATGGTGACGTTGACAATTGAACTTTGAATCAAGAATTTGACTAGAGAATCAAATACTTTCATTACAGGGATTGAATAAAGTTTCTTAAATTAAAAAAAACAACTTTTGATTATGTTAACTTCACACTTAGTTTTCATTATCTGGCAGATCGTGACAGTGTACGAACTTGACACATAGGGCAGCATTTAGCTCTTGTAAAATGAGATGCTTAAATGGAGTCAAACTATTTGGGATTCTAATATCTAAAATGGTAGAACATTCAAACCACTAAAGAAAGGGTAAGTTTCGATCACTTATTTAATCCAGGATTTTCATTTCCCTGTTTATGTCCATGCAATAACCTATTAGTGTCTTTTCCAAAGGGTCGCAAGCAATTGTTATTACTTTGATAAACTCTACCTTTGTAGTTTTGAATGACCACTCAGAGTGGATTTATGAAAAAGAATATCTCTTAATATGTTTTTAACTTATATCTGACTACCGCCGTGGCAAAGGATCCTTGAAAAGAAAGGATAAAATCAAATTGTCTCAATCTAGGACCTGGCAGGTAGGTGTATATCAAAGGAAAAGGTCAATTTGGGGATAGAAGAGACTATCCGAAACGCCTAACAACTATCGTAACGTTAGGGGGGGAAATCGACTATTTTCGTATAACGGAACTGGTGCGTTACAAATGGAGTACGGTGTTCTTACAGATGTACAGTATTTGCGAGGACAGATCTAATTCGATTTGGGGAGAGATAGAGTGAATACATCAAGTAAATAAAACTTGAGTGTAACAAAATGAAAAAGAAACATGTTATCTTCCGGGAGCAAATGCTTCGCTTTGCCGTTGTGTGGTATCGTTTGTGATGCAAGCATACGTGTGATTAAAACCTCCTCTAGATACACCATAAAAATCTCTCTCTGACAAGAACCATTTAAAGGCTACCCTTCCACTGAAAATCTGTTTACAAAATGATGATGAAATTGTCTTTACTAACAGATAATATTTTGGTATGTTATGTAACAACAGACCAATACTTCCTAGTTTGTTTTGATCCGGTTCCAGAACAGAATCGTTTTGATCCGGTTCCAGAACAGAATCAATTAGTGTTCAGATAAGAAAAGCAATTGGAATTCGAATACTCACTTTTCAATCCTAAGGCGAGAGACGTATCACTTCGCCACCAACTCGCCTTTACATTACCTCGTCAAAAGAGAGAAGCCACCACCAACTAATAGCAATAACCATTTATGGGTGGAAATCGGAAAGAAATAAAATCGCAGCGGCCAATAAAGTGTGATGGGGCTACGAATAAATCTAGTCCGGATCTAATTAGATTGGCGAAGGGAAACGATAAATACGTCCGCAATATAGAACAAGATTCGGCTCAAAACAAGACATTGTAACATCACTCAACATAACATACTATGACATTAGCTTGGTCTCGTTTGATGAAAATGGAAAATTATTATCAGTATCCGGAATTGACTGGCCATGGCAGGACTCACCGTTTGTCTACTTTTTATTCCAATTTAACTTCTCGTAAATTGTAAATATAACAGCGTTAATAAGAACATAAATAAGACGCTATGCGTGACTTTTGACAAGACCATATTGATCTCACTTCAAGCCACCCAGTCCAATAAATAATATTATTAGTGAAAAGATGGAGTTGTTCATTTAGAATGATAATTATCATTACCATATTCATTATAATTATGAGCATGATCATCATTATTGTTATTATTATTATTATTATTATTATTATTATTATTATTATTATTTATTATTATTATTATTTATCATCATCATCATCATCATCATCATCATCATCATCATCATCGTCACCATCATTATCATCATCATCATCATCATCATCATCATCATCATCATCATTTTGATGATGCAACACCCGATCAAGTCAAATAATGAATGTGAAAATCTCATCTTTCAAAAAATCACATTAAAAAAGCATTTAACGCAATGATGAGCTGAAAAATGTGTTGGCTAGTCGAGAATCTGGAATTGTATCAAAGTAAATATTCCTTCTTTGCGTAACCGTCTGCGTTGTTACGTGGCATCAGAAGGGGAAAGTATTCTAATTATCCTTTGTGTTCAAATCATGGCTTATTATTTTTCTTTGAACAGTTAATACCATAATTATAATTTTCTATAATTTGAATTATTTTTCCCTCTTTATAATCCAATAATGTAGTCTAATGTTTGTGACTAAAACGTAGATATGCTCAATTTATTGTTTCAATTTTTTTATTAATCAAATAGTTAAAGAAATAAAATTTCAATTTTGATTAAAGAAATAATTCAGCGTGGCTCAGCGGTATGATCTTTGCTTCGTACCCAAAAGGTACCGAGTTCGACTACCAGCCTCGTTGTGTAGCCTTGAGCAAGTCATCTTTCTGAGCTCATTTTGCGGCACTGCACTGCAGCTGACGCCTGGGTTAATTCAGTCTTCCCTTGGGGATGAATAAAGGGAATATTTTTTTTAATTGATAACGTCTGATTTTTTATCATTCAGTGCTTTTGATCGTTGACTTTTCTGAATTGTACTTATTGCTTTAGTTATAATTGGTTGTTAAAAGGATTAACTCCTATTAACCTTTTATCTATAATATGATACCATCATCTTGGCAATATATTTTTTTTCATGTCTCTATCTGTTTCTTTCCTTTCCTCCTCCTCTTTTTCCCTACCCTTCCCCCCCCCCCCTTTCTCTCTCTCTCTCTCTCTCTCTCTCTCTCTCTCTCTCTCTCTCTCTCTCTCTCTCTCTCTCTCTCTCTCTCTCTCTCTCTCTCTCTCTCTCTCTCTCTCTCTCGCTCTCGCTATCTCATATATATTTTTCTTCACAGTCTCTCTCTCACTCTCTCTATCTATCTATCTATCTATCTATCTATCTATCTATCTCTCTCTCTCTCTCTCTCTCTCTCTCTCTCTCGCTCTCGTTCTCTCTCAATCTCTAACCCTATCCTCTCAAATATTTCATATCTTACCTAAAATAACAAACCAGGAGTCAATAAGCCAGTAAACAAAATTTGCCTTAATAAGTAACGCAAGCGGGTTAAGACGTCGAGGCATGATGAAAAATATCGATCCGTCTTGATTAGACCATTTTAAGTACACAAAATACATCACCTAAGATGTAGGAAATGACAGAACCCAAACACACATGATGATGATGAATTGCTTACGTCATCGGAAGTCATGGAATGTGTTGGAATAAGGTCCGAATTAGATGGGATAAGCCAAAGTTTACTGGAACGCTAGGACAGAAATTATTATGGGTAATTACGATGCAGGTTTGATTGCATGATACGTTAGATTATGTTTTATCGACTTTTCTTTCTGTCTGCACACTTGTCCACAAACAGGCACTGCAGAAACCTGTATTATAGAAGGAACAAAATTGACGTCTCTCAGTTCCTTGTTGGTCTTTTTAGACAGCCATTTTAATGATTAGTTCTCATTAAATTATATCAATCGGATTATGTAAAGGTTCAAGGAAACGCGTAGTTTTGTACGTTGTACGTTATATCCGGCTGGTGGATGTTGTAAGTATTTAACCAAAACGCATAACATCAATACAATGGCTCAGTTAGGTCTTTAAGTTCACAAGGATCCCCTTATTTCTTTTCTTTAAAGTGGTCAATAAAAATTACCAAAAGCTTTCCCTGAGCATGAAAACAACCTCTCGTCTCTTCGTCTACCAACCCACCCAACCTCTTCAGCTGAGAAAAAACGATGCTAAAAATCTCCATTATGATAGAACATACTCGCGAGCTGAAATATTAAAGGAAAAAATCAAAGTGTTTTGTTTTGTCTAGTTATGACTGTCTATTTTATGTTTGGTTGGTTGGATGGTTGGTTTTGATTTGTTTCCCTTACTTTTCTTTTCTTTTTTTTTTATCTTTTCTTTATTTTCTTAGTCTTTTTTTTTTTCTTTTTTTTTTTTTTTTTGGTTTCTTTTCTGGTCTTTTTCATAGTTTGTTTTTTTTTTCTTTACGTCCATATAAGAACTTGTAGCCACATTACCCCGTCAGCCTTTTTATAAAAGATACACAATCAAAGACCAGACAATTTGATGACGGGTAAAATCGCATTTCACGATTCATCTCCTACGAACCAATCATTTTGGCTGGAGTAAGAGATCCATCTGATCCACGAGCTCATCTCATTTTTTTTTCTTCCTTTTGTATATCTTTTTTTTTTTTCTCTTTCGTCCAAGATGTCATTTTGATTGTGTTTTATTGCACACAGGATTTAGAGAAATATAATACGGTGATGTCCAATTCAAAGAACGGATTGTAATGAAATGGATTCCACGTGGGGTTGTTTAGTTGTTTGTTTGTTGCTTTTTCTTGTTTTTGTTGGGATTTTTTGTTTTTTCTGTTTTTTTGTTGGGGGTTTTTTAGTTTGCCATTTGGCATATTGTAATGATGCATCGTTTGAGGTCACGGAATTGTCTGGCCCTGTCTCATCCACACCTTTTAAGACCATTATTTTACACCTATGCCTATTTCCTAATCTGTCACTTTGATAAACTGCCGAGTTCCGTATTGTTGCCGCAGTTCGACTTGTCAAAGCACTTACATATATATATATATATATATATATATATATATATATATATATATATATATCTTTAAAGCCATCCAAGCAGTACGTTCCGTTGGTAAAAAATGAAGTTAGTGTGCTTCTCCTCCAGAGAGAGCGTCCCCTTTTCCTCCATGTAGTTTATATAATAATAATAATAATAATAATAATAATAATAATAATAATAATAATAATAATAATAATAATAATAATAATAATAATAATAATAATAATAATTAACTTATTTTAAAAATTATAGGTCCATTCTTTCTTGGCCGTTCTTCCATTTTGGTTGGATAAATAAGTCGATGGTCGCCACGAACGGAAAATATCAATATAATTACATATTTACATGTTTCGTATTCATAATGTATATTATAGGATTGCATTGCTTGGAACTGGTAGACCGCATAATGTCTTCCTCTGGGTAAGAGGATGTTTTGTCGAATGTGTCAATTTTATTGACAGATTTCAGTTTGACTCTGCTGCGTAATCACAAGATGGGAGACTGAAATCAAATTTCAATCCATCATGCATGCAGGTGGCATATAAAATCGTCTTTGCTTTATACGTTTCCGTTACTTTTTATACAGCGTTAAACATCTGTCGATAGTTACACTGATGGCCTTGAAATAATCACCTCGCCATTTGTGGCGCTTTACTGCGGCTAATGTCTGGGGATATTTCAGTCTTCCCTTGAATCCCCTGCAGATGAATTTTCCTGTGGGGAAGAATGATGGCAATTTTATTTTTTTTTTCAAAATTGGTCTTTACAATCCGCCATTCAATGAGCTATCCGTTTAATGATAAGAAAAATAAAATTATCAAGCAAGGGCCGCGTGTCACAGGGGTTTGATCTTTGCTCCGTACCCAAAAAGTATCGAATTCGAATCTCCTGCGAGCTTTGTGATCTTGAGTAATTAACTTAGCTCTAGCTCATTTGGTTAACTCATGGTGGTTCTAGTCTTCCCTTGGAATAAACTTTAAAGAAAAAAATGCCCTTAGAGGTAAATGGATTGTATTAGTAAGTGGGATTTTAAAAGATGAGAATGATAAAATGTATCTTTTATGTCTTACAAATTGTCAAAATTGTATGGACGTCTAAATGTCATTTTGAGTTAAGCACGAAAATAGTCCAGAATTATTGTAGTCAGATTTTATCGTCTGCGGCATCCGATTTTATGTTGTCTGGGAAGAATTAAGAAAATATGTGTTGAGGTTCATATATTCAGCAGTGTGACATCCGATTATGTCGTAAAATTGTTGTTTTTAAAGATGCTTTTCATTTGAGCAAATCTCTATCCATGACCTTTGGCTTTTAAAATTAAACCATGAGTTCATTTTAGATAAATTATAGTGAAAGAATACTCGGAGTTAAATGATATTTCCTGCCTCCATATAATATCATTTATGAATCGACAGGACTGTTTTGATTGATATGTTCTGTCTTTTAGGTGGCACTCCATCCTGCGTTACTTGATGATCACTCTGTAATACAGAAAATCCCATTGTGTAAAATTAAGCTTATCCTTTTAGTTCCAATTTTACCCGTGGTTCGTTTAAGATTAACGTTTGAGCAAACTTTTAAATATTATAGAAGTTTTATACTCAGGACTCACGAGTCAAATGAAAAATATTATAGTGTCGAGTTGTGTTTTAGTCAGCAGATTCCAATTTCTCTCCAATGGTAACCCCTGTAATTCAATTTAATTTGAACCCCACGCAAAAGGGCGCCGATTAATTTTTTTTTTCAAATAATTTTGCAGCCAACAATTGGATCCATAACAAGAACTTGCATGAAGTATGACCAAAAAATTGGTATAAATTTGGGCTAAATTTTTATGTTACTTTTAGTACATTAAATACAGATAGTTTCCTTAGTGAAAATTATTAAAATGCATGTGATCACTTTTAACTGTTTAATTTGTGTAACTTTGTGGTCAAGAGACATGGCACTCGCTCTCTGACCTGAAAGGTTTAATCCCTCTTTGGCAGCGAAAAATTAAGCCCTTGGAATAGCCTCTTTACGCGTATTCTCATATCATGCTCTTGTTAATTATTGTAATATTGCCTGTTCCATCCTACATGCTCAGTGTTGCTGTTGACTTGGGAACACTTTAATGTAGGTACTATCAGTACATTAAGTGGATATCTTGCTATATTAAAGCTCACGCCATTTTCTTTGCATCTGGTTCACTCCAATATAACACCGGTTTCAGGTGGCTGCTCAGAAAAGACTTGAAAAAGGCTGCAATTGTACCGAGTATCTTGAGACTTTATTATAAACGTCTACCCCACGCCTCTCCCAACAAGTCTAGAATAAGAGAAATAAGTTAAGAGATCCCCCCCCCCCCCCCCCCCCCAAAAAAAAAAAAAACGGTACCAAATCACCACTTGATGATGTTACCGACTTATTATCCATTTACGCCTACAAGTTCAGATATACAAACACAAACGTTATCCGAATTACTTATCCAACCATCCCTTTCAATGCTTTGACCTTGTTCCAAAGAGATACGACACAGAAGAGAAATAAAATGTCATCCGGATGACCTATCTAATTACACGTAATATATGGATTTTTGATAAAGTGCGATAAGTGTCTTCGGATCAAAATCAAAAGAAAAAGAAATGATGTAAAATGTTATTAAGATTGTTAGACAATTATTTCTCTGAGGTTTCTTATAACATTTTTCAGAAACACTGTTGAGCTGTAGCACTAGAGCTCTTAGATGTAGTAAACATTACCATTTTACTTCCATAAACATTTTGTTTAGATTTTTGTTCCAAGATTCATTAAAAGGATTTCTGGAATTTTATCACCAGTCGTTTTCTACGACGAACTAATAGACTCGGAAAGTAAACCCATGACAAGAGGATGCATGTAGATTCGAAAAAGGTTTCATAATGTGGGATCATGACCACGAGTAAAAAAATAAACTCCAGAACATAATGATTAATTAATTGTGTCATGTTGAGGAGAGACTGAATAGTTATAGACCACTCTCTGGCAAATTAAACGTGTTTGAAATGATTTTAATTTATTTTAATCGGAGAAATGTAGAAGATACTTTCTTTTTCTTTTAAATGTTAGAGATACGTTGCTTGGGGATAGCTTGGTACAGTCTTTGCTTCGTACTCAAAGGGTACCGAGTTCCGCCGGTGCTCTGTGTGGCCTTGAGCAAGTCATCTCTGCTCTTCACTGCGTGCGGCTGATCCCTGGGTTATTTCAGTCTTACACTGGAATAGACCCTAGAGACAAATTTCCCCAATGGAATTTATATATATATATATATATATATATATATATATATATATATATATATATAATATATTGATATACATATATATATAAATATATATATATATTAATATACATATATATATATATATATATATATATATATATATATATATATATTATATTTTGGTTTAAATCCGATTCTGAAACACAATTTGTTTATCCTGTTTTATGGGTTTTTGTTTTGCTTTGGTAATGTCATTCTTTTCAAGTTCTGAACTATCGCTATAATTAAGTAAAGTGTTTCTGCTTGTTACAATACATTTCATAACTGAAAACTGTCTCTCCATAAACCAGCACGTAATGAGATATAAGGTGCGTTTGGTTAAACAAACACGTACCCACCAGTTATTGTGCTGAATGTAGTAATTTGATTGACTTTTTTTTTAACTTCTTAATCTGTCATTTTACCTGGCTAGCTGTTTGGTATGTTACGAGTCAGTAGCAAGTTGCTAGAATTAGAAAATTGTTGTTAAAAAGTCACTCAATATCACGACATTCAACACACAAACTGATGAGCACGACGAAGCAGCGACACTTTCCGACATTGCCAGATAAATTTAATGACACAACCATCAGGTCACACAATAAACGCCTGTCTATTTAGAAACTGAAAAAGATAAAGTGTCACTAAAATGAACTTTTGTCGTCGATCCAATTGTCAGCATAGTCATCCTTGCAAGCATTTCATTCCGTTCATTTTAACGCATCATGTCATCGTGCCTCCAATGAAGACATCGTCTCTCCAACTTTCTGCCGGCGTTCCATAAATAAAGATCCTTTCCAATTAAACGGATCTTTTCGTAACTCGAGTTGCAACCATCCGCATTGACATATACAACTTGCTTGTGCCAGGGTCAAGATCTGTGAAATTGGAAACGTCTAGGAAATGTATTGCCTATAAAAGCTTTTCTTGTTCTAGAGTCTGGTGCTTGGACAGAAGAGTGATGTGAAATGTCAAAGCGTTTGGAATAGTGCCGATTAATAAACCCAGAGATAGAATAATGTCTTAAGACTTTGTTTTATTGGTTGGACTACGAAATAACTATTATTTCACTTGGGAATAGAGACTGTCACTATGGGTAATACATTTCAATCAATAGTAATGAACTATCCACTCTATATTTGAAAGAAATGAAAAGACCAAACGATCAGATGTAGGTATAAATGATAGTAAACAATTATAAGCTGTGGACTGTAAGAATTATAGAGCAAAAAAGTGAAACAACAGCTTCAAATAAAAAAGAAGAAGTTAGAATATCAAAAAATAAAAGAGATTTCTTTTTTTTTAAAGTAAACTTGTTAAATATTTTACCATTCTCTGAAACTGTTCGATATATTCAGTTTTGAATCAATGTCTTTTTATAGTTGTATTTAAAGTAAATTATCAGAAAAGGAATACATCAAATCACAAATATTATTTTTTTTATTTCTTTGTTCTTCTCTAATCGGACATGCGCTGGTCTTAGCTTGGGGCTCAACTCCAAAGTGGAGTCTTTTCTAGACTGGGATGTGTCAAAGTTGCCTTCAGGTGGTTAGTCTTTGTCAATAATTATAACAGAGGACACTTTAGGACTTTGTTGTATAACAATGCCATTTTTTCATTGTTATTCTCTTCAAGACGGCAGATAAAATTGACTGCTGTAGTAGCCTATACAAAGAGGTCTACAACATAAAAAATGGCGGTTGGTCCAAGTGAATATACACTAGGATTTGACGCTAATCTACTATGATTGGAATCTAGCCGTGAAGTTTTATCATATATGAAGCGTTATTTAACGTGACATTCAAGAGTTTTGATATTTTTAAAAATATCACATCGTGTTTATTAAGGAATCTACAACACAAAACACGTTTATAGTCCAAAGAGTGATTTTTACGAACACCGAGAAGTGGAGAGAATATTTCTTTGGTGTCAACCCATAAAAGCGAATGATGTAAAATTATCAATTTTGTCCACTCGATCGGTTCGTTGACAACAGAATTATTTAGAGTGTGACACCTCTCGGGACGGTGTCGATTTATAATCATAAAGAGAATGAAATATCCTCAGATTTTGTCTATCGGAGTATGAACAGAAACATTATCTGGTCTGATCAGGTTTGAGGGCCAATTCTTTTAGCGAGTCACATCAATATTAGCCAAACATAATCTTTGGCAATCTATTTTTTTATCATGCTTGAATGGCTGGAAAAGGAATTTAGGTCCAAGTTCACTGTAATATATAGATTTCTTAACTTTGAGGGCGTTTGGACTCCATAATTTTGGAACTATAATATGATGGTCTTCTCTATATGAAACAAGACTTCACTAAAACCCTTGAATTCTTGTATAACAGAGTCAAATCTCTCATGATAAAACACATATTAAAATTGTTAGAATTTGCGTCTGCGGTTTGATTGCCATTCAAAGCGACTGTTTCTTTCGGGCACTGCTGTTTTTAATAATTTTTTAATATCATTTTTATTATGTTCAAGCAATGCCCGTGCCTCTTTATTTTTTTAT
>NC_088365.1:34593258-34603258 GCF_034508935.2 Berghia stephanieae
CTTTTTTTTTCTCTTTTTATTTTTTACTTTTGTCTTTGTTTTGTTTTTTATTTTTTGTTTTGCGTTTTGTATTTGTTTTGTTTGCTTTTTTAGTTTGTTTGTGTTTTAATTATTATTTTGTTGGCTTTTTTGTGTATAGATAGTATGCAGATGACGTCACTCGGGCCTTTGTTATTGTTTTTGCCATCCGCGTTTGTGAGTTGTTCTCACTAAACTGTATTAACCAGACTATAAAAGTTCATGATTACACAGAGTTTGTGTGTTGGTCCGTTATACTTCCGGATGGCAATGTTGTGAACTCCTTGGCCAAGCGCATTCTATCTCGTGTGTGTTTTGTTTTGTATTGTTTTTGGTTTTTATTGTTGTTTTTTTTTTGTTTATATTCTTTTTGTTCTTGTTTTTTGTTTGTGTGTTTGTTTTTTTGGTTTGGTTTAGGTTTATTTTGGAGGTTAGTTTGTTTAGGTTTTTGGGGGTTTCGGGGGTTTTTTAATTAAAAATTGTATTTGTTTTTTCTTTCTCTTATTTTTAGATTTTTTTTTTTTGTTTTGTTTTTATTTTTGTTTTTTATTGTTGGTTTGTTTGTTTGTTTGTTTGTTTGTTTGTTTTTTTTTGGGGGGGGGGTGCAAGTATACAACAAAATCACACTCCATTTTTCAGTGAAAGTTGACAATAATTGTTTACAATAATTTACAACAATTATTGTACCTTTGATTCTTTGTTGGGTCTTTTTTCTTTTCTTTTTTTGTTGGTTATACCAGAGCATAGAAATTGACAGGAAAAAATAATGGAATTTGATAGCATGGACATCCTATGATGTTGTAAGCCGGATGACTCAAAGGTCGTGACCCTTCAGTGCCAGAGGGCTTAGAATTCAGGCTTAATGTGCACTTGAACGGGTGTTGGGAGGGGAAGAGTGTCTGTCAGCATGTGACATAGCGACAATGAAACAGTGAGAAAGTAAGAGAAACTTTCAGAGGGTGGAATGGAAGGAATAGAGTCCCCCTGGATATCTTGCCCTCAGGACATGTTGGGGAAACAAGATGAAAACAATGGGGAATTGAATGATGTCTCTGATGAAAATGAGGGCGGGTGAAAGGGGGTGGTTGTCTCGGGAGGAGGTGCTGTTGTAATGATGGGGAGTAGAATTATATGGGTATTGAGGGTGATTTGATGACTCCGGACTTGTCACGACTGATAATGGATCTTGTATTTGTAGAGTCCAAGAAAGTGAAGCAGGGGAGATTGTGGTTAGTTAGCGTTGGTGAATTGTATCAGTATGTCACCATGGCGGACAACCAAAATATAAATTAAAGATATAACGAGTCTCATCTCTCTCTCTCTCCTTCTCTCTCTCTCTCTCTCTCTCTCTCTCTCTCTTTCTCTCTCTCTCTCTTTCTCTCTCTCTCTCTCTCTTCTTTCTCTCTCTTCTCTCTCTCTCTCTCTTTCTCTCTCTATCTCTCTCTCTATCTCTTCTTCTCTCTCTCTCTTCTTCTCTTCTCTCTCTCTCTCTCTCTCTCTCTCTCTCTCTCTCTCTCTCTCTCTCTCTTCTCTCTCCTTCCTCTAGAACCAAAGGTTTGAGTTCCAATGCTCTATGAATGAAGACAAATTTATTCTCGTTCTTTTTTTATATCGTCCCCTGGCTGAGGATGTCGATTGCTTACTTACTGGGTAAAGAACCCGATTCACAGACAAACAGACCTGGCTTTAATCTGCCCTGAGTCGGGTTTTATTTCTTCTGGCCCCCTATGTCCACAGCAGACTGTTGTAGTAAAGATATGGCGGAAAGACTAGCTCCCTATCAAAAGGATATCAAGCAAAATATCAAATATTGCTTTAATGCTTTTTCTAGTGTGTTTTCATGTAGACTCATGGGTATGCGGTATAGATAGTATGCGCTTAGCTAAGAAGCTCATAACATTGCCATCCGGAAGTATAACGGACCAACACACAAAACTGTGTGTATCCATGAACGTTTATAGTCAGGTTAATACAGTTCAGTGATTATTACTCATAAACGCGGATGGCAAAAAAAAATAACAAAGACCTGAGTGACGTCATCTTCGAACTATCTATACAAATGCTATGTGTTGATCTTATAATTATTATTATTATTATTATTATTATTATTATTATTATTATTATTATTATTATTATTATTATTATTAAAATAATAATTATTATTATTATTATTATTATTATAATTTTTATCATTATCATTATGATGTGATCATTATTATTATTATTATTATTATTATTATTTATTATTATTATTATTATTATTATTATTATTATTATTATTATTATTATTTCTATTATTATTATTATTATAAATTATTATTATTATTCATATATATGCATTATCGTAAGTGTATTTCATCCAGTCCCTTGTGTGTATTTAAAACAAGATGAATGATCAACCGGTTTTTCCATTTCATTATGGACACGGTCTCCAAATTAAAAAAAACAAAAAACCATTCCATCCAATCCGTAGATTTGAATCGCCAATCACATAAAATAAATACAATCAAAGAGTTAACGATTGCTTTGTGGATTGGATACTTTGTAAGGAATGACATCAGATTTGAAATGGACGTGTTCCGATAACAATTAGAATGATTGTTCCCTGTTCAACGGATATCACTACCGCAATACAATCACAAAATATCTTTTATGATTTTGCCCGGCTTTTTAATGATTCAAATATCAAGAATCAAAATGACCCTCGGTTTGGCAAAATTCTTAAACATGAGTCTGAAATTTTGCTGACAAATTAGAGCCATCTTATTTCATCGATTTTTAAGTTTGAAAGTCCTGGGCAAATTTTAAAAGCATTTTGTTCGTGTACGACAGACTGTCATTTATCGTATCTCTAATTTGTAAGTTCTTTGAAGTCAAATCATTCCACTAAACTCGCTTTGCCTGAAGATCTCTATCTTGACGGAAACCCATAATATTTTTCTATTTTTTTTTTTTTGTTCTTTTTGTTTTCTTTTGTTTGTTTGTTTTTTATTGTTGTTGTTTTTTTTTTTGTTTTTTTTTTTGTTTTTTGTTTGTTTTTTTTTTTTGGGGGGGGGGTTGGTTTTTATTCTCTTTTTTGTTGTTTTTATTTATTTGTTGTTGTTGTTGTTGCTGTTGTTGTTGTTGCTTTTGGAAGGGGAGGGTATTTATTTTATTTTCACCACCTTTTTTTTGCGGATTTTATTTTTCGAATTTTGCTCTTTTTTTTGTCCCTTTGTTCTATGTGCATGCATTTTATAAGTGCATTGCCCTTTGGTCGCACTGAAGCATCGACAGTCTTGTGTAATATTGATTGCATTCATTATTATTATTATTATTATTATTATTATTATTATTATTATTATTATTATTATTATTATTATTATTATTATTATTATTATCATTATTATTATAGTTTTATTGACGATAATAATAAGAAGAAGAAGAAGAGGAAGAAGAAGAAGAAGAAGAAGAAGAAGAAGAAGAAGAAGAAGAAGAAGAAGAAGAAGAAGAAGAAGAAGAAGAAGAAGAAGAAGAAGAAGAAGGAGGAGGAGGAGGAGGAGGAGGAGGAGGAGGAGGAGGAGGAGGAGAAGAAGAAGAAGAAGAAGAAGAAGAAGAAGAAGAAG
This sequence comes from Berghia stephanieae, assembly GCF_034508935.2. NCBI lineage: Eukaryota > Metazoa > Mollusca > Gastropoda > Nudibranchia > Aeolidiidae > Berghia > Berghia stephanieae. Next base: position 34,596,882 of record NC_088365.1, read on the forward strand.
AAGAAGAAGAAGAAGAAGAAGAAGAAGAAGAAGAAAAAGAAGAAGAAGAAGAAGAAATACATAGCTATCAAAATTGTTATCGATTTACATTTCGCATGGTACCCTGTTAGGTTTACATTCACTGCAACTTTTGAACTCATTACTTTTCCTCCTTAGTAAAGCGATAGGACCGGCCCTACATCCAATGTAGAGCATCTCATTCTGAGATTAAAAACATTGTTTGATACTTGTTCAGCCTGGGGAAAGACTTCAGAAAATACTGTCCATTCGCCTGGGTTGGGTAGCTGTTTTTAAATCTGGTGGAAAGTACTTAATGACTAACAATCTCCAACCAAAGCAATGGGCTAAACTCCCTGTGGGTCCAATTTCTCTTATAAACTTCATAACCTTATACAGATGACTTTCATTGTTAAACCACTACCTTTTTACCGTTACATGTTCATGATTTTGTTACGATATCACATGCTGCTATTGATATCGTTGTGGTATACGTTTTATATAGATATAAATTTTGTATATGTATTTGTAAAGTGCAATGAGCATCACACAGTGATGAAAATGCGCGATATAAATGACATGTATTATTATTATTATTATTATTATTATTATTATTATTATTATTATTATTATTATTATTATTATTATTATTATTATTATTGTTATTATACATCGAGGTCTCCAATGTATAAATCTTAGGGAGAACAAAGGCCGAAATGAAATAGATTGCTATTAACACGGAAACAATCGCACAGAAATCCTTTCCACTGCAAAGATTTCATTCCCACAATTTTCTACAGGGAATTTTAAAACAAATAAAAGTTCTTTTGTTCTTCCATTTCTCTCCTGGATTTTAATCTATCCAAAGAGCATGAGAAACCCAGAGGTTTCCAACCATCTAGTAATAAATCAAAGAGCATTTGATCTCTTTGTCTCATTGTATTTTATAGGCCGATATCCTAATGGCAATGGATTCTTCATTTTCACTCCTGCAATTAATTTAGAAAAGGTTATATATGGGAGTATGGAAGGGGGTAGTACGTAGTGTTACGCCTGAAACACATATGCAATGTATGTCTGTATGAATGTATGTATGTATGTATGTATGTATGTATATATGTATGAATGTATGTATGTATGTATGTATGTCTGTATGTATGTATGTATGTATGTATATATGTATGTACGTTTGTTTGTCTGTCATATATATATATATATATATATATATATATATATATATATATATATATATATATATATATACCTATGTTTATTGTCGTATGTAAAAGATGGAGATCTTCGAGACAGGGATACCTGCCAGAAATGTCAGGCAGCTCCAGAGACCAGCGATAACATCGTCCTCCACTGCCCAGACACTAAACTTGAAGGTGGCTACGAAACCGTCCTTAGGGCGGAGGAAGACGTTAGAAGCTGAGTTGACGAAATAAATTTGGAGGTGTTGCCATACGCTACTACGACTAAAGATGGAGATAACTCAAAACTGGCAAAGTGACGACAAACATTGGGTGTCTCTCATTCCTGAGGTTTAAAAAAAAAGTTCTTTTCACTATTATGGCCCTACACTCTGGAATACCTTACCGCAAAGCATTGGAGAAATCGACACATTCTCAATCTTTAAATCTGCTTTAAAGCCCCACTTTTTCAAACTTAATTATGCCGCCTGTATTGTTTGTATCCTATTATTTAAGAAATATGTATGTTGTTGAAATGTTTAATTTTTAGATATTTGATTCATGGAAAGCGATCAAGAAGTGTCATTTATGATTATCGTTATTGTAATTATTATTATTATTATTATTATTATTATTATTATTATTATTATTATTATTATTATTATTATTATTATTATTATTATTATATGTATGTATGTATTTATGTGTGTGTGTATATATATATATGTTATATATATATATATATATATATATATATATATATAATATATTATATATATATATATATATATATATATATATATATATATGCGAATAACAGTTATATATTATTACAGGACGATCTTCTGTCTTTATTTGCTTGGTCAAAGGATTCGGAGTTGAATTTTGATATTTCCAAATGTCACGTTTTACATATTGGAGAATATAATCCTAAAAATATCTATTTCACTGATGAGGAACATAATAATTATTTGACTGAAGTGTTTTCAGAGAAGTATTTTGGTCTGACATTTGATCCCACTCTCAAATTTGATCTACATGATATTAATGACATAATTAAAAGAGCAAATAAGATGGTTGGGATTATGAAACGAAGTATCTCTTATTTCGATTACACTGTGTTTTTAAACGTTATATAAGACTTTAGTGAGACCCGCTTTGGAGTAAATGGAGCCCGATGTATAAAAGACAGTCCATAGCCGTAGAGAACGTCGAAGGAGGGCCACTAAGTCTGTCGCTGAATTGTATTTTCTGTCTTATAAAGAAAGATTGGAAAGCCTTTCACTTCCTTCTTTAACGTACAGAAGACTTAGAAGTGATCTCATTCATATTTACAAGATCGTACACAAGATTGACAACTTGGATTCTAGGGAGTTCTTCAAATATGCGGTTGTGAAGTCAACAAGAGGTTGAGTATTCAAAATCTTCAAACACTGGTGTTAGACCTCAATACGTGCCAGCTCTTTAATTTTCAGGACCCTAGATATTGGTCAAAGTTTTTAAGAACTGGGTTGATAGGAAATTAGATCTTTTTAAGTTTGAATTCGATGAGTAGTTTATATATATATATATATATATATATATATATATATATATATATATATATATATATATATATAATTTTTATACATTTGGCAAATTGGATTTTTTTCGTAATAGTAAGGCTCCGAAGCCACTGGACCAATCGTCAACAAATTTGCATGCTATTTACACTTGGTATGAAGATGGTTTGCGTGTATTATGAGAGTGATTTGACATCGTTGTGATTTTATCGAAATTGGTTTCGTCAAATCCCATCAAAAGCAGATTTCACCATTTTAGCACGTGGGTTATGTGTCAACCTTCCGGTTTGAGAGTATGATAATGAGGTGAGAGTACTTGCATTGGATGATACCAGTTAGTCCTTCCGCTCATTAATTCTAATACAATCAATCTTTTAAATTTTATATCAACTATTTCCGCTCTTAAAATGGGGAAGAAATATACGATAAGATTATTCAACACGTGAATCATAACTTTGGGTTGATCGACTTATCACGTTCATTGACCGGGCAGCGTTTATATATATATATATATATATATATATATATATATATATATATATATATATATATATATAGGGTGGTTAAAATAACGCCCGAACTTCAAAGTCTTGTAACCAGTTCAATCATATTTTAATAATTGTGTAACGTTTTCTTTAAATCTGATAGCTAAGATGTGAATGTCTTATTTTACCGAAACAAAAATAAAACTCAAAGTTTGGGTTATTATTCGCTTTTCAAAAGGATGATCTTTCTTGAGACTACTCAAAAAAAGTTTATGACCATTGAGACAGAAATTTAAAAGTAATAGATCCATTACAAAGCCAGTCGACAATTGAATCTGAAAAAGGGTCTTTTAGACATGGAGTCTAAAGCTCGGTTTGAGGTTGGGGTTTTATTGTTTTGTATTGTTTTTGTTGTTTGTTTTGTTTGGGTTTTTTTTATTATTTTGGTTTGGTTGTTTTGGGGTTTTTTTTCGTGTTTATTTTTCGTTTGTTTGTTATTGTTTGTTTGTATTTAGAGGGGGGGTGAGGTAGATTTCTTTTTTTTTTCTGTGGATGATATAGGAAGTGTTTTCTGCTGAATATAAATGACGTCCATCCATTTGATCAATTCTGGGGGTTCAAACGAGTCAACACTGCATCCACATCATCAATCTTTATCACCATCAACTTCATCATCATCATCATCATCATCATCATCTTCATCATCATCAACGTCATCATCATTATATTCATCAATAGTATTGTCATCATTTTCATCATTGTCAATTTCACCATCATCATTTTCTTTAGCACAGGTCATCACCAAATAAAACAGCCGCCGTAGTAGAATCAACGTCATTACCATGATATCAAACAACCATCATTATCACATTCTTTTTCCCCTGTTTACATACTAATCCATTCAACTGTGTGTGTGTGTGTGTGTGTGTGTGTGTGTGTGTGTGTTTGTGTGTGTGTGTATGTGTGTGTTAGGGGGTGGTGGCATCCTTTCCCAACCAACAAGCAATTAAATATTTTCTTTCCGGATAGGAATATTTTCATTCCGGAACGCCGTGAGAAACAAACCGGAAACTCATGCGAACAACGTAGACGCCTTTGAATGGGCGGGAGAGGGGATCTTTGTCATGCGCAGTCTCGTTCACTTTGTTCCAGAACGTGTCGATTAGCGCTTACATGATTTCCGTTAAAGATCGACCTTCAAGACATCTGATGGATTTGTATCAAGAAACTTGAAAAGAATAAAGAAAAAGTTTGTCGTCGTTTTGAGTCTTCAGATCCCGTGGAGCTGAATATGATTCGGGTTGAATTAAAAGTGCGTCTTCGTGGACTTCTGTCACGCGGCTTCGTACTTTTACGTTCTTGCTTCAAGTTCTTTTGCTAGGGGCTCAGAGTGGAGTCCTTGGATAAGGGTCTTTACTCATATTTTTAATTTTTAAATCAATTTTTTATTATTATTTTTTTATCTATTTAGGATCTTATTCAAATGTAAAATGAGTACTTGGCCTGTAACAGCATTGTTTATGTCGAAATAAAAATTGTGAGAGCGCCATGTTTAGTCCTACATGTCGTTAAATGATGGTGTTGACTTGGGACCCCTTGAAAAGCGCAATGGATGCAGTGACAATACATATAAAAGCTCGAGTTTTTGGGGGTTTTTGTTCTTCCTTTTCGCAGTTTGAAACAAAAAGTAAAAATTAATTCCTAGCGACCCTTTTAGCAGCCATCCACAGAATAATCTCTGTCAGACCTAATATTTACCCATTTACCCATCACTACCCGTGCATGATGGAGTACTTTACAGGACACATGCACTGCATCGATAGTAAATTTATTCTATGCTGAATCTTTCGGTCCGTTATCTGGGTTCTTTTCATCAAATTTCGAGTACATGCCTAAATGACCGCCCTTATAGCAATACAAGAAGGCCGCTGTAGTTTTTAATTCACCTACCAAATAATTTTAAAACCTATAGAAGATTAGAGCTATTCGAGCTCCACTTCTGATACATAAATTATAGCAAACATCGGACTTGACCGCTTGAGAGAACAATCATAAATAAATCCAAAACATAAAAATGTTCAATAAAATCCAGGCAAAAAAAATTATTATGTACTTATTTGCAGGTCTGGTAACCCTAATTGTTGTGGACTCGTTGTTGTAATGGAAATACTCTCGAGCAAATGCAAAATTGGTTCATTAGAACAATATCTAATCAAGACCATTATCGAGCTCGGTTATCAGGCCTGATTTATGAGCCCGTAGATCAGACAAGACATTTTTATGATAACAAAACAACAGTAAAAAGGATAGACAAATCTTCAGGCCATTCTAATTTCTACTCAATGCTTCTATGTTGAGACAGAGCAATCTGAACCATTTGAAGAAAATGGTATACAAAGAAATATAAATCGAATCATACTTGTTTAAGTCTTACATCTATAATGTGTTCTCTCAATGAAAATTTTCCAGATATCTAAATCATGAATTGTTCAACTTCAGTAAATTTACTGAGATTGGAAAAACAATACATAGAGAGAAAAAAAAAAGAGAGAAAAGAATTGGAACAAGTTGAATTCGACGATGGTGATGTTGGTGGATATTCCACGCTCTCCAAGTCTCGCAATTTTTAAATGGTGACATTGATGGGAAACAAAATAATGGTTTTCTGGGTCGCGTGCTACGTCCAACACGACTTGGACGATGTGATCACGAAGCATTGAGTGATGGTCTCAAAGGGATTGTCAATCATAATTTGGTTGTATTTTTTCAATCAGTTTTCAGCAAACGCTGCTCCCCCTGTTTTGTTTCGTTTTATAACTTGTTTCTGTTCGTTTCTTCTTTTTGGCTCTTTGGGGGTTTGTTGGGTATTGTCGTTGGAAAGTGGGGAGGGGGGGGTCCTTGGAAGGTGTTTGTCTTCTTCTTTAACATGCATTATGTCGTGGTGTCGTTTCGTGATAACAGTCTCGTCATGAATATTCATACCGAGGACGATGTATCCAGTCGTATGGACCAGAGACATAACAATCTTTGCCCTTGTCATTGACACCTTCAGTGTATAGGCAAACAATCGGATCAGTTTCTTTTTAACAGAATGCTCGCGTTTGTGACTTCTTGGCAATTTCGGCACGTCAGAGGTTATT
>NC_088365.1:34605758-34608258 GCF_034508935.2 Berghia stephanieae
ACAACGTGTTCCTTGGAAGGAAATCTACATTCATATAAGATACTAGTAAAAAGCCCGCAATTTCGCGGGGAAAGAACTATTTTCATTCGATATTGTACCCACCATCATTTAATGAGAGCAGATTGGTAAACAACGTTGTCTGTGTAACTTGGTACATCCTCTGTTGATTTTTCTGTGTGGCCCAACATGAAGTGTAAGCCACTATAGCCTCTGCCCCGTGACACAGCAACATACAGTTGTCCGTGTGTGAAAACAGGTTGTGGTAAGAAAATCAACTGCGAAAATACACCTGAAGTAGGAGACGTGAGCTGAGTTGAAAGACGATCCTGGGATCGAGAACTTACCTTATAGTACAGTACTCTGGTGATCATGTTTTGATTGTTGATTGGTAAAATTGAGAGTTTGCCCATAATTCAAAACTAAGTAATATACACTGATCTATACTTACATGAATGAAAATTGGTGTTTTGACCACTTTAATCCTGAGGTCAAATGAAAATCTAAAGCAGACGCGAACAGTATCAAGTATTCCATCATAATAATATGTCTACTTTTGGTTTGTTTGGGCTAGAAGCTCGACAGATACAATTGACAGTTTGCCGATAACGTTTAACTAAATATTTCCCAGGGCAATAATTATCACATCGATGGCATAAAAACGATAGTAATATTAGCAGTAATATTAGTTGATGTTGTTAATCGGTGAAACGTATTTAAAATTTCTGTAAATCCGAATACCTTAATGTGATCAAGTGAATATTATCAATGCCACGATTTGCTGAAAAAAACGCCAATCGGACAGCTCTCACTCAGGAATTTCTGTACTTGATGGACAGACAGAGTTAAGGGTGTGGCCATAAGTTAAACCTGGGTATTATCCACCCGAAACCATCACATTGAAAGCATCATAATAATACTTGATGTCATAAATAGATGAAAACTGTCGAAAACTTTTTGTCGATATGAAATCCTTATAATAATTAAGTGAATACAGTATTTCGAATACAACAATTTGCGTAAAAACGCCAAACTGACAACTTTTTACAGTGTCGAAATTTGTTGTTTTTGAGAGTGTTAGTGTCGTCGATACATATTTTATGATATCTGTTTGACTCAACGAACTTTCAAACTGACTTTAAATTATAAAAGGAAATCAGGTTACCTGTTTATCTTTCTGTAAAAAATACATTTCTAATTTTCAAATCTTTCAGTAGAGTTGTGCGCCGTGTAATTTTTTTTATTGACTTAAATGGCACAATGTTCTCCATAAGGCTATATTTTTTAAAGAAAGGATTGTACAAAACGTCGCATAAAAAGTATATTACTTATTTGTTTTCTGATTCCCCAGCCTCTTCATCGCCTATCATTTCATGGACGTAAATTCCACTACATTGTGTTGTGGCGCTTGAAAGGCAGCCTGGCATGGAACTCCGCCAACGTGACGGGTTCGTATACGACCAGCTGGGAACGAAAGGTGGAACAAGTCTACGCTGTCTTCGAACTTCAAGTGAAGGCAGCAAATGAGATGGGCGAGGCTCATCATCCACCTTTCAAATACGTGGGACGCAGTTTTGAAGCAGGTAGGTCAATCTATCACGAGTAAGTAGGTTACGTGTAACAAGTGCCATGAGAAATAGAGAATAGGTTAGCAGTGACACAATTTGATCAGGTGACCACATTGGAAGGCACTCAAGGCCTAGCTGAGGACTTGGCAACGACTTGGCAACGGTGCACTTTGCAAATGAAATCAAGGGCTTAATTATGATAGCCGGCGTGAATCAATTTGTAGAAGAACTGATTTCTTTTACATGTATTGATTCCATTTGTATTCGCTCCATTTTTTTTTAAACATGAATTCGAGCACAAATCTTAATTTATGGTTCGCTATTTCTTCTTCTTTCAGCTTATCCCGCATTTTGCAGGGTTGCCATAATGAATGCTACATCTTCATGCATCTCGGTTCAGAGCAATTTCTTCCTCCAAGCCCAGTTCTTTCATATCGTCCTTTACTTTGCCCAACCATCTAGTCTTTATTATTATACAGCAATGCACTTAATGTGCAAGGAGACAGGATATATCAGTTTTGTGATATCATCATATACGTCTACATTTCGCCAATTATTCTGACAAAAACTTAACCATTTGTCGTAGTAATGTTTTTTATAACCAATTTGATAAAAGCTTCAATTTGACAATCTATAAACTGAAGGAAAAAAAAAACAATCAAAAGACGCATGCATCCAGTCCAATTGTTTATATATCCATATATGCTGCCTTCCCGCTGATTCATTTTCATTTCTATTATTGCAATGTCAACGTGCAGCTATGTGGGCTTGTGGTATGACTCGCCTCTAGCTTGGAAGGTCCCGCTCTGAGAGGCGCATAGTTGAATCCTTGGAAAAGGCTCTTTCCTCACGACATTCCCTCACCGTACTTGGGTGGAAATGAGTACTTGGCCGGTAACAGTAGAAAAAAGTTCAATATCGCCTAACAGGCGTCA
>NC_088365.1:34613258-34635758 GCF_034508935.2 Berghia stephanieae
ACGCTTTATCAAGCACAATTCAAGTAAAACAAATGGAAAAATATTGTTGGTTGAGGACCAATGATCCAATTCAAAGAACACTCGAGGACTGAAACCAAAATCTTCAACTACCTCATTGTGGAAGATGAACTACTGCTCATTCGAGAAGCACAGATGACATGTTTTCTAAATAAAATTGTGTTTATGACAGTGAATTTCCATATATTTATATTTTGCCCAAGATTGAGAATAACGTGTAAATTGTGTCGTCCTTTCTTGATCACACAATACGTGCGTATGTCTGTTATTTGTTTATGTGTCTTTGCGCGTATATTATATATATATATATATATATATATATATTATATATATATATATATATGTGTGTGTGTGTGGGGGGGGGGGTGTATAATGTGCATTTTGCGAGAAGTAAGAACAAATATCGATGTTATTACCTTGATTGAAAATATCGAATATAATTGACATTAATGTGATGCTACAGTATCGAGTATATTATAATTTTGGATATTGTCATTGACATCATCATCATCATCACCATCATCATCATCATTATTATTATTATTATTATTATTATTATTATTATTATTATTATTATTATTATCATCATCATCATCATCTTTAATATTATTAGTATTATTATCATTATTATCATCATCATCATAATCATCATCATCATTATCAATCTTGTCATCGCTATATTCGTGTTAAAACCATACATTGATATTGATCTTATTGATACTATTTAAATTTATGAAAATCCCGAATTGAGAAATCAATTCTTTGGAGGTTTTTTGATGACCAATCTCTTGCTAATTTTTTAAATTCTTCTAAGTTCCAAATTTAAAGCGGCGACTGTATTGCAAAAGTAGGTGTCATCGAAAGTAAGTTAATCCAAAATTTTAAAGATTTATTTCAACTTTGCTCCGCCCATCTTTCACATGATAACCTATTTCAAAACTTGTTAGAATTGTTCCATTATTTTTTAAATATCCGTTTGGAGAATATGTCTTGCCGTCACTTGATTTCAGCTCCATCAGTATAATACAGATTAATTCGGTTACTGTCTTCATTGTTATTATCACTGATACTTGTGTCTCCAGTATTCCCTTTATTTCTACATTGGTATAGAGAGATAACAAGCTTGATGTTAGTCAAAAAACATATTTATTATTTACCGAATGGGAAATAGTGCCTCTGAATTTAAACATTCGTGGCAGATGAAGTGTTAAATCTTTTCAACAGTATCTTACAACGAAATAATTCTTTCATCAAAGAGAGGTAAATCAATTAAATTATTAAGTAAAACTAAATCAAGGATGTATCTCCCTTGTCATAAATACGGCATTCATTATATAATAATAACATTGTGAATGTTGTAGTCTGAACTCGCATCCGGTCCTGTTGTGGCAGGGCAAACAAATACCTTAGGACTGATGCTTCAAGATGGGACCATTAACTAGGTGCACATAATATAATATTCTGAGCGCCAGAATCAACTTCTCACCACATTTTGAGCTCATTATAAATTGGGCTATCAGACCTTCAAATAATAACACGGTGGCCATTATCCAACGTTTATTTAATCTTATCGACGCTGTTTGGACGAGACGCTGTCTTTAACACAATAAACAAAGTCAAATAAATTAATGAAGAGAATAACTAGATTAATTTAGTCATTTATCTATTCATATATAAGTAGATAAATAAGTAAAGCAAGATAATGTTTAGCTACATCTGTCTCAAAGATACATTAAATCATTAATCTCAGTGACTATATGTATCCTATTATGACTAGAAATCCAACTGTTATCAGGCATTTATCAGGAAATTCAAATGTACCATTTTTTTCTCTTTTTTCTTATGATTAGTATTTTGTCGCCAAAAAAAACTCAATTGTATTTTTTTTAATTCAATATTATGGTTGTACGTTTGGATTACGTTGGGTTTTAATATGTTTGTATTGTGAATATTACTTCATGTGGGTGTTGTCTTTATACTTTCACCCCATTATTCTTTTCTATCATGACACCATCATATGTAAAAATGTAAATCATGTAAAACTATTTCATTTTTTACTATAAATATATATATATATATATATATATATATATATATTATATATATATATATATATATATATATGTATATATATATTATGTTATTATATATATATATATATATATATAGTACATATTATATATTATTAATATATATATGAATATATGTGTATATGTATAATATATATATTATATATATAATATATATATATATATATTATATATATATATATATATATATTATGTGACTTGCTACAATAACCTGGTGTTATATCAGTAGGACTTGGCATACAAAAATATCATGAGCCTACTAATGATCTGATTTTTAAAAGTATCAAATTCATTGAGTTCATGTACATTTTACAGACGTCATTCGTTATTTAAAATACCAATATATAGATTCAAACGAAATATTATAATGTAGACTTTAAACCAAATAGAAGGAACGAAATTGGCGCCACACAGCTATTTGTTATTGTACCAGACAGCTGTTTTGGTAACTACTACTCACTTTATGATATCAATCAGACTATAAACGTTTACACACAGTTTTCTGTGTTGGTACGTTGTATAAGGCTAGTAGATGTTGTTAGTATTTTACCTAAACGTATTGCATCAATTGTTAATGCCCGACTCACCTTGATGTAATACCATACCTGATTGTAGAAGTGATTCCAACGTTATATAAATAACATATTTTTAACTTTGACAACTTCGATGTTCATCATGAAAACATCAAGAGGCCAAATCAGCACGATTTACCTACTTACCACGCATCCTTATTTTGTTTTTGTTTTTTCATTTTTCATTGAAAATGTTGAGCTTAAGATATTTATTAATTTCGTTTTCTCAATTTTTTGGATTTCAAATCCGTGTTATTGAACCATGATCCAATTATTGGTATGATAAATTTAAATGCTAACAGGGGCTAACAATTTTTAAACTAGGTTTTGATATTGATCTCTCTTTTTGCCGAATTTAATTTTATTTGACTTATACATATTATACATACACACACACACACACACATATATTTTATATATATATATATATATATATATATATATATATATATATATATATATATATATATATTGGCTTGTTATATGCTTTTGTGTTGTTTATTGTTGTTATTTTGGGTTTGTTTTTATTTTTATTTTTTTTTATTTATTTTTTTTGTTTATATATATTTTTTTTTTTGGGGGGGGAGGGGTTTATTTGTTTTGCATTGTTTTTGGTTTTTGGGTTGTTTTTTTTGTGGGGGGGGGGGTTGTATCTAATTACCCTTATATCTTAAATCATTATTTTGTTAAAGTGACTACTGTTTTCCATTTTGTACAGCATAGTGACATAATCCTCATTTTGTTTTAAACCATTCGTTATCTATGTGATATATTGATTGGGGGAAAAAAGAGTGAGAAAAAAAAATTTAAACTTATTTGTGCTGAGAATGCTGGAAGTGATTGATATGGGCTCACTTAATCATACTTGATTGAATTTAGAGGTTATCAACTCAAATTCGGACGTACAATTTTGTCTTGGTTTAGTATATGCCTACGTGTACATAAACAAGTAATCGTCGGATGATGACCATATCAAAAAGAATTTCAGTTACGCAGATCTAGTTAAGTTTGTTGTTTTTTTCTATAAGTTTTTGCTAACATTTTAAAAATTCGATTCTTTACTTTTTTTTTTTTATTTATTTATTTTATTTTTTTTTTTTGGTTTATTTACAACTCTGCGAGCGGTTACGCGGCACTTTCCTATTCCTCTTTTCAAAAAATTAATATTCTACCTCTATATTGCCCTAGCCATATTTCTCAAATGCCAGCATGGAGAGGCGTCATCAGATGTAAGCGCGTATTATTTACCAGTGAGCGATAATTTCTCCTAAGTAAACCTTTTACATTTGAGAGAGTGTTAGGACTGTGATCGCCGCTGAAATCCTGTGTAGGATAGTATATTATATTGTGTAAAACAAACACTGTTTTTTTCTCAAAAAAAATAAAACCAAAATCACATAAAAAAGCTGCTCTTATGAACTCACGACAGAACTAGCTACCATATCTTTTGTGCCCCCTTTTGTCTTTTCATAACGCTGAAGCGACCCTAAGACGTTGCAAGTGAACTTTCTATGTTTTGGAATGAAGAGAGCAATCAAATATTTCATCTAGTTCCTCCGTAACTGAATTTTATTGTCCAACTTTCTTATAATTTCGTCCTGACTATTATAAAAGTATTTAAAACAGGCAGGTTTAAACTCACATTAATATCCCCAAGTGACATAATATTTTGGAAAATGTTTTGACGATATTTCTATTATTTTTTAATTGAGTCAAGACCGGACCGTATATTGTCATATTATTCTTTTTCAGTTCTAAATATTGTATATATCATAGTTTTATAAATGGTTTGCTTTTAACTATTGTCTCAATACTTTCTGATATTTAGAGCGTCTCAGCGTACACTAACGAGAGTTTATTTTATCTTAAAGCCGTCTTTTAAATCCCCCTTACAATGTCAGTATTATATTATTTATATATTTTCCAGATATTGTTTTTAAATTTCTTCAAAATAATGAACTATTGTGATCTCATTTTTCCCCAAATGTATTTCATTCTCAATACTATTACATGTACACCAATAGAAATAATCTAAGAATCCTTATAAGTAACTCAATGAGAACATTGGACTCCATTGGGCTGATTATGAAGTCTTCGTCTTCGTCGGTCTTCATCTTCCTGATCCTTCTAAATCATAATGCGTACTGTCCTTACATTGTGACGCTGTCTTCTTGTTCTTAAATGGGACTATTTGTTTCGATTTGTTCCTTCCAGGGTCCGTTTTCATGAACGAGGAATAGATCTAGTCGTTTACTAGTCTAATAAATGACTTGCTAGTCTTAAGCCTAAACGAAGCAAGTGACTAAAAAAAATCGTATTTCATGAATGTTTTCTAGTCTCGGACTAGCTATTCTCTTGCTTAGACGCGGGCGTTGTAAGGACGGTGACAGTGCTGGTAACATCTTGCTCTCTAGTACATGATAACATGTAAGATACCCGCCTTCATACTGTCAACGCAAAAGATTTCCAAAGAGGAAATTAGCAACACATTTGGTATAAATAATATTTCGTTCTTTTTATATCTTAACTTACTTTTGTCATTAAGAATCAAGTCACGTGATATTGACTTTGGACTGGTAAACTACAAGGGTGTCCATGGTCTATATTTAAGACAGTGAAAGTTTCAATGAAACTCAAAGAAATTGAACCAAAACAAAACAAAAAACGAAAGTGTGTTCTGATGAATCATCTTATTTTAGTCAATTACAAAGCCAGCAGAATAACTTTCGTCTCCACTATACTTTCAAATTCTAGTCTCCCTTCACTCGCAATTCACGAGCCAATTAAATTCAGTCTTTTTAAAAGTTTTTGCCTCAAAGCACTATACAATATCACACAACAAACCATAAACACACCCATGGCAAAAGACATAACATACAGCAGTCGCATACACTAACTATGCAAGTTTTACCAAAATGAAATAAAAGTGACATTCAACAAATGAGAACTAAAAATAATACGAATAATTAATTTATCAAGCAGAAAACACCGACGATAAAATTTCTAGAAAAGATAAGTTTTCAGCTTTTTCTTAAAATCAAAATCTTCGACGCTGTTCGTGAACCTTACTGACAAAGGAAGCGAGTTCCAAATGGAAGGTCCTGCTTTATAGAAAGATCTATCGTCGTAATTTGTAAGCCGTGTTTTTTTGTTGTTTTGTTTTGTTTTTTGTTTTTTTGGCATTTTTAGTAGCCGGATCTCCGATGACCTAAGTGACGAATTGGAGAGTAGGGGACCACAGGTTTTGAATATAGCTCGGAGATTGTGAATTTAGTGCGTTGAAACAAAAAAAAAAGGAAATTTTGTATTCGACTCTGGCTCGAACGGGCAGTCAGTGTAGTATTCTGAGCTTTGTTTTTACGATTGTTTTCTCGTGTTGACTAATGCCCAGAACCATTCTCTGTTCTGCACCTTTTGGAGTTTGTCAACTTTCCTGACAGGAAGACCCACCAACGACTACAATAGTCGAGGCGCGAAAGAATGATAGCACAAACGACTGCTTTAAGCGGGTTGGATGGGGGAAACCGTTTCATTCTTTGCAATCTATTTAATTCAAAATTCATGTACCTCACCATTCATAGAGTTCGGAATCGTTTTCATATTTTTCTGTGACATCTGGAATAAAACGAGTTGTAAGTAAAGGCCCGAGTGTCGAAGGCCAATCTTATCTTTGTTGTGACCTTAAAGTCTCGCAAGTTCTAATGAACTCTGAAAACTAAACTGCTCGATTGTTTTGCTTTTGTAGATAATTTGGCAGCCCTTATGACAACCCAAACTATTTGACATGGGTCTATATTGTTACTAGGTATAACATATTATATTCTCATCGGTGGTATGTTGCGAAGTGAATCCCATTCCAATTCATGTGTTTGTATTTCACATTTATTAACATTCAAGTATGTGTTTAATTGAATGTTCATGAATAATAAGCAAGGGAGAGAAGTAAAACCCTGCAAACGTAAATCATCACTGATTAACTATTAACGCAAATGGAAAATAACACTCTTGATTTTGCTGATTTTAGTTAGAGTTGTCAGATTGTTTTATTTTTGCCCTTTTTGTATAATATTTGGTTACAAAACTTTAATCGCAGTAGTTGCTGAGTTCCTTGTTAGAATATTAGCACGATGATACTTTGTACTAGTCCCCTTACTTTGTCTTTCTTTTGGGCACTTTTAGGTAGGTGTAAATCTATTGATATTTACTATTATTTAACTTCCTATTCATTATGAAATTATATGTAAGTGTCTCTCATTGTAAAAACTGTTAAAACCCCTGAAAACAAACAATATACAGAATAAAATATTGTGTCATTTTATGTCCAAATAACTTTCTCAATCCTAGAACAATGTTAGGCCACTAATGCATTCCAATGTCATACTATATAGTGTGTGTTGATCTCATGCTCAATTTTGAAAGAAAATGCATACAGGCCTGCCAATGAATGACAACAACGATACACGATGACTGGAGGATGCATTGGGATCTAGATACTTGTGAATTTTGTAACAAATTGACAGAAGAACAATTTCTTGCTTGGCATTGCTGTGAAGATGGCTATGAAGTAGTCATTTCATATTGTACTTGTAAATAATAAAATAAAATAAAAAAATAAGAAAAATAAGAAAATAAATCATGATTAAAAAATAATAAAATATAAGA
This sequence comes from Berghia stephanieae, assembly GCF_034508935.2. Classification (NCBI taxonomy): domain Eukaryota; kingdom Metazoa; phylum Mollusca; class Gastropoda; order Nudibranchia; family Aeolidiidae; genus Berghia; species Berghia stephanieae. Next base: position 34,620,601 of record NC_088365.1, read on the forward strand.
AATACCAAATAAAAAAGTAATAATAAAATATTAAAAATTCCCTTTATTCATCCCATATGGGATATTTTGTCTCTAGGGTCTATTCCAAGGAAGACTGCAATAACCCAGGCGTCAGCCGCAGTGCAGCGCCGCAATACAAATTGAGCTAGGGGAAGGTGACTTGCTCAAGGCCACACAGCGCAGCGGCGGGTGATCAAACTCATTACCTTTTGGGTATCAAGCAAAGACTGTACCGCTGAGCCACGCTACCCAAGTGTCATCCAGCTTTCTCAGGACGTATTAAATCAGCAATCGCGTGCAGTTCTTTTATTCATTTAAATAAGTAACCACTATAAAATCGAAGATAAAAATGATACCGCAGATCCTGTTGGAACCGAAATACACGAAACCCGTGAATTGAATCGACAAGATACAACGACATTTGGGGTGCACAATCGAAAATCATAGATCCTTCTAAATGACACAATGTTTCCCAAAAGTTCTGACAATAAATAATGCGCTTTTATTTGCGCCATGTTTTATCATGCTGATGTTTTTAGAGAGAAAAAAATGTTCCGTGAAAACCGTATATATTTCAAATATGTATTTAATTTAGATTCAGTTGCAAAATTCTTGAGTGCATTTCGATAGGTAAAATCACTCTCATAAATCATTTTATATTTTTGTTTGTGTAATTCTAGTCGTACAAAGTCCACTCAATTATTGTTTATTCATTGTTTTTTGTTTGTTTGTTGCTTTAGGTCTCTTCCAACACAATTGAGGTTATATGAGAGACCGCTGAAACAAAAAAACAAGCAATCTAACAAAAATAGTACAAATGTCAATCAAAATCATAACCTAAAGATATCATAAGCTAAATTATAAATAACCAAGAACAAACAGGCAGAGGATTTACAGGAAAAAAAATATCCCCTGTCAAAAATACAATCACAAACCAAAGAAGCAGGATAGGCTAGTAAAGAGAAGAAGAAACGACATCACTATCGGATCGTACACCCATGCGAACATCATAGGTATATGATTCAAGGGTGATGCTCCCATCCAACCACCCGCGTTTATTCATTGTAACTATGTATGAATGTATATATCATATATATAAAGGTTATTATTATAATTTATAAAATTCAATGATGATCGGCTGGCTTTGTCATAAAATGAAATTGTAATGATGCTATGACAGATCGACATTTGTATACACATGTAATGAGCTATGGTGCTTCTTGTAGAATTAGAAATATGTACAATGTATTGTATACAATGAATGACCAAGTCTCCCTCAGCTCTAAGCATCGTGTTTTTGTCATCCAGAGAGATGGATACTCCATGTTATTTACCCACCCAACCGCATTGCTACCAAACGTTATTGTTGCAAATAAATATAGTCTTCTGCTACACTGAGTAGCATGGTTTTCTCAAACAAAGGACTGGAACATTACAAACTATGCTTTCAAGATACTAGACACAATCTTTCACGTTTCATTAATCAAAAAATATCGACTTGGGATATTGAGAGCCATGCCAGATGTACTTGCTTTCCAGTTTTCTCAGAATTCCAGGCTACTCTGTGTACGCAGTAGAAAAAATAATATTTATAATGGTTCATGAATTATCATATATATTTTATTTCACATTTCCACAATGCTGCAGATATATTCTTATTAAATGACTTATATATGACCAGTCTATCAACGCTTCTTGCTTTGATTTGTGCAATTGTTTGTAAAGCAAGTATATTGTTATTTATCAAATGCGTGTGTATTAATTCCAAACCTGACTTAGGTGACTATGACATTGACTTAGTTTAATTAATATAAAGAAGAAATAGACAGATACAAAATCAGAAGTACTTCATTTCCAATTCAATAGTTGACTTTAAAAATTATAAGGAGTCCATGCATTATTTCATAAAGAACGTTCTTGTCACAGATGAAAATCTTGTGTTTTTAACATTGTCTCCAATGCTAATGCCAAAGTAAGATGAAAAACTCGAAAATAAAATGAACAATTGCTATGACATGTATGCATCAATTTGCTAAAATGGAATAATATCCATTGCTTTGTGCTAACTTAATGACTTTCATCAAATTTCAGAAATTGCTCCTTTTCAGATTTGTTTCCAGCACTCTCGTCTATTTCGGTCGTTATGAAATAAAATCTTAGATCATTTTTTCCTACTATTAGTCATATTTTAATTTCAATTATATGGCTGAGATCTATTTTAGAAAGCATCCCATTAATATATCAATCTGACAATCCTAACTAGTGAAAACCATGTGACTAAATTGTTCACTTATGATAGAGAACAATGAGGGACAGAAGAGAAAAAGCATGAAACAATCAAACTGGAAAGTACAGCTATCTGCCTCTGTTTATTTTTTAGTGCTGTTCACACAGGATATTGTATCAGCAAATCAAACCATATTTAAAGGCATTGGATAATGATGGTGTCAATCCGGCACACTATTCCAGTCACTTGATTTTTACCATGTTCAGACGTGTCAAAGTCGTGGATAGCTCATACGGTAGACTCACGATCTCCCCGGCCAGGCGGAGTTGTCGTACCAGTAAGGTCTTGGGTTCAAGCCCCCATCGCCGCCGCGAAGTTTTTATTCACTGTTGTCTTCTGGCACTTTCCTACTCACTTCATTTCTTGTTGTTACCTGGTAACTGTTGACAATATAGACACTGTTAATCCTTAACAAAATCATCGACCGCCTCTTCATTGTTGCTTCTTTTTAGCAACGTTTGTCTTCTAGTTTAAATAACAGGAACCACCTGTCACACTAAGTTGGAATTGTGATTTCCGGATATTGTATCTTTTTCAATTGGATGAAATATTTAGGAAACTAAAGGCTATAGACGAATCACGGGATTAAATTAATGTTCAATATCTCGCTAAATATTGTGCAATTATTTCAATGTGAAGTTGATTGTAGTCATATTTAATTGCTATATTCCATTTGTATTCAGTATCAGATTATGACAAATAACCATGTTGTACTTCTTGTGATCATACAGTTCTTTTACCTCATTCGTCATACATGACCAAAACATTTACATTGATAATGTTTTTATTTATTTCTTTTTGTTTTGTTTTTGTTTTTTGTTTTTGTTTTTTTTTAATTATTTATTTTTGTTGTTGTTTTCTATTCTTTGACTATAATTATTGTTGGGTTGTTTTGTTTTTTACTTGTTTTATTCATAACGAGATATGGAAATTAAACATTTTAAATTCTTTTCATTTTTTGTTTTTAATTTTGAATGTAAACATGTAAACAAAACTTAAAATTTCAAAATGTTTTCTTAAAAAAAAGAAATTCTTTTACGAATACATTTACTCAACAACTGGTCTGGGGATATTTTTTTTAAAGTTCTTATATATACAGTTCAAGTTGTTGATAAATTCTTATCTTGTTTTTAGTTATGTCTCTTCATCATTTAAAATTGGCTCATTTCAGCTTATCTAGCTGTATAACATAGAAATCATGTAATTTATTTGAATTCCATTCTTTGAGATAATAAAATGATATTTAAAATGCTCAGTATGCTGATGGTTGTGAACTTTGAACCCGCTCCCTTTACATCTATTAAAAATAAACTTAACTAAAAAATTGACAATGATGATGGTTTTGTTGGTTTCTTGTTTGTTGTTGGTGTTTGTTTTTTCAGGAGGGGTGATGCTTTGTTAGTTTGGCAGCAAAAGATTAACAGAAATAAATTATTATATTGACTAAAAAGAAGTGTGAACAATATTATTATTGTTAATACTTGAAAAGCTATTATGTTGCTGGCAGACCCTTGGTTTTTGGATTATTTTAAAATGATTAAATAAAATAAAATAGAATTCCCTTTATTCATCCCATAGGGGAAATTCTTCTCTAGGGTCTATTCCAAGGGATGACTGGAATAACCGGAGAGCAGTGCCACAAGTTGAACTAGGGTGAGGTGACTTGCTCAAGGCCATACAGTGAAGCGGTGGGTGATCGAACTCATTACCTTCCGGGTATGAAGCAAAGACCGTACCGCTGAGCCACATGGTCGATATATGCTTTCCGATATTCTTTTTTCAATTCTTGGAACTTTGAGCGTGCTTTATCAACTTCATTCTCTTCATTTGTCTTTAACAGTTTTGCTTCTGTCTAATCAGATGTTTTAGTCTACCATCAATCCAAGGTTTATTTCAGAAGCAGTAAAAAGGAAGATGAGAGAAAAGTTCCAGGTTAAGGAAAAGAAAGACAAAGGGGACTGGTTCCCATAAACTACAGAAGGAACTATGAGCAATCTATCAATGTGCATATTTTGACATTACCTACAAGTACAAGTGCCATCCTGGCATAAATAAAGGATTCCGCTATGAAAGATACACTGTAACCTAAAAATAATTGTGTATTTGGACAATAAAGACTATTATTATTATTATTATCATTATTATTAAATGTTTACAAAGTATCGATTCAAAACTAAATGAAAATAATACATAGAGATGATTTACAAGGAAAGAAAATATCAAGTGTCAAAAATAAAGGAACCAAATCAGAACAAAGACCAGATCAAAGAGGAAAGGGTAAACCGATAAAGGAACATATTTGTTTTAGTTTGTTTTTCAAGGGTTTTACAGCGCTCGTTTTTGTTTTGTTTTGTTTTTAAAGGTTTTATGGCGCTTGCAACACATTTAGGTTATATCAGCGCCAGTAAAAAGGAAGAAAATGGGAAAGTAAAAAGTTCTAGAATTACAATTAAGGCACCCAAGAAAAAGTAAGACATAGGGGAACTGGGAACAAATAGGGATCAGATGTAGATTCCAAGAGCATACCATCAATGTACTTAGCCTGATATCACCTATAAGTCTCACCCAGACACAAGCACAAGATCCAACAAAGAGGAATACAATCAAATGCTTACATTTCATTATACATTAAAAATAACAAATTTAATAATATATAACAGAGAGATGATTTACAAGGAAAAAAATATCATCTCCCAAAACAATAACTACGCATTTTACTGTTTCCCTCCCAGCCAAGGACTCAGGCCAGGGTTAGGACAAAATCAAGCAATCTCATACCAAGACAAAGACAGAAAAGCATGTTGGAAAACAAATAAGGGGATAGAAGACACCATATGTACCTCCCTGCCCACTGTGGAGGTAGGGAACCCCACCCAGTTACAGCGCTTGCAACACATTTAGGTCCAATAAGCGCCAGAAAAAGGAAGAAAATTAGATTGTAAAAACTTTCTAGATGTAAAATTAAAAGGACTTGAGAAAATACTACAGCCAGGACAAAACCAAGTAATCTCACTCCAGGACAAAGACAGAAAGTGAATTGGAAAAAAAGCTATAAGGGGATAGAAGACAAAGTGCCACCCTGCCCACTATGGGAGGTCAGGAACTGTTTTTATTTGTTTTTAAGGGTTTTATGACGCTTGCAACACAATTAGGTCATATCAGCGCCAGTAAAAAGGATGAAAATTGGATAGTAAAAACATTCTAGACATACAATTAAAAGGACTTGAGGAAAAAGTAAGACAAAGGGGAATGGTACAAATAGGGAACAGATCTAGATTCCAAGAACACACTAACTGTACTTAGTTTGAGATTGCCTAAATGTTTCACCCGGTCACCAGCACAAAATCCCACTAAAAGGAATACACTCAAATGTTTACAAATCATATGTTAAAAAAAAAAAATAACAATACGTAACAGAGAGATGATTTACAAAGATAATAATATCACCTCCCAAAACTATAACTATACATTCAACTGTTTCCCTCCTTGCCAAGGACTCAGGCCAGGAACACAAAACCAAGTAATCTCATTCCAAGACAAAGACAGAATGCAATTGGAAAACAGAAACAGGGGGATAGAAGACACAGCAAGTACCCCCTTGCCCACTATGGGAGGTCGGGAACCCCACCCAGATAAAGGAAGATAGAAGGCATAGCAATAGTGACTGCTGCCCATATTGGAAGACCCCACCCAGGATTAATGCTTTTAGTCTGTACTAATATCAAAATAAGTGCATGATAAATCTAGGTTTGTGTAAATGTTAAGGGCATTTATATATCTTATTCATTTAAACAATCAATTTTTTTTAATTAAATACCATTTTAGGTAATTTGGCAGCACCTGTATCGGTGATCAATGTGCTATGAAGCATGCCAGTCGGAAGTGATCGTAATCGCAAAAATGAAAGAAAAAAAAAAAAAAAAAAAAAAAAAAGCAATTTCAATAAATTTTAATGTATAAACAACAATATGCTTTATGACAATAAAACAAAATATGCATTCACTCACATGCCATCAGGCTTTTTTACTCAAATCTGTGATCTTTCGATACCCATCATCTTCATTAAAAATCATTTTCTTTTTGACATAAACAGTACAGTTCAACCTCTGAATAATGACACCCCTGAATAACGACAACCCCTGGATAGTGACATTGACCTGTGGTCCCAAATTTTTTGCTCTATGTTATTATTAATTTAAAAACCCAAATAGCGACATACATTTCAGTAAAGCCCCTGTTTAGTGACAGCATTATAGCAACAAACGCCAGTTGAAACCGGTGCTTAAAAGCCGAGCTTTGTCACTCCTTTTCTTAACCAAGAAAAAAGGCCTTTTTTTCCTCCCAATGAGATCGTTTGCTACCGACCAATCAGAACACAATATTATGTTTACTACACTGCGTGGAATTAGCACCAATTCATATGGAACCACAGCAACTCTCAAGAGTCCATTTACCTTCCCTGTTTACTACCTGTCTGAGGTCAGTGATGGAGGTTAACTGATATCAGGCAATGCTGTGTCCAATGGGGGCATTTTTGGATATTTATGATCTTATATTATAATACACGTTGGTTTGTTTTGTTTTTAAGGGTTTTACGGCGCTTGCAACACATTTAGGTTATATCAGCGCCAGTAAAAAGGAAGAAAATGGGACAGTAAAAAGTTCTAGAATTACAATTAAAGCACCCAAGAAAAAGTAAGACATAGGGGAACTGGGAACAAATAGGGATCAGATGTAGATTCCAAGAGCATACCACCAATGCACCTAGTTTGAGATCACCTATAAGTATCATCCAGACACAAGCACAAAATCCAACAAAGAGGAATACACTCAAATGCCTACATTATACATTAAAATAACAATAATACATTACAGAGAGATGATTTACAAGGAAAAAAATATCATCTCCCAAAACAATAACTATGCATTTGACTGTTTTCCTCCCATCCAGGACTCCGGCCAGGGCCAGGACAAAACCAAGTAATCCCATGCCAAGACAAAGACAGAAAGCAAGTTGGAAAACAGATATAAGGGGATAGAAGACACAGTATGTACCCCCCTGCCCACTATGGGAGGTCAGGATCCCCACCCAGATACACGTTGGGATAGCCAGGAAAACAATGACTACCCCTTTCCCTTTATTGTTTTCATTTAAAAAACCAATTGTTTTTCTAAATATCATTCCAAATTTGATATTATTGTGGTTAATACCTAGTTGTTTGTTTTTGTTGTTTTTAAGGGTTTTACAGCGCTTGCAACACATTAAGTTCATATCAGCACCAGTAAAAAGGAAGAAAATGGGACAGTAAAAAGTTCTAGAATTACAATTGAAGCACAAAAGAAAAGGTGAGACAAAGGCGAATTGGTTCAAAAAGGGAACAGATGTAGATTCCAAGAGCACACCATCAAAGTACTTAGTTTGAGATCACCTAAAAGTCTCATCCAGACACAAGCACAGGTCCCAACTAAGAGGAATACACTCAAATGTTTACAAATCATATAATATGTAAACTAAACATAATACAATGCATGTCAGAGAGATGATTTACAAGGAAAAAATATCATCTCCCAAACTATAACTATACATTCGACTGTTTCCCTCCCAGCCAAGAAACCTCGGCCAGGGTCAGGACAAAACTAAGTAATCTCATTCCAAGACAACGACAGGAAACAATTGGAAAACGGGTATGGGGGGATAGAAGACACAGCATGTACCTCCCTGCCCACTGTGGGAGGTCAGGGTCCCCACTAATACCTTGTTGTTCTTTGTTTTTTTTTTAATGATATCGTAAAATGTAAATCTACTAATTTTAAGTACTTGTAAATGTTGGTGCACTTTAAAATTTCGGTATTGAAATCTCATCATCAGCATCGCATGGATCTTAAATACGTACTAAAAGTAGATGTGAGCATCTGTGTTCTTGTGTGATATTATATTGGCACTTGATTTTCTTGATTTATTAATTTTATGGTTAAATCACATTGGAGCACTGTTTACGATGAAAACCAAGACAATAAACATTGGAGAATGAAAGCCTAACTGGTATGCCCTTTGTAAACAGGAGAAATACACATTGTAATGTCATTAAGACGTGTCTTCATCTCAGGTGCTGGTCCGCGCAGTGCACTGCATGTCTTCACGGGTCTCATCATGCCCCTTTTTTGTGCCATCTTGAAAACCCCGAAATAACGACACCCCTGGATAACAACATAAATTTACGGTCCCGGGCAATGTCATTATCCAGGGGTTGTTCTGTATTTAATATCAAAAAGCACACAAAATAATAAAGTGGTATAAATCTTGACAATAAGAATCATAAAAGTACCATAAAACATGCTTGAAAATCTATAACAGCACCCATAAACTAACCAATGAGAGTGATTAATAATAATCGCATTTGTCAGAGCAGAGATTTCACTTTTTAATGCCTGCAAAGACATAATTATAGCTGAGGCTTGAGGATTAGTCACAATGATATTATATAATATATATAGAAGAAGAGAAAGAGACGTATATACATTTAAAATGATAAAATCATTGCTCTGAATTGTTAATTTATTGAGCACTGTCAGAATTACAGGACATCCATCAATTAATATATATATATAAATCATAAATACAAAAACCATGAAATAATAGTGCTCAAGTTTTTGATAAAAGGAGCTTTTATAAAATATTTCAAGTAAAATTATGATCAACTTCTATAATATTGTTTTGAGCATTCGCTCTCATCAGGAAGTGAAAGTAGGTTGTTGTGCTTATTGTACTTTTTTGGCTTCGCGGTTATGGAGGTTCGTAATTACATAAAAGGTGTTTGTTTCTAATGAAGATGTTAGTTCGTTTCTTCTGCTGAGTGTTGCCATGTTCGGTTTTGTGATGAAGTAGAATTTTCTTCAAACAGATGTTGCAAATCTTAGAAGAGGGGGAGTACGACTGTGCTCTGGAGATAATTTTCCATGTAATGCTATGTTGCATGATTTTTTTTCTTTGAGCTTCCAAATGTGTTAATAGTAGAATGTCGTTTTGTGTGATTTTGAAGGAATTAGTAAGATTTTGAAGTAATTACCTGACTCAAAACATTATTTATCAAGCCATAGTTAAATGCCCAGACACACCAAAACAAGAAACATACATTGGCCTCACTGAGTGTTCATTCAAAACCAGATACAACCTGCATAAATCTTCAAAAACAGACACAAACAGCATTCTACTACACTAAGCGAACGCGTTTGGAACCTCAAAGAAAAAAATACGATAAACACAACAATCTATTTTCACTTCCTGAAGAGAGTGATTGCTTGAAACAATATTGTAGAAGTTGATCATACTTATTCTTGAAATATTTATATATATATATATATATATATATATATATATATATATATATATATATATATATATATATATATATATATATATATATATATACGTGTGTGTGTGTGTGTGTGTGTGTGTGTGTGTGTGTGTGTGTGTGCGTGTATGTTTATACTCTGGAATGTGCGAATGAAGTTTTTCTTTTCTTCATATCAGATTTTCATCCTTGTCACACTGCAGCTATATGCAATCAAAACCAAGTTCAACTAACAGAAAAATTTATTTTTTTAATCTTCATCACAACTCTTTGTTTAGGATCTGTTCATTTGGTCGTGTTGGGCGATATCACAAAATTTTGATATTGATATGATACGATATGATAATTTGAAATAGGGATATATCGATATTTATTGATACAAAGGAATTTTACATTGATATATCGAAATACAAGAAAAAATTTTGATAAATGTGCTTGCCCCCTCTATTCCCGAAAAACTTTGTTTCTCCATTGTTTTTTACAGTAAACTGATGTGGCCATCCGGCAGCCCTGGTAAACTGCGATCATAATATAAATCGATACCGGTATGGCATTATGAAATCGATATGATTCGATATTACCATTTGATATTTCAATACTATATACCCAACACTATTATTTAGGAATCTGTTTAATACACCAAAAGATATAAAAAACACCCACAGAAATATTTCCTTATATTGATGTACAAATTAAATATCTCCTTATATTATTGGTAATCCATATAATTTGCTAAATCCTTATATTACACTATGATACACATTTTGGCTTTTGCTTGTTGAGGATATCGACTATGTCATCTAAACTGGTTTTACAGGCATCCAGATATTGTGCCACATTAACTGGAGCATAAGACACTATATTGAATCCACAGCGATTGTCATCTATGCTGTAACCTGTAAGGAATGATGAAAATAGAAACGAGCTTTTAAAAAAGAAAGAAAAATTCATTAAAAATATGACCAATAGCTGCTTTTAAAAACTCCTCTTCTATGTTAGAAAAACTTGATTTAAACTTACACTTGCATTCTGAATTAACGATTGTCTTGAAAGACAATAGTGTTATCCCATTCGATAAGCGATTTAAACAAGGATAAGTTCAACAAGCGTCTTTTTTAATGCAAAACTCAATATCATAATTTCCTCTTGAAGTCAAGACAGCTGTGATGCTAAGGTTGGTATTGCTTCTTTCCTTTCTTATAATGGCTGCAATGTAACATGTATGATTTATTATCATTGCGTCAAAAGGCAGCCTTCAATAGAGGAAATAAAGGTCAATGTGCATCCATTGTTTTGACAAAATTACGGACCCCATTTGACCTCTTTAATTTATTAATCGTTCATTTCTTATAAATTGTTTAACGTGAAACACTAACATTGTGTGTTGAACGTTGGACCTCTTCTTAAAAAGTAAGACAAAGTGAACAAAAGAGTTTTTACTTTTTTATAAAAAGTAAGAAAAAGTGAACATAAGAGTTTTGAAAAATTATGGAATAGCCTACTTATCCTAAATACCGTCAATATAGTCTATACTTACTTCCTCTTTTGATTTTTAGGTGCAAATATAGCAAAATTTATAATTTTGTTAAACTAAAAAGTGTAATTTAAATCCCTGTATAAATGTAATACAATCAAAAGTTAATCCTGCAAAGGGTCCCAGAACTCAAAGAACTCTTTCAACTAGGCACCTGAGTCTAATAATACTTCTATTCTTAAAGAAAAGGCAAGAAAAAAGGGGAACAGTACAAATTCCACTCACCAACACCATATCCATCGGGAGTGACGGCAGCAAAGCCACCAATTACCACATTGGGATCAGAAAGGGTGGAAGTGGAGAGAATGATGTGGTTGATATTCTTGTAGGCGGGGTGTTCAAACATGGGAATGACCATGCCTTGTTTCTCTGCAAAATTCTTCATGCAGAACAGGTGACGATCAAACCCTTGACCTGAAATTTCGTCATCATAAACTGTTCATTGTTTGTTATATTTCGCCTTAGTGCAGGCAAATTTTTGAGATTTAAATTGTTATTTTGGATCAGTCAAATCATAACCAAGTCAAGAAGGAGTTGAAGCTCAATCTTATGAGTGTTGAGTAATTAAACGTAGCTAATCAAATGCAATCACAAACAAAATAATTAGATGCATGACCTAGTGCGCTTAAGATGTGAGTATTCTATGCATATTTTAGTCATTTACAACCAGTAAAAATTAACATTCATTGACCAACACCATTGTGCTTATGGTGCAATGTAGCAAGAGGGGCAGTCCATTTATGTTAACCTACTTAAATTAATCACAAGGTATATATTTATGTCCAATGCAACACCTCTGATTCAAAAAGACCTTGATTATAACCTTCAGTCCCATTGACTTTGCTATAAGCGTATATCTGCATATAAATCGGACCCACATCATCTTATTTTTCTGTTCATTTCCAAAGAAGCAAAAGTCAGCTTGGCTGTTTTCAGACAAATTTTCTCCACCAGCATTCTCATGAAGTATTTTAAAAATCTGATGAAATAAATGTCATATAGATTTTCCTATAAAATTTGATTTCATCCTTTTCATATCAGAGCATGAAATCCTAATATAGTCACTTGTGATATTAAATATCAAATTACCAAGAGCAGCATCCTTTGTCAACTGCCCATGAACTGTGGAGCAATTTTTTATTCCTTCCAACATCTGGTCCACACTGGCACTTCCTGATCCTTTCCCATAAAGCATTTGGCACATGGCATCAGTAGCTGTGGTACAGGAACGCACTGTCTCAGTACGACCAAATTTAAAAGCAGATGTGCTGCAAGACTCATAAGTGCCAACATTCTTCTGATGAACTTTGAAGTGAGCAAGCTGTGTGGTAGAAAAATCAAGCAAAGCAATTTTTTATAAAGAAAAAAAAAATCAATAAAACTTCGGAGAAATAATAATTGGAAATCAGATTAATAATGAAACTTACAACCCCAATTCCAAGTGTAAATCTCACAGTTGAGTGTATATAGACATTACATCTGAAAATCGTACATAGTATATCAGCAAAATAATTTATAATTGTTACTGTATATTCCAAGGATTTCAAAAGCTACTTCTGTTTCATGATATGTCTCATCAAAGAATAAAAAAACCTCAAATAAAACAACAAATTTTAATCCTGTCTTGAATACAACATCATCATGCTCAACCATTGTACCTTCTCATATTTTTCCATACAAGAGAATTCTAAAGGGTCAAAGTTTGAAAAAACAAAAACAAAACAAAACAAAACAAAAATAAAAAAGGAATCAATCAGTTTGGGCTTTAGTAAAAGCATACCTGAATTATCAGTTGTACAAGAGAATCTGGACTGAGCTGTTCTTTCTTCGCACTCTTTTTCGTCAACTGAGGGTACTCTAAATGACCTATATTTAGGCTGTTGGTGACTGTGTCAAATCTCTTTATGGCTTTCTGAATCGTGTCCTTGACTGATGCATTTAAAGTAAATTCTGAAAAAAAAAACATTGATCAAGTTTTACATTCATATGCTTGCTTTCTCAACAACACTTTTAATTCTTATAAGGTCAAATCAGCTTTTCTAAAAAAGTGTTTTCAAAAGTTTAAAGTTTATCAGTCAAACTTAGGAAATAGGCAAGAATAGAAGTAGATGGATGCAGAAAACTACATTTCTATCCAGTCTTCAACTGCTCAAGTCTTCCAAGATACAAGCAAAATGTTGAATAAAATTCAGGCTTAAAGAATCCCATGTCCTTCACTTGGATTCAATCTGCCATCATAAAAAATGCCAACCCGGAAGGGGGTGTTGAGATTACATGCAACAGTTAAGCTCATTTTGGTCGAGGCCTCTCAACACAGGTAGCACACTTTTTTTCATTTCATCAATAAACGCTTACTTCATATTACATATGTCTGAATTTAAGATGACACCCCTTCCCCCCCCCCCCTCATCTAATTTAAGTTTTTATTCTGAAACTTCTTTAAAGTCGCCTGTTTAAGACCTATTGCATCGTGGCAAGGTATGATATCCCTGCTCACATTTAATAAGTGTCCACCTCATTTGCTCATCGTGTGAAATTGGACCTCTGTCATCAAACAAAGTGATCACTCAGTTGTGTCATGAGTGACATTGTTGACAGCTACAAAGGCAAACAACCTAAAAAGATTAAACGAAAAGAAAACTATCACCTTCTGTAAACAATTGCCCATGTCTGCCAACATCGGAGTCAAGTGGGGTAATGTGCCGAAAGTGTCGTATCCAAGGGCACAATACTGTCTGCAATCATTGAAACTCATCTCGTAATTGACAATGATCAACAATGACCTTGTGATAAGACAAGACATCAGAGCACTGAGCCACCTTTCTAGGAACAGTGCTGTGTGGCCTTGAGCAAATCACCTAGCCTTAGCTCACTTTGCAGCGCTGAACTGCGGCCGACGCCTGGATTATTACAGTCTTCCCTTGGAATAAATCTTTTTTTTTTTAAATTTCCTCTTAGGAACGAATAAAAGGAATTTATTTATCATTATTTTATTTAATAAAGAAAATTGTTCTCACACTTTGAATTTGATGAACCGTAATCTAAATTTGAATGAAGAAATGTTTTCACAATTTTAATTCATATTCATAAATATTTCAAATCACATTTCTTAAGAATAAAAGAGTTCATTGTAAAATCATGACAAAAAGCAGTGTCTTGCACTTTAAAGGCTTACCTAAACGTCTCACTTTATTCTCACTATCAGCATTGGGGGCTGGTTTGGTGTCAGGATGAACCCCTGGTTTCTCAACCGAGTCCCTGTTGACCTCCCGAAGGTAACGCAGGATAGCCACTCCATCACCCCAAGCATGTTCAAAATGAATGGCTACTCTCCCTCCACTGGAAATGAGTAGCTGAAGACTTTTGTCAAACCACCTGAAGAGATTTTATTTTTTTAATTATTCCAATAGTTTCAATAAACTAAAGAAAATGCTATTTTGTAATAAAAATTTGGCATATAATATATAAAGAATATTTTAGTTCCACAATAATGAAATAGGTTCACACTGGTTCACTTATTTACCAAAAAGATCCAATGGAATCAATCTTCCATCTCATAGCCGACACTAAAAACATGATTGCTACCAAAATAGAAAAACAAACAATCAGTCCAGCAAACAAATACAACTATATGAAAGAGTTAATTTTAAAACTGTGCTTTAACTTTAAATAAATATTTTTGTCAATATGTATGTATGTATGTATGTATGTATGTATGTATGTATGCATGTATGTATGTATGTATATGTGTATATATGTACGCTCATTTCTTTTGTATACATGTGTAGAAACAATGTGCAAGCGTGTATGTTCGTGTATGGCTGTGTCTGTATTTGTAAACGTGTTGATTTTCATACCATGAACCAATCTGAGCATTGTTTACCTCACATGAATTGCCTTTAATTTGGACAATAAAGATTATTATTATTATTATTATTATTATTATTATTATTATTATTATTATTATGTAACACGCTACCTATTG
>NC_088365.1:34640758-34650758 GCF_034508935.2 Berghia stephanieae
GTAGCATCTCCAATGTTCATTTTGCCATAACCTACAAAAGTTTACTGGTGCATATATTCTCACTTTGTGTTAAATGATATTAAATAATAAAATGATCAGAATGGAGGTAGTATTTATACTGTCCATGCATGTGGAACAGTTGATACCTCATGATGCAATTACTGTGGAACTGCAACACTGGTGATGCAATGATACAACTTTCTAATCTCTTTTTACTCCAAGGCAATCACTTATTGAATAGTATAAAACCATTTTATTTATATTGACTCTACATCATGATATTTAAGATATAAACACAATTTTTCCTGGGAGTAGCGTACACTAGTCCATGTAGCACAACGTAACAGATCCAAAATCAAATGACAGAGATTTAAGCTCGAATGTGAATGACCTGGTTTAATCTGCCTTATATTAGAAATTCTGCTTGTTCTGCAGTGAGTGGGTAGCAGACTAATCTTGATACTGTAGAAGGTATTCTGAGATAAAATCAACATCCTTTCCAAAAGGCTAACAAAAACTGTTACCAACTGCTTTGTGACATCTATCGGCATCACACTCATGGCTCCTTTTGTCCTGGCGAACCAACACAAAATTCTGGTTGAGTTTATCAAGCCTAACCTTGTCATTTTGGGCTTAATATTTTTTAGTAAATGTACACAAAGGCCACTCCAAGCTGTACAGAAATTTTATTCCAAGCACCCCTCTCCATCCACTCAATGTGATTGAGATCCAAGGAAGAATACTTTGCAATCGACCGCAACAAGCTGTTATTATTTTCTATTACAACAATCAAGATGAATTCCAAATCATCCATGGTCGCCTTGACAGTACAATGGAGTCTGGCACAGTAACTATTACACAACAATTTCATATCAAACACGTGCTTTGCAATGAAAATGCTGATTAAGTAAGTTTTGTATAATAACAATAATTTACAGCATTCAAAGGCTCCAACATGAAAAAAGTAGGGAGCAGGTACTGGTATATGATAAAGATCTGAAAAAAGTGTGTATGAAACAGTGCCAGACAAAGCAAGAAAGAAAAAAACATCCCAAAAAGCAGGCTGCTTTGTGGGATGTTTTTTTCTTGTATTTTTCTCTCTTGCTTTGTCTAGCACTGTTTTATACACGCTGTTTCAGATCTTTATCAAGGGCTTCAAAACTTCAGTGATAGAGCACTCACCATACAAGTAATGGGAAAAGTACTAATCCTGGGCGTAGTCCAATTTTTCTATTTCATTTCTGACACCCCTCCAGTGGGAGTCTGAGTGGGTCTGTTTGATCTAGTGGAGTATACTTTATACCAGATTACCCTCTTATCCCAAAGATAGCATGTAATTGCTACTATTTGTTCAACTCTATTCTAGAGATATTGGGATAAACTAGAAATCCATGAGTCTTAAGACTCTAAAGGACTACTTTCTACATTTTTTCATGAAACTCACCAGAGACATAGTTTGTATGTTTGTTGTTTTTGTCAGATTCAACCAGCTGGTCATGAAGTTCTGAAATAAGGAACAATTAACAATAATGGGACAATTAGCTGTTTGTGAAGGAGAAAATAGCAAAATCTCTTATGCTTTGTTTTATTATTTTCAAGGGTTTTACGGCACTTGCAAAACATTAAGGTCATATCAGTGACAGTAAAAAGTAAGAAAATGGGATAGTAAACAGTTCTAGAATTACAATTAAAGCATCTCAGAAAAGGTAAGACAAAGGAGAATTTGTTCAAAGAGCTAACAAATGTAGATCCAAGAGCATACTATCAGTGTACTTAGTTTGAGATCATCTGAAAATCTCATCCAGACACCAGCACAGGATCTCACTAAGAGGAACACAAACATATGTTTACAGAAAACATAACTAACAATACATAACAGACAGATGATTTAAAAGGAAAAAAGATTACCATCCCCCAAAACTATAACTATACATTTGACTATTTCCATCCCAGCCGGGACAAAACTAAGTAATCCCATTCCAACAAGGACAGAAAACAACACAGAAAACAGGTATAAGGAGATAGAAGACTCATTGTGACCTTCTTCCCGCCATGGGAGGTCAAAGGACCACACCCAGCTCTTATGCTTTATCAACTCTTATAAGCGGATTCTGATTTTTTTTTTTATGATACGTCAATGTTCCATTTACAGTAAAATACCTCCCATTCCCTGAATTCAATACCTGTATACTAAGTTGCAAGCCGGAAATTTCATTCATTCACAGAGTAAAGACTTTTTTTTTCATTTGGAGTTAGTTTTTTCTTATCTTTTGGTTCAGACCAATCCTTTCCCAGTAACATATACATCAGGCATGTCTAATTCCAATTATCTGGATAAACTCATAATTTATGCACTCTTCAATTTTGATTATATGATTTTGACTCTGTTGAATGAGCTTATAACAAGAAAAGTGCCTACAAACGGAGACCACTGTATTAATAATAATGATACTAGTAGTAATAATAGCAATAATAATAATTAATAATGATAATGATGTTGATGTTGATGTTGATATTGATGATAATGATGATGTTGATATTGATAATATAATAATATTAATATAAATAATAATTAATCGTAATAATAATGAAACTGATGATTATATAAATATTAATAAACATACTTTTTCCATCTGTGGCTTTAAAATCAGCAACCACAGATTGTAACTCTTTATGCTCTTGTTGTGACAACAAAGGGAGCTGAGCTTGTAGATATCGCTGACATGTCTTATCTAAAGCTGGGACGGGGAGTCGAGGCAAGCTCTTTTGGAAATGATATGTTGGTATCCTTGTTCTGTGCAGGTATTCCCGATCCTCATTGCTCCTATAATAAAGGAGTAAACATGCATTAAATAAAACTTGAGCATTTATATGGCACAATATCAACGAAACATGCTCAGTGCTGTAAAGGATGTCCCCAGCCTACAGCAACATTTAACGTATAGGACGAGAGTTGATGTCTGTTAGTTGATATTACAATTTATTTTCTGACAGAGACTACAATGTTAACAGCCAAATACTCACTTTACACATGAGTATGGTGAGAGAATGTGAGGAAACCATCTTTTACAAGGACTCACCTCTGCCGGATTTGAACTCTGGACCTTCCCTATCCAAGGTGAGTGTCATACCACAAGACCACATAGCCGCACTTAGAGAATATTTTAAACTGTATTAACCTAATTAATAGTATTAATTGTATAATTAATGATTTAGGAAATGAAAGTAGAGCTTGTGGTGGGATTCAGTTCCAGATTAACGGTTACTGTTAGATGAACCAGGCACTCACGTTAGTGTAGACCAAAAATTCGCCCATCTAAAATTAAAACACATATCATTTTAACTTTGTGCTTTAAATCTTTGCTTAATAGAACATTATTTTAACATAATATTATACAACAGAAATTAAAAGTACCCTTACAAAAAATACCAACTGTACGTCAATGCCAAAAAGACAGAAATAACAAAACTGTCAAGAAAAGAAGACGGTTGGAGATGAGCAAAAAAAAAGTAGGGACATTTATCAGAGACAAAGAAGATGTTGACAGAAGAAAAATGCTCTCAACAAACTGATGAATGTGTGGATAAGAAAATATAAAGTAAAAACCAGAGTAAAGATCAAGCTGTATACATCCCTGGTGAAGTCTATATTCATTTATAACTATGGTACATAGGCATTGATGCAAGTCAAAGAGAAAAGACTGGACAACTTTCACATGAAACAACTCAGAAAAGTCCTCAACACCCGACACCCAACAAAAATTAGCAAGGAAGCACTCTACAGCAAGTGCAATGAAAGACCACTCTCTAGGCAGATGGAGATAGAGACTTTTCGGCCACATACTGAAAAGAGACAATGATATACCAGCAAATAAATCCATGAACGCATTCTTCACAACATCAAGACAGGATAAATACAAAGGGAGACCACCAACGACAATCTACACAGTACTGAACAGGGACCTCAACCACTTCGCAACTCAAACTACAGACAAAGGAAGACCTTACGTTCCTAATAAATTTAGCAGAAGATCATGAATGGCAGAGGGACTTTACACAGCAAATCAAAGAAGTAGTCTGGCGGCCCCAATCGGAGTATTAGAATGTGAAAAGCGATAAATCAAATGTCAAGTAATAGAACATTAGAGTATTTTTTACCTTTTCCAAGGAGTCATATAGATGCCAAAATACATTTTTTAAAACATCTGATTAAACAACAGACAGTGCATAAAAGCTGCTATTTACCACCAGATCAAAATTATTTAAAATATCCATCCTGCTGGAATTTTTTTATAAGGCTTCATTACCAAAAGAAAAATTTTAATTATTTTCTGGCTTTAAAAAAAAAATTTTAAAATGGAACATTTATATGGCCCAATATCTATGAAACATGCTCAAAGCGTTCTACAAGGGGTCCTTAGCAGCAACAACACTTAGCATGTTGGAGAAAACATGGCGCTACTTATTAAAGCATGCCTTAGGGCCAGCAAGGCTTGAAAAATTAAGAGGATATAGCTTATCATTAAAAATCAATATATACATCAGCTTTAACTTCTACTAATTCCACTTACCTATTGAGCCCTGCAGATGCATGAAGAGATCGACTGTTTTTCTGTGGGAAATCAGAAATATATAACACTATTACACATAATTTCATGAAAAATAAATATTACAAAAGGAAAAAACATCATGAGAAGAAGAAATAACTATCTTGAATAAGCTGTAAACTTTTTTTTTTTCTCAAGAAACAATATCCCAGTTTAAAAAGTCTTAATAAATCTTTTGGTTGTAATGAAAAAAATATGATGATGTAGGAAAAATATTTTTAAATTTTGGTGGGGTGTGCTCTTGGTTGTTAAATTCTTGTGAATTGATTGCATAAATAGAAGCCCAGTAAGTTTCTTCACCATTGTATGTTTTCTTTACTTTATTTTGTTTTTTCGATAGTTATTTCTTTTGTTCTTGATGATTTGTATTTTGGGGGGGTTTTTTTAATTTCTTTTGGTGTATTTTTTGGGGCGGGAAGGGGGGGGGGGGGTCAGTACAGTACAAAGATTTTATTTTCTCTCTCTCAACACTGTCCAATCTTATTTCTTATGTTTTCTCTTGTAGTAAATCGAGTACAGAACTGCCACCCCAACTTTAAAAAGGTGTCATTTTGTCTGGAAAATGGTGTAATTTTGAAGGGAAAGGTGTAATTGTGCAAAACGAAGGCTTTATTCTTAAACATATATCACTCAAGCCTGCAAATCATCTTTCAAAAAATGTCTGAAATTTTCTTTTAACCTTCGGTTAGCTCAGCAGACACTGATAATAGTAATGTCAAACATCCTGTCTAGTAATGTCAAACATCCTGTCAGATATATCAAATACGATTTTACAAAGTCAGCCCCTTTGTACTGTTATTCATTCTGGGTTTGCAGTATAGACCTTGATGACGACAAAAAGGCGTAATTTGGAACAAAAAAGCATAAACACGTGATTTTATAGAAAAACCGAAATAATGCGCCTTTTTGGCGTATAGTTGGCAGCTCTGCGAGTATTGCGTGATTCATCCTGGCTTGCTTGAATTATATTGATGACAAATGTCAAGACCCTTCTTTGTGCTTATTCCATCTTATTGATGTGGGCTTGTTGTCATGAGTCCAAATTAGTGCACAAATATTTATAGGCCCAGCCATTTCATTATAAGCTTGTGCTTTTACTATTGATGCGCAGGTTTCGTCTCAGGAAGCCAAATGATTTCTTAGCTTTAGCCACTATATTATTTATATGCTGCTTCAATTTCAATGACTTATTAAGACAAACTCAAGATATGATATGCTAACTACATGTGTTAGTGTTTGTCTATGTCTTGGTATTTTGTGGTCATATTTGATTGGCTATCTTTTGTTGCTATTAACAACACACTACATAACTTTTTGTCACGATAAAATTTCATCAGCCATGTTTCTGTTTTGATAGAGTCTGGGTCATTCTGTGAGGCATATGTGTCATTATGGTTTTCAATAACTCAAACAAGAGAATGTAGTCAGTAAATAATAACAGTTTTTACAGTGACAGCAGCTTCTGATGGTTTCTTCACCATACAATTATATAACAACCTATCCAGACTGAGAAATCTTTTCCACACTCGTTAATAGTACTGAACCCGACAAGGCAGCTGCATCACAATGCAACGTTCAACCAGATGCTCTGTTGTCTCCAAATTGTCAACACAACTTACTGATGAAATGATGTTCTTTGAGTCATTAATGGATTTCAGAGGGTTCCAAGGCCATTCTTTGGGGAACCCTAGATTGTACATCACGTTTATCCTTTTTAATAAGTCCATATAAAAAGATAACTTGTGCTCTACTTGTTATGCATGTTAATTGTTATAGAGCCAGTCTCCAAACTTCAAATCAGTAAAATAACTTTAGTTCATTTCATTGGGCTTTTTCATAAATGATAATTCTGAATGGTTTGAGGTTGAGGTTTCTACAAAGCTGTTTATGGGCATAGTGTCAAAACTCTTTGAAACGTCTAAAAAGTAAGTTAATTGTTTTCTGTTTCTGCTTTCAAATGTCATAATCATTTCTTCTGTGATATGTGACAGCTTAGCTTAAGCCACCTATGCTCCTAAAATCCATGTTAATGATCGACCAGTATATATCATCAACCTGTTGATATTCATCAAATTCTAATGGTGAAGCACTAACTTTACAAGAAAGGGAGATATAAATAAAAATATTATATTATTGCATCCAGATAACACTTCTCTTCCATTTATTAACGACAGGAAAATCATTGTTTATGGCAACATAACACCATGCAAGAAGAAGTGAGCAAAGCGAAATATCTAGGAGTAACATAACTAATAAACTAAACGGAGTGTTATTCGACACCCAAAACTCTGGTGTATCTTGTCACCAGAGAATTCGAGAATAAGCTACCCTGAACAACTTCCATCATGTGAATATCAGCATGATGGTAGGGCTAAATGGTTGTCTGAAGGACTAATCAAAATGCTTAGGGATGAAACGATGAAAACAATGAACAATTCGAATGTAAACCCTTCATCCGCATACAAAAACAAAGAAATTATCTAGGAGTGTAGGTTTTTGTGTGAAAGCTTGATAGAGAAAGAGAGAGAGAGAGAGAGAGAGAGAGAGAGAGAGAGAGAGAGAGAGAGAGAGAGAGAGAGAGAGAGAGAGAGAGAGAGAGAGAGAGTAGTTCATGTGCTGTTGAAAGTTTATGTGAGTGTGAGAGACAAAACGACAGTGATAGAAATTGTGAGTTTGTGTCTTTTTAATAAACAAAAGTAAAAGAAAAACAAAAAAAGAAATAAAATAAAGACTCAGCTTTTCAGGGTTCAGAATTACCGGGTGATAAAAGACAACCAAGTTTCGGGTGTCAAATTATTTGGTGACAATATACACCTGAGATTCAGGTGTCAAAGTATCTAGTGACAAAATACAACTGAGTTTCCGGTGTCGAATTATCTAGTGACAAAATTCACCCAAGTTTCGGGTTTCGAATTACGATCCCTAAACTAAATTGGAAAGATCTTGTATCAAACATATATGCAAAAGAGAAAACTATACTTTAGGCTTTCTCAGAAGAAACTTATACGACAGCAGGAAAGAAATAAAATTAGAGTCCTATAAAGCCTTCATAACAATAGAATATACTGCAAATGTAACATGCAGCTTTTAAGTACAGTCATTAATAATTAATGCAATAATTCTCGAGGAAGAAAATATTTGAAACCAAAAATAACCTTCAAATCTTATATATCGGACATGAAAAAAAAAAAGGGGGGGGGGGGAGGGAGGGGAGGAAAGGGTTTCCCAAGGCGAAGTGGCAATTCGAACTCGAGTCTGAATTGCTTCCCGTGGCAATTCGGACTCCTGCCACAATGCGCCTGCGCAATCACAGGAAGTGTCGGAAGTGGAAACTGGGGCGAAAGTGAAGCGTGGTAGGGTGGGGGGAGAAGCTGCTCGTTCTCAGTTGTCAGTGTCAGTTGTCAGTCGGTAGGAGGGCGAGTGAGCGAGCAAGTCACGTTTTAGAACTCCCGAAGGTGACTGCCTTCAAAAGCGGTGATCTATTATTCCCCTTTGTCTTACTTTTTCTTGAGTACTTTTTAATTGTAATTCTAGAACTTTTTGCTATCCAATTTCTCCATTTTTACTGGCGCTGATATGACTTAAATGTGTTGCAAGCTCCTTAAGAAAACAAAACATAGATTCAAATTATCGTGATCTTTGGGAGATTACAATTGTAGTCGCAATTGTTAACTTTAACAATCAATTTGCCCTCGCATAGAAAAAGGAGTGTCTTTGTGTAATGATTGGAAGATTTATTTGATTTGCCATGAGCGTGTTGCAAAAGATACATGAATGACATATCTCTACATTATATAATTTGCCATTGGCGGCCGCGAAAAAGTGCAATATGACTTTGGGCATTGGGCGTTTTATTTAAAAGGCAGTATAGGTCGGGCTTTGACAAAAGGCAGTGTCTTAATTCTTTTTTAATTAAAAAAATATGCTGTTTTATTTCTAAATATAAAAATAGAGGCGATTCTTGGCAGCAAGCCATGCAATAGAGCCCCGCCACTGGGGTAGGGGCAGAGTACTGTCTAATACTAATATTATTAGATAATACTGGACTAGGTACCTAAATAAAATAAACACTGGTTGAATACGGAAAGAAAATGATCAACTGGTAATGGGATTGGGTGGGGGTAACCCACAAACGACCGAGGCGCTGGACGCAGGGGAGAACATGGTGATACGAGATCAAAGAGAAAAAGCCGCCGGCTCTTGGGTTGTGGAAATGATTGTTGGGGGGGGGGGGAGTGTGTGTTTAATGAATTAGAGATACTCATGAGTGTGTGTGTGTGTTCAGGAAGACCAATACGGTTTCTACAGCTGCAAACGGAATAGTACCTGAGAGTTTCACTAATGATACTAATGATAAGTTCATCATTCGGGCGCATTGCATTGCAGTATTCCGAATCGAAGAGCCATGGAGTTATTCAGACTCGACCCTGGTTAGCCACGGAGTTCTATTCAGTTTAGACTCGAGTCCGAATTGCCACGGGAAGCAATTCAGACTCGGGTCCGAATTGCCACGGGAAGCAATTCAGACCCGGGTCCGAACAGCCTTTTCCTTCCCAAGGAACTTGACTCTGACTGACAAGAAGTTTATTAAGTTTAATCTTGAGATCAAAGCTAGCCATTTGCTTCACCATTACACCTCAGGCCGCAGCGACACATATCTAAATCACTTTGATTTCTGATCAAAGATCTCAAGTAATCATTCCCTAAGTCACAGCTACAAGCTCCCCCTCTAAAAAGGTGCGTCTCAAAAAAACGGTCCCTCGCCTAATTTTTTTTTTTTAACGATCTGTTTCCTCAGCTCATCTGCGCTAGATTATTTTCACTGATTTATATCAAATAGGACCCTTGATCTAGTAATAAATCCATTCAAAAAGATTTCCATAATATGGACTTTGCACCAACGTTAGAAAGTAAGCGCACCTCACTCAAATCTAAGTCTAAATCTAAGAACTAAGAAGTATTAGTATTTCTCCGGACAGAATGACATGCTCAATTATCAATAATTCATGGGTGACAGTGATAGAGTGATAGTGATGCCAGCCTAGAAATGATAACTTATTGGGTCACGTTAATAAAATGTAATAGAGAATAAAATATATTGAAAATAAATAACTTACATTCGTCCCGGCTCTGATAAGCCGGTTGGGTGTACTAGCAAATACTCTTTGCATTCCTGTTTCTTTCTATTTCTAGACAAGGCAAGTCTTCCCTAAGTCACAGCTACAAGCTCCCCCTCTAAAAAGGTGCGTCTCAAAAAAACGGTCCCTCGCCTATTTTTATTTTTTTTTTAACGATCTGTTTTCTCAGCTCATCTGCGCTAGATTATTTTCACTGATTTATATCAAATAGGACCCTTGATCTAGTAATAAATCCATTCAAAAAGATTTCCATAA
>NC_088365.1:34655758-34730758 GCF_034508935.2 Berghia stephanieae
GCTTGGTCACATCCTCAGATATGAACCGTCTAATGGAAGCAATCTTTTTTAGTTGGAAAAAAGAGAGATCTAACCAAATTATTAACCTGATGCTCCATCGACAGTCCAGAGTTTAAGAATGTGCCAAGGTTTTTCACTTTGTCAACAATTTGAATGGAGGCATCCCCCAACTTCAAATCTGTTTCACTTTTCCACTTCCTGTTCCCCACATACAGCACCTCCGTCTTATCATCATTCAGTTTCAGTCTGTTCTCATTCATTCATTTCTTAACACTTTTGATAAAATTTTAACTATTGGCTGATACTTCTTGTAAATTTCTCGTATTGGAAACGCAGTACAATTGCGTATCATCAGCGTATTGATGGTAAGACAGACCAAAACTTCTGATGATTTTAGACAGAGGGCCAACGTACAGAACAAAAAGAACGGGTCCAAGTACTGAACCCTGGGGAACCCCCCCCCCCCCCCCCCAATCAAGAAAGATTTCCTCAGATCTATATTCATCCACCGTAATAATCTGTTTACGATTAAACAAATATGACCTAAACCAATCAAGCGCTGCACCAGACACGCCATAAGTAATTTCAAGACGTTTGAGAAGAAGATTGTGATCAATAGTATCAAAAGCAGACGATAGGTCAAGCAAAGAATATGAACCAATGTCTATAACAGAGAGGAGATCGTTAACAACCCTAACAAGTGCGGTTTCCGTCGAATGATGTTGCCTATAAGCAGACTGAAATTTTTCTTCAAGACATTTATTTTTCAGATGAGACAGTAATTGTTTCAATACAAGCTTTTCTAAGATCTTAGAGAGAAAGGGAAGATTAGAAACAGGGCGATAGTTTTTTAAGTTCTCTTTATCGAGATCAGGTTTTTTCAAAAGGGGTTTGACATGAGCAACTTTGT
Source organism: Berghia stephanieae (assembly GCF_034508935.2). Classification (NCBI taxonomy): domain Eukaryota; kingdom Metazoa; phylum Mollusca; class Gastropoda; order Nudibranchia; family Aeolidiidae; genus Berghia; species Berghia stephanieae. The sequence goes on from NC_088365.1 coordinate 34,656,669, forward strand.
AAATGTCTGGTACAGCACCTGACTGCAACGAATTATTAACAATACATGTAAATGGTGTTAAAATTACATCAATGCACTTTTTTAGAATGGCCGTATTTACGGGGTCTAAATCACAACTTTTAGTCGGAGACGACATAATGTCAGCTTCAGTAATCTTTTAAAAATGTGTTACTGAATCACCATGAAACTTGTCAAATGTTGTATGGATCGATTCAGATGACAGTTCTTTCCTGATGGTATCCGTTTTTTCTTTAAAATATTTACCAAAGCGAGTTGGTAGATCTGCACGATCGATTAAAGATGGGAGAGCTGATTGCGTCTGTTGTCCCAGCAGTTCCTTGGTCAAGGCAAGAATTGTCTCGAACGTCCCACGTTATTGAGGCTGTCTTCATAGAATTTCTTTTTGGCCCTGAAATTGACGGCTTTTGCATCATTTCTAGCCGCGATGTACCGCTTCTTATCGACAGCATCTCTGGACTTGAACCATTTTCTTTCTGCCCGCCTCCTGGCTAATCCATTCAATTTTATTTCGGTATTATACCAGGGTGCTTGACGTCTCACTCTTACTGCTCTAGTTTTTAAGGGAGCATGCTTGTCCACCGTACCAATAATTGACTCGTGGAGACAATTCGCATCATGTTTATTTTTAACGTTATGGTCAAGGTCTTGTTTTAAAATGTTCATGTCTATATTCTTCATATTACGAGATGTTATCATCTTTTTTACTTCGTGCTTCATTGGAAATAAAACGCAAAACACAATTAAATGATGATCAGAGATTAATTTATCAATATTTGAGACAGATGAAGAGAGAGAATGTTCAATGTCTGTAATGACATGATCTATTGTGTGGCCATGGTTGTTTGAAGGACCGCTTACAAGTTGAATATAGTTGTTTGTGTCAATAAGCTCCCGAAATACTTTTGATTCATTTTTGTTTCCGAAATAATCAATGCTAAAATCACCCATAAAAATATTATGCTTTTTGTTTATGGATTAAAAAGACATAAATTCTCCGAACTCTGATAAAAAATCAATTGTTGATATTTTGTTTTGTTGGCTTGGTGGTGGGCGGTAGACACAGTGAAACGACTTTTTAAAATTATTTTCATGAATGGCAAATCCAGCGTATTCAAAACTTCTAAAATTATCATGGTGGAATGATATCTTGTCAAAGAGTGACAAGTTGTAAATAATTGCAATTCCACCTCATTTCCTCCCAATGCGTGGAAATGATTTAATACAAAACCCTTCGGGTGTAATTGCTTTCATAACTGGATCATCATATGAATGATTAAGCCATGTTTCGAAGATGACAAAAATAGTAATTTTATTATCTTCAATAATGTCGATTATATCTTGAGTTTTATTACGGCACCATCTAACATTTAGTAATCCGATTCTTATACCTGTCATCTGCATTTTGGCCAAATTGGGACCTAAAATTTGCCAAAATTTGCCAAGAAATTTGCCAAAAAGACCAAAATTTGCCAAAAAATTTGCCGAGGAGAACTAAGCGTTTCAGTAAAAATTAACACGCGATACAGAAAAAATATATATATAAAAGACAATTTCTTACATTTAAGGAGCTACATTTATTAATTTAAGCAATGTAAAGCAATTTATGCGCCCAAACTTTCAGAGTAGCTTCCCTTGGTTTGGGCCCAGGCAAAGCTGCAACATTTCTCAAGTTTCGCACTTTTTTTTCGTTATTTTGTTTTCACTTCTTTTTTTTCCCCAAAAATTTGCCACGCGATTTGCCAATTTTCCCAAAATTTGCCACGATTTGCCAATTTTGGGAAATTTGCCAAAATTTGCGGATCGCCCTGGTATTTGCGGCCGCAAAAAATGCAGATGACAGTTATACTCGTATGATCACAACGTGCAGGTTGTTGTTGTTGTTGTTGTTGTTGTTGTTGTTGCTCAAGACGGTGCTGTTGCTGCGAGTTGTTATCATGGTGGTCGTTAAGTTCATACTGACTGTCACGGACAGTGTTGACATTTGACAAGGAACGGTGAGGATTATTCATTGAAGTGATTAGATTGTATGAAGGACGAGTGTTGACGAAATGAAGCGAGGATCGAGGTCGTGGGGGGAGCGGGCGTGGGGTTGGCCGATGACCAATGACGGTGGTTATAGGGCGTTGTTTTCGTCTACCCCCTCTGAGTCTGCTCATAAAATTAGTATTATAAATAGATCGATGTACACGGTAGTTGTTAAAAGTTGTAAAATATAGCACAGTGTATATCAATATTGAAACGAAAAATGCTGTTTCTATGGACATATTCAAATACGACTTGATAAAGAAATAATTCGGGATATAATTATGATTACATCTTAAAACACAGTGTATTATTCACAGGTCAGATGGCCTTCAAAAATAAATTTACATGATATGATATGATGTATTCCGAACTCGACATTTACATGAGATAATGAGAAAATAAGACAAAATAATTTTTTGCTTTTACTTAAATAAATATAACTGGCTGAAGCAAACCTGGAAATTTATCCCATCTGTTGGTGTTTTCCATTAATTAATTTGTTATTGCAATTGAGCAAAAACTTTCTGGGAACACAACTTCAAAGCAAACAAGTAACAATGCTATTCCATCACACCCCCCCCCCCCCAAACACCATCCCTTTCAACAATTATTTTAAATTGAAATTGAATAACGAAAGTCGTTGATATACTGATGTAACACAGGTGACGCAGGTAAAATGTGTGCAGCATCTGTAAAAAGAATGGAGTCTAAATCTGACACAAGGTGTGTCTTTCTGACATCCAACTGTCATGAACATTAGATGCATTGCTTGATTATGTTTTGTTTATTTTCTTCATAGTCTTATCACTAATCAGTTAACTGCCGCACTATGGAAAACACGTATTTAAGCATTTGCCCAGAAAACTCGTCCTTCAAATATCGATCGATTTAAATGACTCCCATCTTGGCAGGGACGTCGCGAAGTCTAAGATGAGGGTCATTTAAATCCATCGATATTTGAAGGACGAGTTTTCAGGCAATTCTTTTTTTTTATTTTCAAATACGCAAACTGGTGCTGTGTTAGATATCTATCAGAGGCGTGCGATATGGTCTGGTACGAAGGGCTAATGCTATAACTTGCAAAAATCATGAGGTGCAAAAAGGCCTTGAAGCTGTTCTCTTCAATCCTAGGGGAACGGAATTCCATGTCGCTCTAGGAGAGACTAGGAGTAACGCCAGGAAACTGATGGATAGAGCCCTCCAGGGATCTGCTCTTGCGCCAATGGTGTTTAATGTCTACATTAGCGACATGCCGAACACTTCCTCCCTGAGGCTGGGATACGCGGACGACTGGGCACTCGCTACTCAAAGTAAGCTGTGGACCCATCTCTAGAGCGTACTCAGAGAGGATGTTACCAGGCTCAAATCCTACTTTGACAAGTGATACCTGAAGATGAACACTTCAAAGACCGTGGCCACAGCATTCCATCTATTCAGTGGCTGGCACACCCGCAAACTGAACGTCCAGCTTCTTCCATATAAGCCGAATCCGAAGTACCTGGGGGTTGTGACTTACCTATCGGGTCCATCTCGAAGAAGTTGCCCGGAAGATAGAGAAACGCAACAGTCTTCTGAGGACGCTGGCGGGTTGCTAATCAAGCACTTCTGAGTACTTCCGTTTTGCCACTGAGCTATTCGACCGCGCTGCAGTGTGGGGTAGAAGCAAAAACGTTGAGAAGTTCGATGTAGACTTCGCAAGTCCATACATATAGTGATGAGAGCGAATGTTGAAAACAATCTTGTAGAATTTGATCATAATTATACTTGAAATATTATATATATATATATATATATATATATATATATATATATATATATATAATATATATATATATATATATATATATATCCACAATAACCAATCGAATGGCAATCTTTTAGCACAACCGTTTATTAATCCGTTGGTTGTGCAATGTCTCAAACTCTTCAAACTTTCACACCTGAGTTTAACGAGTCAAGATCATTACTTTTAATAGTGATTATCAATTACCAGATCTGAGTCCTGGATTTAGAATAAACAGTTTAAATGTGTGTACATGCGGTATAGATGTTGCAGGTTGCCAATCGTACATTGACATAAACATTGTTCTAAACAAAGGAGAGAATCATTTTAAACTTTCCCACGAGAAGTATTGGCATACATATCTTTATCCCAGACATGGAGAAATAATCAACTAACTAGTAATTACCTAATTAATAATTATCAAACACAACGTCAACTTGTTTTCCCCGCCTATCCAGTAATAATGATTTAAAGGAATCTTGTTATTTCATATTTCCATGTATCCTTGACATATTGTAACTGACTCCTGTCAAAATATATCAATCATCCTCGAAATGTTGACTCATATCAAAATATGTGGGTTAATAGGTTCTTAGATAAAGACACGAATACCATCTAAAGGGTGGTAAGCAATTGTTATTGTCCATTTAACATTACTAAAAACCGGGATAAACCCCCGGCTCCATAATCTTTATAGCGTTAACGGACAACTTTTCACGACATTACAAGTACTCTTCAGAACCAGAGATAAACTTTGACTTTTGATGATTCATAAGGGCCCTTGCCGGTCGATAAATTAAATGGCAGTGATTTCTCAAGTTATATTTGTTAACTTTTACCAAAGCATAACACTCACTGTTCATTTTTTTTTAAAGCCCATAGTATTATCATTTAGATCTGAATGAGAACTCAAAAACCGTTATCATTCTCTGTATTATTATCTAAGCTGTAACTAATAATAGCTGCAGGCGGATGCGGGGGAGATGAATCGTATTTTAAATAATTATCTGTCGACCTTAATGCATTAACCAGTGAAGTGCCTTACTCCGGAAAAACACGTATTAAAAATTTGGTCAGAAAACTCTTTCTTCAAATATCAATCAATTTAAATGTCTCTAATATTGGCAAATAGTCTCAAATCTTGGACTTCGAAGTCCCAGTTTTGAGAGTTTTTTGCCAAGGTGAGAGTCATTTAAATTGATCGATCTGTGAAGGGCGAGTTTTCTGGTCAAAATTTTAAAAACAAGTTTTCCAGAGTACGGCAGTTATCTGGTTAATAGTGTACCAAGTTGTGGATAGGGGTTAGTATTGTTGGTTTCAGTCTCAGTGTGTGCCAATGTTTTTCTGCTTATACTCAACGGATATTGAATAATGTATGTGAGGAATTATTTTTTTTAAAAACGATAATATTTCGGTACTTAACGTTAACTTTTCTTTCTTATTTAATCATTATATGAAAAAGGGATTAGTCCTCAACTTGTTTATTATTAGATAGTCTTGTCCGATTTCTGAAACGTAAGATTAGAATTGAAACAAATGATAGGCAAGTAAATGGTCGAACAAGGATTTTGAACTTTATATTTTGAAGATAATTTATCCTGTTCTTTTGTGACAGGTGCTTATGTCGTAATGCAGCTGCTATCACCACTACAACTACATAGCACGTTCACGATTACGATCTCAACCAACAGCGATCGACGAACAAACGTGAAAGAATTGGAAGATCTGTCCCAAGACTCTGATGACAGGTCTTCGGTTTTTGTTCAACATCGTTCATCGATCGCTGTAGGATAGGAACGTAATCATTGAATTGCTAATGAATGCAACTACAACTACTGCCACTATTGCTGCTACAGCTTCTGCTGATGTCGTTGTTGCTAATGATACTACTACTACTACTACTACTACTACTACTACTACTACTACTACTACTACTACTACTACTACTACTACTACTACTACTACTACTACTACTACTACTACTACTACTACTACTACTACTACTACTACTACTGCTGCTGCTGCTACTACCACCACCACCACCACTATCATAATCATTACTACTACTACTACTACTACTACTACTACTACTACTACTACTACTACTACTACTACTACTACTACTACTGTTGCTGCCACTATAATTATTATTACTATTACTACCACTGCTGCTCTACTCTTACTACTACTACTACTACTACTACTACTACTACTACTACTACTACTACTGCTGCTGCTGCTGCTGCGGCTGCTGCTGCTGCTGCTGCTGCGGCTGCTGCTACTACTACTGCTGCTTCTGCTGCTATTACTACTACTCCTAACACTAATACTACTACAACCACAACCACTACGTCAATTTTCTATCACTATCTTTACCTCAACTACGACAAAAACAACAACTACTATTTCTACTACTACTACTACTACTACTACTACTACTAATGCTGCTGCTGCTGCTGCTGCTGCTGTTACTACTGCTGCTACCACTACTGCTGCCTCTACTACTATTACTACTGTAGTAGAAGTGGTAGTAGTAGTAGTAGTAGTAGTAGTAGTAGTAGTAGTAGTAGTAGTAGTAGTAGTAGTAGTAGTAGTAGTAGTAGTAGTAGTAGTAGTAGTAGTAGTAGCAGCAGTAGTTGTAGTAGTTGTTGTTGTTGTTGTTGTGACAATTATAGTAATAACAACAACAATAATAATAATAATAATAATAATAATAATAATAATAATAATAATAATAATAATAATAATAATAATAATAATAATAATAATAATTTCATTTAAATTAATTATATTAATATGTTTACACCTTCATTTTCAATTTGAATTTTCATAATATCACATGAATAAGCTTAATTCTATTGCACTAGCGCCAGTATTTGAAAACTGATTTGCAACATTTGTTCCGTTAAACATTTTTAGGCATTAAAATGAAGGCCCCAAGCGAGAATCTTCAACAACCAAAAAATATCTCGGAGTCTAAAGATATTAACGAACTCAAGGATGGAGATAACGGAATTCAAATGTCTGGAGCTTCCCTTATAATTGATCCACGCAATGTCGATGAAAAGGATAGTATGACAGATTACAAGACGGCGGATACGCCTCGATTTGTTTACATATTGTCTTTCCTGGCGACCATTGGAGGAGTTCTATTTGGTTACGACATTGGTATTGTGGCCGGGTTTATGCTCTTCATTGAGCCATATTTCGATGTAAGTACTTTTTTTTAAATGTGAGCTTTTATAAACTATCATACGAAAATAAGTATGCACTTACTTGGAGCTGTGTTGAGTTTCACAGCTAGACGAATAATTAAACATTCATAAAATAAATCAAATAAAATTCCCTTTATTCATTCCCATGGTGAAATTTGTCTTTAGGGTTTATTCCGAGGGAAACTGGAATTACCCAGGCGTCAGCCGCAGAGTAGCGCCGCAAAGTGAGTTAGGGCGAAGTGGCTTGCTTAAGGCTACATAGCGCAGCAACGGGTCATTGAACTCGGTAGCAAAGACCGTACCGCTGAGCCACGCTTTTCCTCTCACTATTTGAGAGGTTGTTCATATCTGCAAATTTTGATGTATAGATCAATAAGTTATTTAAATGACCCGTTTGCGAAAATAACTAGTTAACAAATCGACGACGACTGAAGTGAAAAAACCTCGCAAAAATTGTAACATGTTTTACCTAAAAACAACTTTAGTTTTTATCACGATTGACCACAAATCGCAAATACGACGTCTCACAGAAGATGTCAGGTTTTCGTTACGCTCGATCGAAATGACCTCCCAAATGAAGTTAACCAGAATTTGAGACAATTCATCATTGTTACTGGCTTTTAGTTCTCTTTTCATATGGTCACAGAATGTTTGGTTGGATTCATGTTGGGTGAAACAGATGTCCAAAGATCAATTAATTGGAAGGTCTTATGAGGTTACCTTTCAATGTACTTGTATGCATTTAGTCGTTCTTTCATTATTTGTACTAATTCTCTTTTCAAAGTTCACATAATCCCTCCCCCAACCATTGCTGAACTTAAACCTCTCCAGGATTAAGAAGTTCCATAATTGTATCTATATGATATATTTTACCTTAGAAACAGTCACATAATTCTCCTATCTTAATTGCCAACTTTAAAGATATTTTTCATTAGTCAACAGGGCATTGAACAATTTCCTCGAAATGAGATGTTGCCCAGATAGTTTGGTCTTTTCAGAAAGCATAGGTCTCATTACTGGTTTATACGACATTCCGTTTTCAAACAAACACCGATCGAGAGTGAGAGCATTAAATCATTAACGTTATGTTGTTGTTCTGGTTTCAGTGTTGAGTTGTGGCATTGTAACTTGTTTTAAGTCATAAGAGAGACATTTTCAATGTCACACATTACTCACTAAGACTTGTAAAATAGATAGTGCTCTTTCAGAAATTTCCATTTTACCACATCCGTGTTAGCTGTAAACAACAACAACAAAAATAAAAACAGTGATTCGAAATCTTAGAACGCACAAATAGAAATCTGAAACATTTTGCCATTACAAAGACCTCAGTGACAGTCGGAAAAAAAATCCATAAGCATAAAACAAAGCGCTGCAAAACGGATGCATCGATCGAAAGAACGACATCCCCTGGCAGGTGGTAAAACTTGACACACGTTATCAGTAGTTCCGAACCTATAAGTCCCGAATCACTAAGTGTATAATTATTGTCCGATAGTACATTGGGCAATATCCACTTATGGACTTAAAACAAGGGATTCTAAGCGACCATCAAACACTGTGCATGGAGCCCACATGACACTATTTTCATTACTTTCATTACTTACACTTGAGATTAATGAGAAAAGTGCCTCTCAATTTCAGCTATTATCTATTTTGACACAAACGAAGTCCTTTAACAACGGCATTAATGTAAACACAGTGTAATATGGTAGAGAATAACTAATACTTATGGAAATCAATTACCAAAACTATGACCTTTTTTCTTTCAGTTGTAAATATCATGTCCTGCACTTACAATTGAATGCAAAGACCAAATGACACCATTTGAGATTAAAATAAATGGCTGAGTGAATGAAGTTTCTTGACCTGTAAAATATTTTAATGTCTTAATTCATCTATTTTGGCCTCTAAAAAGAGTTTTCTTCATCTGATTAGTCCATATATAATAATAGACGGATGCATTCATATATCATTCATTCATTCATTCATTCATTCATTTGTTTATCCATTCATTTATCAATTTATTTATTCATTCATTCACATTAATTAATTAATTCATTTATTAATCCATTTATCCATTCATTCATTCATTCTTTCATTGCAGTTGTCTACAGAATGGCACGAGGCCATTGTCAGTGGAACCATCGGAGCAGCAGCTGTGGCAGCTTTAATTGCCGGATGGTTGACCGACAAATTTGGCCGAAAAAAAACCATTATGATGTCCAGTGTGGTCTTCACACTAGGTGGCATTCTGATGGGTGTAGCGCCATCCAAAGAGATGCTTTTATTTGGGCGCGTTGTATCTGGATTAGGCGTTGGTAGGTGTAACAATACGGAACCCCTATAAGGCTAGTAATATTGATAAAAATGGGTATCCTTTTTTTTTTTACATAAGCACTCATAGTTACATGATGCGGTCTGCAAAACGAGTGGACGGACAAAAATGAATATAGCAACTAGTGCGGGGCGGTCCTTGGCAAGCTTAAGGACCACGGTTCTACGGTCCCTGGGAAATGAAAACCGCAAGGACCGGTCCTAGGACCGGTCCTTTTCGACATTGAACATTCCTGAGAGACTGTTGGAAGTTCGAACCGTTTTGACCTTTGGGACCGTGGAATCGTTCATTCTTGAACCGTTAAAGACTTGGGACCGCGAAAAGCGTGGTCTACAGGAGTAAAACACAAGGAGTAGTCACACTCATTTCAAATTGTAACCTAATTAGAGAAGAGGGGTGATGCCTTCTTTATTTGCTCACAGTACTTCATTGTTACTTCGATAATTTAGCGTGAATAAAATTTGAAATTTATCCCCATTAACGGAGATAATGGAATCACCCAAGGCGTTGATCGAGTTGTTCGTGGCGTTTATGCACACACGCAACTCCTACCCCCCCCCCCCCCCACACACACACACACACACAATGAGAGGGCAGCGAGCATTGAAGAGTAAGAGAGAGACGTGAAGTTATAATAAGAGGGGGTGGATGCGGTAATAAGTAATAAGTAATAAGTGGGGTCGATGGTGACTTTTCGCCAGATCTAACAAACCCAGCTACCCATTCACTGCTGAGTAGACAGGGATTCAGAAAAAACTCAACTGCACCCGGATCGATCTCTGGCCCTTTGCGTATAAAGAGAGTGCTCTATCAACTGAGCTATCGCGGTCCCCAAATATTCTATTGGACTTTTTTAAAAATACAGACGTTATAACCGGGTTTTTTGGAAGGAAGAAACTAATGAAACTCATATTATTTGATTAGTTAAAACACCAAACGAAATTTTAATATTATTGTATGATTTTAAATGACAACAATGCGATAGAAAGGAGTGACGACAAGAGATGGACAAAAGAAAACAAAAAATCAGACTTGCTACTTGCTAGGTTCGAGACACACACACACACACACACACACACACATCTTTAGTAGTCATTAACATTTCAAACAATAACCCATTAGAGAAGAGGGGTCATGCCTTCATCATAGATCATTGTCATTGCGATCATTATGGTGTAGTAAATTTTGAAATTTACCCCGTATAATGGAATCGTCCAAGGCGTGCGCCTCCTGTTCCCCCCATCTCACACACGAAAGCGCGGTTTGCGGAGTGGAGGGAGGTGGTCGTCTGCTTCTATGGTCGTCTGTGTCGTTTAGTGTATGGCAAAGGGGGGTGGGTGCGATTAATTAAGTGGGATGGGTGGTGATTGGTGGAAGATAGGCAAAGAACCGAGGCAACGAATCGCTGGGGAAGTTGTATGGCGCGAGACCGTTGAAAGGTGATAAGAAGTGAGGACCGCCGCCGGTCTTCCTCTTTGGGACTGGTCTCCGGTTCACAGCTAAAAGACCGTGGGACCGGTCCTTGGACCGGTCCTCAGCGCGGCACTAATAGCAACCGTTTTCATAGCTTTTGTTGTTAGGTGAAGAAAGGTTTTGAGCCTGTTGTTTTTGTTTTTGTTTTCCTTTTTAAGCTTTTACTCCATTTTAGTTTTATACTATCTCTACCATACTATTTTTTTTCTATATCACTAGTCATCAACATTAAAACCCACTATTCGAGACATGTAGTTTCCACAAGTGACATGACCTATTTTCCATGACAAGTCAAATGTCAACGATTCGAAGTACAGTACAAATTAGCAGTGAGTGGTAGTCAGAGTTAGCAGAAGTATAGATAGTATGCGCTTGGCTAAGAAGCTCACAACATTGCCACCCGGGAGTATAACGGCCAACACACAAAACTATGTGTACCCTTGAACTTTTATAGTCTTGCTAATACAGTTTGGTGAAAATTACTCATAAACGCGGATGGCAAAAAAAAGCAATAACAAAGACCTGAGTGACGTCAACTTCGTTCTATCTATCGCATTAAGAACACTGTCTTCGGCATTATATATTCTCTTTATTTGTTTACAAGTTTGTACCAACTTCCGTTGACCGGGTAGAGAGTAGACTACTGTCAGAGGTGACGAATTTTCGCTACTTTTTATTTTTCCCAATATTGGAATAGGATTCAATAGGCTGATGTCACGTCCGCCCAGCAACGAGCAGCTTAGTTCTAAACAAAGAAAATCGGTTCTTTTTATTCTTCGTGCTGGCTAGAACTTTTTCACATGTCATGTGATCAGGATGTATAAAAGTCAAAACATATATAACGTATTTCTCCTCTGGGTACACTTTTATGCTCGTCGGAGAAGTATTTTATAAGGGCGTCCGCCATTGTTCCTATAGTTTAGAACCAGTTAATAAGTTAATCTGCGTCATTACGAGGGAAGTGACGTCACGACTGTTGAAGCCTATTAACCATAATACAACTAAATTGAATCTTTTAAGCTATCTGCTTGAAAGCGTGTTGTTGTTTATTTGTATGTTTGTTTGTTGTTTTGTGTGTGTGTGTGTGTGTGTGTATGTGTGTGTGTGTGTTTAATTTGTGTTTTTTTTTGTTGTTGTTGTTGTTGGTTTTCTTTTTGTTTTTTTTTTTTTGTTTTTTAGTTTGTTTTTTTTTCCTTGTCCTTTTTATTATTATTATCTTTTAATTTTTTTTTTGTTATTTTTCAAATTTAAACATCAGTGGACCATTATAAATTTACCAGTCAAAATTTACAATTGAGGCAATCGGTATATTTTCACTCTAAGAAACTTCTTGGAAATGCCTTGAACTGTCATTTAACGGGAGTCGACAATGCAGAAATACTATCTGTTTATATCTATTAACCATCATCATTATTATTATTATTATTATTATTATTATTATTATTATTATTATTATTATTATTATTATTATTATTATTATTATTATTATTATTATTATTATTATTATTATTATTATATATTATTATTTATTATTATTATTATTATTATTATTATTATTATTATTATTATTATTATTATTTATTATTATTTAATATATTATTATTATTATTATTATTATTATTATTATATTATTATTATTATTAATTATATTATTATTATTATTATTATTATTTATTTATTATTATTATTATTATTATTATTATTATTATTATTATTATTATTATTATTATTATTATTATTATTATTATTATTATTATTATTATCAATATAAGAAGAAGAAGAAGAAGAAGAAAGAAGAAGAAGAAGAAGAAGAAAGAAGAAGAAGAAAAAAGAAAGAAGAAGAAGAGAAGAAGAAAGAAGAAGAAGAAGAAAAGAAGAGAAGAAGAAGAAGAAGAAGAAGAAGAAGAAGAAGAAGAAGAAGAAGAAGAAGAAGAAGAAGAAGAAGAAGAAGAAGAAGAAGAAGACGACGACTTTCTCTAGGTATTCTCATCTTGACACATCTAAAAATCTAAATGTACGGTGGAATACTGACAGGGGTCCTTATCCATTTCAGGGTTGGCATCAGTGGTAGTCCCCGTGTATGTGGCGGAGGCATCTCCGGCTCAAATTCGTGGACGTCTGGTGTCATTACACCAATTTCTCATTAACACAGGCATCGTCATTAGTAGCATCATTGCTGGAGCTTTCTCCTACGTCAAGCCAGATGGGTGGAGGTAGGACCGTGTTTAATTTATTGATGCGTTTAAGTAAAATGCGTTCATTACCCGCCCGCCAGATTAAACAAACCAACACATAAAACCGTTTTGTAACCTTTGACGTTTATAGTCTGATTGATATAATTTAGTGAGAACTTATCAGTAATCAGCGTTCTAAAAATTACAACAAAGAGTTGAGTGACGTCAACTTCGTTCCTTCTATAGGAATAAATCGCGTGGGTCGGTGGCTCAGCGCTACGTTGTCTCGTTTTGTCACAAATGTCAAGCAATTTAAACGTGATGAGTAGCCGGATGGATGACTGTGATCGTGGGAAATTCGTGAACCCACGTTGTGTCCTTCCGTAAAGTTGATCACACATTACCTCATTCGACTCAGGTGTGAATGAGTACCCGGTTACAGGCAGTGACAAATATTGTAAGAGTGATAGTAATATGGTTACACATGGCCTGCCAGGTGAATTCTAGCAGAATCGCACATATATATTGCTTGCCGATGATCGTATAGTGGCTTTTTGATAGTTGGTAATGACATTCCTTTGCATTGTGTTGTATAAGTTAATAATGACTAAAGAGTACAAGGGCCAATAATGATAATTGAATATACAACATCAAGGCATTCAAATGAAAGTCCAAATTCCAAGTTCCATTTCTTACTGCTTTATTTGTAGTGATAAATTCGAAATCCAAATCAAATAGTCTTAATGGTCTTAATTCAATCAGTTTCATAAATTTCAAATCCGTAAAATCAATCCTAATCAATGTATCTATCTCATCATTTTCAATATGCGTGGAATATTTCTAAGTCCGTAAAATAAAGATTCTTAGTAGGATGTTACAAATTGCCGCATAATACAAAAAAGTCTAAAGACTGTGGAAGGTGCAGTCTGGCTCAAAAGGTTCAAAGTATAACAGTGCAGCCCAAAAGTCCAGTTTTGATTAGAAACATTCTATTTTGTAACCTATTGTAAACCGTTCCCACAATTCTTTCAAACCACTCCTCTTACTGATTCTGACCGTTCCATATCAGTCTAAAACCGGCCCCCTAAAATAAAACCGAATCATACTCAACTCGAAACGTTCAATCCCTAAATATTAATGCTAAACCCCACCTTTATGGTATAATATTATTTTTGGTAAATATCAGTTGTCATGCCCAAAGAACAAAGATCAACTACAATCTAGTGTTTTTATTCCCATATACCAATTAACATCAATCAAATAAAGCAATTTTCTAGCTTTCAACACAATGACCAGTCCATTAACTTGAGACGTAAAACTGCCCTAAACACATTTAAGCATTGACCATGTTTTCATTGAAATCCCAGCGTCGTTAACTTTTGAATATTAATCATATTTTCCGTTAAAATTCTTGCGTAATCTAAAGGCAATATCCTGCTACTATCCCCATAGTTCTTTCTAACATTTGCCATATCTAATTACCATGTTTCATCAAAATTCTTGAAAAAAGTTTCTTGCATAAGTTTACTCTCTTACAGAATAAATCAAACATTATGAAACGCAATGAGCATGGTAAATATGTGAGAATGCGCAATATAAAATGTTCATTTTAAAAAGATTAGAGGAAGAAAATGGTTCTTAAAATCAAAAGATCATAACGAGGAATTTTTGTAACTTGATTATTAAGAAACTAAAGTCATTTTCCTGAAGGCTTATTAATTAAGACTGTATTCTAATTCTCTAATTTAACATTACCATTGAATTGTAAATATCAGAATCATTCCTGAAGTAAGCAGACACCGTTTTCAGTGGTCACTAATAAAAAACCAACTGACTATACTGCCATAAAAGTTGTCCTTCAGAATCACTGGGCCCATGGAGCCGCAGTTTATCCCGGTTTCTCTAGCGTGAAACGGACAATAGCAATTGTTTGCTATCCTTGGGATAGGACGATAGTAGGACGATAGTACTTTCTGCCAAATCTAACAAACTCAGCAACCCATTTACTACTAGATGGACATGGGTTCAGAAAAAACCCTCAACTGCACCCGGATCGATCTTGGTCATTTTCAGTGTGAAGCGAGTGCTCTACCAACTGAGCTACTGAAATACCCTCATCTTATCAAATCTCTCAAACCTGGGACTTCAGTGAAGTCCCGTGTTTAACTCTCAAACCCGTAACTTCGGCGAAGTCCTGTGTTTGACAGTTTTGACAAGATGAAGGTCCTTTTAATCGATAGATATTTGAAGGACGAGTTTTCTTGCTATAATTTTTTTACACTACGGCACCATAATGATTTTGCTGGTGTTACGACCATAATATTATTCTTGATGTGAGAAATGGGATGTTTAAAAGCCTTGATTAGCTGGGAGTTTCTGATAGGAATCGAACCCTATAAATTTCCTATATACCAGTCAACCACTTTACCATTTAAACAACCGAGCAGCCCCCTTCCGTCACTCATCGAATCTAAGAAATGTACTTAATTTTAGCTTTTACAGTTTACAAGAGACGTTTCGAACTCAAAACCTTTTCTATAGTCTGCCGCATTTGACAGCCTAGCATTCACTTTATTCTTCAGATACATGCTTGGAATCGCAGCCGTCCCAGGCACCATCCAGTTCATTGGTTTCCTGTTCATGCCAGAATCCCCGCGGTGGCTCATCGACAAAGGCAGATCTCAGCAAGCCAGGGATGTCCTGGTACGCATGCGTGGATACGATGACGTCAGTAAAGAGTTCGACGAGATTCTGCATACTGTGGAGGAGACAAAGAAGGAAAAGGCTGGTATGTGTAATTGTATTCAATTTTATTTTTAGGCAGGTTGTTAATACTAATACAGATCTTAAATCAAACATATGATTTCCAATTGACAAGAATCAAATAAATTCATTGGAACTGGGTCGATGTGCAAAATAAAAGTTGTTGATAGTGATTATACATGGTGGTGGTGATAATAATAATAATGATGATGATGATGATGATGATGATGATGATGATGATGATGATGATGATGATGATGATGATGAAGATGATGATGATGATGATGATGATGATGATGATGATGATGATGATGATGATGATGATGATGATGATGATGAGGACGATTACTTTTGGAATCAGAGGCACTGTACAAGAGTTGTTTCAATCGTACTTTAGATTTAGAACACAAACTGTTGAAATAAATGCCAAATTTTCAGATGAATTCTATTTCCATTTCTTTGGACCTCTGGAATAAAAAAAAAGTTTAACGACTATGATTAACTGTTGGTTTTTTTTTTTAGGTACGGATGTTAAAAAAGTTTTAGCGTCAACATATTATATAGGGAGAGAATGTTCCACCGCTTGTTGCGGTGAAAAATGTCTCGATTGAAATAAAAGAAATATAAACGAATAATTTGAAATGTTATCAATTAACTTGCATTAAATTCACAATATGAATTAAAGTGTTATGGCCTTACTAACCTAACATCTGGGCAGTGGCGTGGTTATATTGGTTGATTTGGTGCCTGGCATCGCTCCATCTTTTAAAAATGGATTACAGCATTTTTAAAAATACATATATATAAAACTGAGAAATGGTATATACCGCCTCTAACTTATTTGAGTAAGTCTTTTCTTTTATTTTTTTTTTCTTTCTTTTGTATTTACAATAAATATAGCATGTTTTAAAGTCATTTTCTTCTTATTCTGGCACCACCGTATACTGTAAGCATGCCACGCCACTGCCAGCCCTCGTATCTAGTTTAAACTCAGAATGAAAGAAAACAATCATTTTAAAAAAAAAACTTTCGCATAGAAATTTGATTAAATCATTTTGATATAGTTTTCAGTTTTCTCTGAATGATAATTATATCTGAATTTATTTTGTATTTCTTCGCCAGATGGAATATACCATTTACTAAAAATATTCAAGACACCGCACGTTAGACGAGCGACGGCCATTGGCTGTGCTCTATTGTTTTTTCAGCAGTGGTGTGGTATTAACACAGTCATGTAAGATTCTGATCTGTAAATTTTTATGAACATTTTGTAAAGATAGAAAGCTGCTTGATTGTTGCTCAATTAAGAGTTGTGTTGTTTTTTTTACTTTTTTTATTTTATTATTTATTTTCTTTTTTTTTTTTTTTTTTTTTTTTTTTGGGGGGGGGGGTAATAAAAGGCCTACCATAACAGTTAATAATTTTTTGGGGTCAGAATATAGACATGGTGATATGACAATAAACCCTATTCCATTTTCCGTGATTGAGGATGATGGCTCACAGAGTAAAACTGAACGCAAGATTGAAACATTGAATATATGTCATATAACTGGGCAGTTTATGACAGTTTTTACAGCTTTTAGCGTAACCGAGCGATGCCAGAGGTTTAATGACTGATACCGGGTGTACTCGAATTTTTTTTCTGTCTGACTTCCTTGTCCAACTAGAAATGATTCGGTAGCTGGGTCTTTTGGATCTGGCGTAAATTACTTTGCGATAGACTACCGTCCTATTCAAATGGTGGCAAGCTTTTGCAAATGTCCATTTAAACTCTGGCCCGTTAGGACTTTTTTTTCTATTTTGAACAACCCTACTATTTAATATTTGTTTTGTCAGACAGACGAGATGATCATTGTCTTCAGCCGCTTTCGGTCAATAAATGTCGCTTTTGTATATTTTCATCCATTGAACACTGTGTAAAATACGGGTGTTTCTTTTTTACGAAACCCGCCGAAACCCGCCGAAACCCGACAAAGCCCGAAAAACCCGACAAAGTTATGGGTAGTAGGTAGCACGGGGAGTAAACCAGGGACTCGGGAAGTGTACACCAGTGGGGAGTGAACCTGGGACTGTGGGAGGAGGATGGTTCTTTTTTACGAAACCCGATGAAACCCAACGAAACTCGACAAAGTTATTGGAAGTAGCCAGCAATGGGGAGTCAACCAGGGACTCAGTGAGCATGGGACTAAGGGAAGAGGATATCAGAGGGAAATAAATCAGGGTCTATGGGATATGGATACCAGTGGGAATTGAAGCCGGACTATGGGAGTTGGGTACCAGAGGAGAATAAGCCTGACACTATAGGAGGAGAGCACCAATATCGTTGAAAACAAAAGTCCTCCTCAAAATGAAGACTACAAAGCATGCATACGACGCAGGTTTCCAAAGGTGAGGACTGTTCCGCTCATTAGTAGCGCGTGAGACCTCCATTTGACTGCATGCAGGTCTGAACAAGTCGCCTCATGGACTGAATAAGGTTCCGAATGTCTCCTTGTGGAATTGCCTTGTTATGTTTTACTTTGAACAGCCAAAACGATGTGCAACCTGAGTTGCCAACAAACCTGCTCTGCACATGCCAATTGTTTGGTTTCTTTCAGCGACGGTTAAACGACCCATTATCATAAAAATACATTGGCAAAAAGAATTATTGAATTGGGTCTAATTTTATTTTGTTTACCTTTCTACAAAACCATTGTCTTTTCATTTTCATTCGAGATTCATAAAAGATGATTTTTTTTCTAATAACTTGAGTACGCCATTTGTTGGATTTTGATTTGTAAGATTTTGACATGCGTTCTTTAAACATTATAAAAAAAGAAGCGGGTCAATCGAATAACAATAACAAAGTATCAAATTTTACAAAATTGGACAATCTATCATACTGTCAAATTTTCATGTAATTCTTTTTAATTGCGAATTAATAGAAACAGTTCAAAGAACGTTGGGTTAATTATTTCAATAATAATACTGTCTTCTACTTTCCAATGTTTAATTTCAGTTACTACAGTGGGACTTTACTCAAAATGGCTGGGTTCCCAGCCAAGCTTGCCATATGGCTAGTGACTGTACCCAATGCGATTCTTTTCTTTTCCAATATAATCGGACTGTACTTTGTTGAACGGATTGGTAGGCGGCTTTTACTCATTGCCAGTTTAGCAGGTAACGTCGACCTACAATAGTATTGAGAGTTATTATTATTATTATTATTATTATTATTATTATTATTATTATTATTATTATTATTATTATTATTATTATTATTATTATTATTATTATTATCATTACTATGTATATACTATATATATATATATATATATATATGTGTGTGTGTGTGTGTGTGTGTGTGTGTGTGTAGTTATAATATACTAATACCGATGGACGAATCCTTTTTTTTCTCGAAAATATAGTGTCAGGTGATTTTGATTGATTCTTTCTAGGTACACAACAAAACAGGGACTTTTTTCTAATGAAATGTTGAAATATTAAGTAACATTATAATTTATTTTTAAAAATTAGAATTGATCATAATAATGTTGTCACATCTCTGTCCATTATGACGTGGTATCCATTAACTACTTTATATGGGTTTAGTAACAAAAAATGCAAAGGTAGAAAAAAGACACTATGACCACTAATTTTTAAACAAGGAAACAAGTGACAAGTATGATCCATGGGCCCGTTGGGAAAATAAATAATATGTGAATTATATTCAGCACTGTACTGACTGGGAGAACGTGTGCATTATTGATTTGCATTCATTCAATCAGTTTCAAAACTGGCCACCTTCTCTCGCCTTTCTATTCAGGAACCATTGTCGGACTTGTCATCCTTGCCGTGGGCTTTCAACTGGCGGCGAATTCACCTCCAGGCTTGAACCCGAGTATTGTGTTGGAAGACCCGAATGGCATCGATGATACTGGCTGCCATTCAACTTACAGGTATTAAGCTATGTATTGGATGCAGTCTAAATTAAGAATTGGCCGAGATTTTGCGAGAGGCCAATGTTCTCGGGCATCACAAATGAGCAACATGCGAGCATTTCTTCCTGGGTTCAAAACTTGTTTGGTTTATCAAACATTGGATAATTTTCTGCGATATTTAGACTGTCTACAAGGACCTCAATACTTCAAAGTTTTTGTTACTTCTTCTTCCTTTCATTCTTTTTTTTTAATTGTCTTTCTTTTCTTTTTCCTTTTTTTTTGTGTTTTTTTTTTCTAATACTAGTAAAAAGCCCGCATTTTCGCGGGGAAGGAACTATTTTCATTCGATATTGCCTGAATCATTTTCTTGATTAGCTTGATTACGATTAGATGCACACTTTAATCGATGTGCTTGTCGTCGTTGCCATGCTTTATTCGGCATGATTTTAGTTTATCAGTCAGTAGATATCAATATCAATAAGTTACAAATCTTTACCACGCTTGACTTGGGAGGCCTTCCGAAAGCTCATACAAAGGGAAACAACTTAAATAATATTCCCTCAACTAACCCCCAAGAAAAAGTAAAACCTAGAGTACCTTTAACTAACCCTAATAGGAAAATAAACACCCTAGAATTATGACTAACCCTAATAGAAAAAAAAAACCCTCGGACTGCTTTGCACTACCTTTCAATACTTCACAAATTAAAATGGCGGCCGAGAATCAAAACAATGGTCAAATTAGAAAATTTTAAACTTTCACAAATCTATCAAGGTTTGTTCTAGAGTTTTTAAATGCTTCTATATGATGACAAATTGAATAAATAAACGCCTGACAAAAGATCTACGGTGAAAATACAAATGGAAAGAATACTGGGGATGTAGGAGCTTTCGGAATGTCTCCCCCCTAGCACCTTTACTAAGACTTATGACTAACCCTAATAGAAAAAATCCTCACAAATCTATATGATGACAAATTGAATAAATAAACGCCTGACAAAAGATCAACGGTGAAAATACAAATTTAAAGAATACTGGGGATGTAGGAGCTTTCGGAATGTCTCCCCTTTACCTAACTTATGTGATTCAAATGAAAATCTGAAGCAGACGCGAAAAATATCAAGTTGTTCGGGCTAGAAGCTAGACAGATACAATTGACAGTTTGCCGACAACGTTTAACTAAATATTTCCCAGGGCAATAATTATCACATCGATGGCATAAAAATGACCGTAATATCAGCAGTAATATTAGTTGACGTTGTTAATCGGTCAAACTTGTTTAAAATTTGTGTAAATCCGAATACCTTCATGTGATCAAGTGAATAATATCACTATGAATGCCACGATTTGCTGAAAAATGCCAACACACACACACACACATGTATACACCACATACAACACACACACACGAACACACACAAACATACACACACTTAGAACATACTACTACATAACAACACTGATCACCGCTAAATCAACAACACAACGGAAGTAATAATAATATTTGTCATAAATAGATGACGCAAACTGACATTTTTTACAGTGTCAAAATTAGTTGATTTTGGGAGTGTTAGTGTCGTCGGTACATATTTTATGATATCTGTTTGACTCAACGAACTTTCAAACTGAATTTAAATTATAAAAGGAAATCAAGTTACCTGTTTATCTGTAAAAAATATATTTCTAATTTTCAAATCTTTCAGTAGAGTTGTGCGCCGTATAACTTTTTTTATTGACTCAAATGGCACAATGTTCTCCACAAGGCTATATTTTTTAAAGAAAGGATTGAGCTGCTTTGTCTCTGTGTGTGTTTGTTTTTGTTTTGTATTTGCCTTTGTTTTTTGTTTTTTGTATTTTATTGAGTTGGGTTTTTGTTGTTTTTTTTGTTTTTTGTTTTGTTTTGTTGTTTTTTTTGGGTTTTTTTGTTTTTGTTTTTTTTTTTGTTTCTTTTGGGGGATTTGGGGGTTGTTTTTTGTTGGGGGGGGGGGTTTTTATTGGTTTTTATCTCTAACATTTTGTTTTGGGGATTGATTCTTATTTAAATGGACAGATGTCCTAATCAACTAAGCAACACGCTTGTAACTTGATACAAAACAATTACGTTTTTATTATTTGACCATATATTTCAGGTCGTTTAACTTGCTTTATATTTATGATGTCTGATAGTGCATTATTATTATTATTATTATTATTATTATTATTATTATTATTATTATTATTATTATTATATTATTTATTATTATTATTATTATTATTACCATCATCATCCACAGCACATGTAAAATGTGTGTCAAAGACACATCATGTGGATTCTGTTATTCAAATTCAAGCGACGGAAGTTGTCTCCCTGCCAACAATGAAGAGTACTCGTCCATCGGAAGATGTGCTGGGATGCATCAGGATGCAGATGACGTAGTCAAGTGGGCATATGATTATTGCCCTAGTGACTATACGTGGATTGCTGTGGTCGGCATGGCTGTATTTGTATTTGCATTCTCACCAGGTTGGTTGATCTTATCAATGAATTAATTAATTTGAGATTCTTTTTATAATCACCAACTGTGTTATTTACATTATTTTTAACAACAAGAGATGAAGTGAGTAGGAAAGTGCCAGAAGACAATAGAGAATAAAGATATTTCGCGGCGGTGATGGGGTTTGAACCTGCGACCTTATTGGTACGACAACTCCGCCTGGCCGGTGAGAGCGTGACTCTACCATATGAGCTATCCACGAACCCAAAAAAAATCGTATTAAACTCAGGTCATTCATTACTAGAGCTCTCTCTCACCGACTACTAGAGACCGCGGGTCCAACACACAACCATCGCGAAGTTAGCTGGCCAGCAATTAAGCTTAATAGCCAATATTCTCAACACAAACATATAACATATAAACAATTGGGACATTGAGTAGGCTCCGGTATATGGGGTGAATTTTTAATTCAGAAAAGTGAGTGGAGCAGTCACTTATGCTGGTAACAACAAGAGTTGACGTGAGTAGAAAAGTGCCAGAAGACAATAGAGAATAAAAATATTTCGCGGCGGTGATGGGGTTTGAACATGCGACCTTATTGGTACGACAACTCTGCCTGGCCGGTGAGAGTGTGACTCTACCGTATGAGCTATCCACGAACCCAAAAAAAATGTTGTCAGGACATCTTATATAGTATACTCTGGGGTCTGTCTGAATCACCCTTCATGACGATGCTTTAATGAGATTGCGACTTCGATTTGATAACGCCATTGTTTACCGACGTTGGTCAAGATTAGATTCGTGAAATAAGTAGGTAAATAAGTTATCGAACACTAAACGACTAAAATTTAAACTTGTTTCGACAGAAAAGAGAAATTGGTCCAATTGGGACTGGAACCAACGGTCTTCAGCAACAGTCCGTTACAAGTATATGGTGTTCCTCGAGCAGACTGGACGTTGTTTTGATTCTTTCTTCATAAGGGGGGGGGGTGGATTAAAATGTGTTCTTGTGTGTTGTCGTTTAGTTTGCCGTATTATGGCATGCTTCCTCCCAACAGTGCGCAATTGAAATTGACGTAGCCTCTGAGGCTTTTACTAACCAAGCAATGTTGATTTTTACTTATTTGAGCTGACGATTTGTTGCTCTCTTTTGTAGCTCTGATAAAGGTAAAATAAAATTTGCTATTCTTGTCGATTTTCAGGCACCTTTTAAAGATTCTTTCTGCTTTCACAATAAAGTGGGAATTTTTAACTATGACGCGGTATTATGACCCCAAAGGCAGTAAAACTCTGACCAGTTTATATTGACGCTTAGTATATGTATTGTCCGTAGCTTCGTCGATGAGTTAAGGGGTCTATCAGAGTATCTCTCGCAGCTGGTTTAGAGCATGCTGGAATCTGCTTCCGAACACGAACAATGTTTCAAACTAAACATTACTTTTCAAATAATCATCTAAATTATTACTGGCTCGTTGTTGCAACGGAAATACTCCACAAAACCACCGCAAAATACTGTCCATTACAGCAGTGTTAAATTAAGCCCATAATTGCGTTCGTTTTATGACCTGCTTATGTGTATTATGTGATCCTATAATCGAAGCTGTGGGAAGATGGGGTTAAGTCCCCACTATAATTGTTAATGTTACTTTAGAAATAATTAAATCAGCTCCTTCTTTTGTTTTTGTTTTTTGTTTGTTTGTTTTTTGTGTGTGTCTTTTTGGGTTTTTTTTTTTTTTTTTGTCTTTGCTTCTGATTTATAAATCACATTTATGTATTTTGATTAATGAATAATTTTGTTCACGTTACACAGGTCTAGGGCCAATGCCATGGACGATAAATGCCGAGATCTATCCGTTGTGGGCTCGAAGCACATGTAACTCCTTAGCCGCGTTCACAGCCTGGGCCTGTAATCTGGTCATCTCCTTTGTCTTTCTGACCTTGACAGAAAAGATAACCATATATGGTAAATATCCTCTTGTCTATTTGAGTTGGGGTTTCTTTTTTGTTTTGATTTTTTTTTTGGGGGGGGGGTAGAAAACAAATACGGCATCAGGATTGTAAATTCCAAACTGTGAATTGTAGTCTTTTAATATCCGACATTTTCTTTTTAAAGTTTTATTTAACGTCTTTCGTTATTGATTTTTAAAAATATATATTTACACAAAATTTATCTTTATTAAATCTTCCCGTTCTTGTATATCATATTATATCTGCGCATTATACAAGATATTATCAGATATTTTATGTATTAACATTCATATTTCAAATACACTTTTAATTCTACTTAACTTTTTATTTATCTTACTATACTGCTTATAAAATTACGTAGAAATGTATCATAGCGCTTATCTATTCATTCTTACAATTCACCTTTGTAAACTCAATTAAAATTTTATTCATTATTTGTTTATTTATCTAATTTCACTAATTTATGGTCAGATTTCTTTTCTTTTTTTTTTTACACAATGTTTTACGCCCTATGAAAATTCAATCCAATATTTTATAGCAGGTCTTTTGTGCTGATGAACTCATCATTAGATAAATTTAAAATGAATTTTCAATTCGTGTTAAAAGGAAGAAGATGCCGTTTGACATTTTCAAAAACAGAATCGATATATTTGCTTGGGGGAGGGGGGTAGCTAGGTTATTAAATGTATTTCATTCTTCTGATATCATTTTTGTTTTCTCTGCTTTTTTGTTCTGCTTTGTCTTTTTGTTTTATTATTTTGTTTGGACTTTCTCCCTTTTAAAGACACACCATATATCCCTTGCTCTTTGTAAGACTTTTGATTTTAATTGCGACATAACTAATATAACGTCGTTATAATGCAGCTTAGTATTTGTAATGAGTTATATATTATTTCACTCATTGGTCAGGATATTATTCTTCATTCATTGTTAACTATAATTAAATACATGCATGGCTTGCCCCCGTTTTACAAAAAAAAAATGTGCTAATCTTATACTGCTGACAAAATTATACAATTTTCCAACTGAACGCCTGATAAGTCGAAAACAACATATTAATATTGTATTAAACAAAACGCTTATGTGAATTTATAGTTATGCCAATTGTATTTTACTTTTAAATAAATACACCCTCCACTTGTTAATGCAAACGCAAATGAACAATTTTTACATATTTTATCCTTCCAATTAAAAAAACAACATTTTACATTCTTTATTCAAACATTTACTGACAATGTGAAGACCTAATTCAGAAACACACGGTCGTTTTACCAGATGGACTCTATCTCGCTCGGGTTGTTTCTGAGCGTCTGAGTGACTTGGCGACATTTCCACAATGAATAAACTGTCCCTTTGTTAACGTTGAACTGTCTTGCCACTCCACTAACTGAAGATCTGAACAAGTGTGTATGAAAGGTGCCAGACAAAGCAAGAAAGAAAAATAAACATCCCAAGAAATCAGTCGACCTCGCACACTTTTTCAGATCTTTATCTTATACTGATGACTGCTCCTTAATTTCTTTAATTTGGTATTCACTAACAAAAGCGCCGACTTCAAGATGCTCAAGCATACGATGTGCTTCTAAATTAAATTCTGGAATTGTCAATGAATGTTGGAATAAATTATATTTTATAAAGCTTACCATAGATACTTTGTCTGACCTCAGTCATCTTAATTCCTTTATTCCAGGCACGTTTTGGCTATTCACTGCCATTACAGTCTTTGGGGTTATTTACCTAACTCTTGTCCTCCCTGAAACCAAGGACAAAACTCTAGAGGAGATGGAGCAGCTTTTTATGACAACGGCACAAAGACAAGCACTCGCAGTCAATAGGAACAAAACAGATGACGGAAGCAAATGAGATCGCTTCCATTCGATTATGATTCATCTTGCGTTATTTTACCAATAACAGAAAGAAGAATTAAAAATTAACATATGATATGATAGCTTTCTTTTTCAGGCGATAGTAAACCATTATAATGCATTGTGTTGCACTATATAAAGATATCCATTAATAATATCATTTTACATTAAGATTTTCTTTAATGGGTTGTCGTCACTTAATACATGGAATGAATAACGATAAATTCAATAATGTTTCTCTCAAAATGTAAGGCAATTATAAAATTACAATTTCCCCCTGGTACAATCCCGAAATGAATGAATAAATAAGCTTCTTCGGCAAAGGGTGGAGGGAAGGGGAGATTTGTGTATTCGATTTGTTGTTCTTTGGTGAGATTGCCTATTCTGTATACGTTCTTCTTCTTTTTCTTTTCCTCCTCCTCCTCCTCCTTCTCCTCCTCCTCCTCCTCCTCCTCCTCCTCTTCCTCCTCCTCCTTCTTCTTCTTCTTCTTCTTCTTCTTCTTCTTCTTCTTCTTCTTCTTCTTCTTCTTCTTCTTCTTCTTCTTCTTCTTCTTCTTCTTCTTCTTCTTCTTCCTCCTCCTCCTCCTCCTCCTCCTCCTCCTCCTCCTCCTCATGAGTATCAATTGCAGCTTACAAGGCGGGGACGCTTGCAAAATATTTCTCTTTCATTCAGATTTTATAAGCTTCATAACGGTGTGTCTTTTTTACGAAACCCGCCGAAACCCGCCGAAACCTGCCGAAACCCGACGAAACCCGCCGAAACCCGACGAATCTCGACAAGTTATGGGAAGTAGGTAGCAGTGAGGTGTGAACCTGGAACTCAGGGAAGTCTACACCATTGGGGAGTTCACCTGGGACTGGGTTTCGGCGGGTTTCGTAAAAAAGAATTCGTGCTTTTTTACGAAACCCGCCGAAAACACTCCCCACTGGCGCCCACCTCCTATAGTGTCAAGTTCATTCTCCTCTGGTACCAAAGTCTCATATCCGGCTTCAACTTTCAATGGTATCCATATCCCTTTAGTCCCAGGTTTATTTCTCACTTATATCTTTTTTACATATTCCCAGGTTCACTCCCCACTAGTGTGAAATTCCCTGATTTCCAGGTTCACTCCCCACTGGCGCCCACCAACTATAGTGTCAGGTTCATTCTCCTCTTGTACTCAACTCCCATATCCGGCTTCAACTTTCAATGGTATCCATCTCCCTATAGTCCCAGGTTTATTTCCCACTGATATCCTTTTTACATAGTCCCAGGTTCACTCCCCACTGGCGCCCACCTCCTATACTGTCAGGTTCATTTGCCTCTGGTACCAAACTCCAATATCCGGCATCAACTTTCAATGGTATTTATCTCCCTTTAGTCCCAGGTGTGTTTCCCACTGATATCCTTTTACATAGTCCCAGGTTCACTCCCCACTGGTGTACACCGCCCTGATTCCCAGGATCACCCCCCCCCCCCCCCCCCCAACTGTTGCCTAGTTCCCATAACTTTGTCGGATATTTTGTCACGTTTCGTCGTGGTTCGCCGGGTTTCGGCGCATTTCGTAGATTGCTTTTTTACGAAACCCGCGAAACCCGCCTATAACCATAGTCTCAGGTTCACTCCCGACTGGTGTACACTTCCCTGAGTCTCAGGTTCACTCCCCACAGTTGTCTACTTCCCATAACTTTGCCGGATATTGTCGGATTTTGCCGGGTTTCGGCGGGTGTCGTAAAAAAGCACTGATTGCTTTTTTACGAAACCCGCCGAAACCCGCCGATAATCTTAGTCACAGGTTCACTCCCGACTGGTGTACACTTCCCTGAGTCTCGGGTTTACTCCCCACAGTTGTCTACTTCCCATAACTTTGCTGGATATTGTCGGGTTTCGCCGGGTTTCGGCGGGTTTCGGCGGGTTTCGTAAAGAAGCACTAATTCTTTTTTACGAAACCGCCGAAACCCAGTCCCAGGTTCACTCCCCAATGGTGTACAATTCCCTGAGTTCCAGGTTCACTCCCCACTGCTACCTACTTCCCATAACTTTGTCGGGATTTGTCGGGTTTCGTCGGGTTTCGGCGGGTTTCGGCGGGTTTCGGCAGGTTTCGGCGGGTTTCGGCGGGTTTCGTAAAAAATACACACCCCTTCATAATGAGTTATTTCGAGAGAACAAAAATAATGGTTATAGTTACGACCAATCGGCTTTTTGGGCGCAAAAACGCAAAACTTTACTTGGTCAACATTCAAACAAAAATAATCAATGACAATAGCAAAGAAAATGGGTGACCCACCGTGTCAATCTGGTATTGTGTCGGGGGTGAACTGAAGACGAAACTGAATTTAAAACAAAAATTGAATAAGATAATATTATAATGTTTTACTTTTTAGTTCCTTAAAACTTTATATATGTTTTCTTCTGAATAAAACAAAAATGTTGGCATAAATCTCGTTAGTTATGAATATAATTTCAGTTCTCAAAAGCTGAAAGCTACTAATATAGTACCATTCAGAGACTATGGGTCACGTTTACTTTTCATTTCAGAAAAAAACCTTGAGCTATTTTTATATATCTAGCACAATATCCCATAAGCGTGCTCAAAGCGCTTTACAAAGTGTCCCTGGCCAATATCAACACGTAGCATGTAGAACAAGGCATGACGTGTTAGACAGTATTACAATTTTTTTTATTTTTTTTTGGGGGGCAGAGACAACGCTGTTAACTGCCAGGTACTCATTTTACACTTGAGTGCGATGAGAAAATGTTAGTAAAGACCCTTTTTCAAGGGCTCAAGTATGTTTTAATTAATTCTTTATATCCTAAGTAAAGTTTATAAAAAAAAGATTAGCAAAAATAATTAAATGAATGGGTGAAAATTGTTTACCTTGGTTAGTTTTTGGGTCGACATATATATATATATATATATATATATATATATATATATATATATTATATATATATATATATATATATAAAATCAGCCCTTGTCAAAAATCTAGTAATAAACAGTACGGTGATGACGAGACACAGATCGAATGTTAGACGGTGAAAAATTGGAAGGTCAGTTTGTATTCATAAGCCAAAACAAAAAAGGGAAAGTAAAAGTATGAAGTTTTCTTCTTCTCTCTTATGGTGAGCTCCCCTTTGTAGTGGAGTAAATAATTGAAAAGATAAGTGTTGGAATAGGAGAATGGAGATTAAAAAGTGTTGTTTACTAAAGTATCTAGCCTAGTATCAAATTTCATTGTTCAATGTGACACGATTTTCTCCTTCTTATAGGTCAAATTCGAATTCTGACTTTTTTTTAAAGTTTTTTTAAAAAATAGCACAATATCTATTAAACGTGCCCAAAGCGTTCTTCAGGGGGGGGGGGGGCAACATTTAAAAAGAGACATGAATCTATTACAGAGACTACGCTGTTACAAGCCAGGTATCCTGTGGTGTAATTGCAGCACGTCTGACAGGTAATCAGGAGGTCTGAGGTTCTATCCCCACGCGAGGAAAACTGATTATTTGGGATTGTTTTGGAGTTTTTTTCTTTCTTGCATTTCTCTTTCTCGATGTATCTGACACTGTTTTATACACACTTTTTCAAATCGTTGTCTTACACTATTGCCCAAGTTCTTAATTTTATATTTTCAAAAAGAAAAATAGAGCAACTCTAATGTCTTCGTTCTCGTCCTCAATGTTTGTGTTGTGTTATGCAAGCGAGGGTTCATTGTTCAATATGACAGTAATTAATTGTTATCCTTATTGGTCGGATTCGAATCCTGATTTGAAAAGAGAGGGAAAAACGGGTTTGTTATATATAGAGCAATATCCACTAAATGTTACTCATAGCGCTTTTCAGGTAAGTATTATTTTAGATTGCTATCGCCCAGGTTCTCATTTCACAATTGAGTAACATGAGAAAATGTGAGTAAAACACCAGGTTTTCTTCAACCCTAGACTTATAGGTTCATACTTATACCACAGCATGTGTCTATTCCAATATACAAGGAGTACCAATGGTTTAGGTGATATTGCACTCGCTTGACACACTAAGGAGACGAGTTCGATCTTGAGTATGTAATATCTGGATCTTTTGTTGTTTTTTTTTTAATTCATTTCTTTATGCTGAGATTAGTTTATGATTGATGGACTATTGTCCTATCCAAAACGGGATTTAACGCTGCAGTCACCTGCATAAACTCGAGCCTTATGCTCGAAGATATGACTTCTTTAACAACACAAAACGACATAGAGAAGGTACCATTGATATGCTTTATTTATTTTCCACCTCCATATGACAAACAGTAATAATTTCATTTCTTTGTTTGTTTGGGTAGAATATAAAATACATACAAAAAATGACAAATAGTATATTGATAACATGTAAAAACATACAGCGCTTAACTATGTCCATTTGCTTTTTGTTTTGAAGGTTTTGCATGGGACATAATTGTTGGATTAGGATAATGTAGAGCTATATTAACCCAGTCACGTCCCTTTGTGTGCTTCATATATATATATATATATATATATATATATATATATATATATATATATATATATATATATATATATCTTTCTCTCTCTCTCTCTCTCTCTCTCTTTCTCTCTCTCTCTCTCTCTCTCTCTCTCTCTCTCTCTCTCTTTTTTCTTTTTTTTTACATTTAAACATCTACAATTACATATATGATACAGACAAAAAGTCCTCCATAGACAATCAATCATCATCCATTGTTAATGTCGATATTACAAACAAATATTATATTAATTCAAAATAAAATACATTCATTAAAACAATACTTGTACGCATAAAAATGAAATTAAAGCCAAACAATAAAAACGAGCATCGTTATAATAAGTTAATAAGAATATAAAATAATGGTACAAATGCATATTAACGATAAAATCACAAATGACTTAATATATTGTTATGCCCTGACAATAGTTGCTAGGACATAACCCGAACGAGTCCGGCGTTGACAGAACCCTCCTCAGGTTACTAGTTTTTTTTTTCTGAACTCCTCAACCACCCAATCAGGGGGTTCAAACCATCGCTATATAAAGCGATGCACGAGGAGTCAAGCAGAGTTTTCCTTGGGTTGTCTCGACTGGACACCGCCTATGATCGGTTGTGTTTTATTTTATTTCATATTTATGTGTACTGTGGTATTCATAATTCGAGGATGTCAGAAGAGAAACAAGCAGGACGAATGGATAAGTAGAGCTGTGCCATTCCTAATTGTGTTGTGGATGTAATTAATTTTCTGTAACATATGTATTGCAATTGTTGATTTTTAGTTCCTTTCCTTTATCATTATTGTTTCTCTCTCGTAGTCATTACGTGAAGTACGACCTTCTTCTTCCTCTTTCCTTTTCTCCATTCAGGCTAGGCTCAGAGCATTGGCCCGATCTACAGGGGAATATGTCTTCTATTTTTCTCATAGTCTTTGCTTTATGTTGATGTTTCGGGCTATCTTGCTCTACCGGCTCTCTGAGACAGAGCCCGATTTATCGAAGAAGAGGGAGAATGTGAAGAAGACGATAAAGAAGTACCAACCAAAAAAACAAAGAGAGAAGAGAAGATAAACTAGAGAAGTAAAATACAACAGAATACCACCTGATCTCCACCATTCATCTGATTTTTTGCTTAAAATTTAGAATTAGTGACATGCGTTATGATACGATCCCAACATTTTTATTTGAGGAAATAATAAACGAAATTGAAAATTGAGCCTAAACAAAAATAAGACACCTTGTAGATATGATAGAAACATGCGAGAATACAAATATTATGACGAGGCGGTTTTATATGAAGAGAATTAATGGAAAAAACAATTGGTGAATGGAACAATATATATATATATATTCACACTCATGGAATGGGGCGGCTACCCAGGAATGCCTTCTAAGGCAATAAGTAGACGAAGGTCACAAGTAGTACATGTTCCCGTGAACAAGATGTCTTATTTTTGTTTAGGCTAAATTTTCAATTTCGTTTATTATTTCCTCAAATAAAAATGTTGGGATCGTATCATAACGCATGTCACTAATTCTAAATTTTAAGCAAAAAATCAGATGAATGGTGGAGATCAGGTGATATATATATATATATATATATATATATATATATATATATATATATATATATATATACTCACACTCATGGAATGGGGCGGCTACCCAGGAATGCCTTCTAAGGCAATAAGTAGACGAAGGTCACAAGTAGTACATGTTCCCGTGAACATGTCAAAAACGAGGATTACTAAATTTTACTAGTGTTATATAGATATTTTATCAATGCAGGTGCAGGGAGGGACGTATTCCAAACAGACGATTAGATACTTTAACCTACATTTTGCCAGATAGGAAAAACAATGGTTGACGTAATGGATGAATGGTTGTTTAATAAAAAGGGGAGATAATCTATCCTGGCGAGTCCTCCACAAAAGTGAGGAGAGAGAAGGGGGAAAGACAATTGACCTACATTTCGACAGAAACGTAACAGGAGTGCTAAAAAAAAGATTGGAACTAAAGGGAAGTAATCTCCCGAGCCTGATGAAAAGCAATATTTTAAGTGATTTATGATTTCATCTACTATGCAGTTGTATGAATAATAACAAACATGTATTTGTTTATTTTTATTTACTTTATATTGTTTTTGTTTTGTTTTGTTTTTTTGTTTTTTGCTGTTTTAATGAATACATTTTTAAGTTAGTTGTTTTAAAATTTAGATAGATATCGACTTGAACATATTTGATGATTGATTGTATCACATATATTATGTTTGAATATAAAATAACATCTTTTCGTTTTATTATGATATTATATTAATCATTCTGTGTGTAATAAATAAACAATGAAATGTAATCATTCATATTACGATTGTGGAAAATAAATAAAGCATATCAATGGTACCTTAAAACAGTTTTTTCTCTCTTTCATATTCTCTATTATTGTGTTGTTTTTAAGTGATCAAAGGGTTAAAGTCCGTTTTCAATTACTTGAGACTCAACCCAACCTGAAGCGAGTGCTGAATACCCACTTGTGTGTTATTAGAATTTGAAATAGATGGTGGTATCACTTCGGACCTATAGGTCGAATTCTCGCTCTATTCTATCAACATACTCAGTACTAGTAACTGGCTGATAACAGCTTTGAGCATCGTCTATTCTTTTGAACCTCTACTTTCTTTTTTTTTTAGTGATAAATCAGAATATTGACTTAACAATATCGGAATACTACAATCACGAAAGTTTAACAAACTTCTTCTCTCTCTTTCTATGCCAAGATGTTTACTCATCTATTTACCCAATATCAAAACGCACCAACACACACACACACACACAGACACACACACAGACACACACACACACACACACACACACACACACGTGTGTGTGTGTAACTCTTTACGTTAAAAAAAGTACAAACATCTTCAAAAAAAAAGGGATTACCTCCCCCTTTCATAACTCTCCGTAGATTACCTACATCAAACTTTGCCTATGTCATCTGCCAAGATAAACAACACACACTCGTGAGTGTGTCATCTTTCTATCAAATCAAGGGACCTTACTTACGCATCTCCTATATTACCTCCCCTTTTCATCAGGCTCAGGAGATTAACTCCCTTTAGTTCCAATCTTTTTTTTTAGCATTCCTATTACGTTTCTGTCGAAATGTGGGTCTATTGTTTTTCCTCCCTCTCTCTTTCCTCACCTTTGTGGAGGACTCGCCAGGATAGATTATCTCCCCTTTTTATTAAACAACCTTTCATCCATTACGTCAACCATTGTTTCTCCTACCTGGCAAAATGTAGGTTAAAGTATCTAATCGTCTGTTTGGAACACGTCCCTCCCTGCACCTGCATTGATAAGATCTCTATATAACACTAGTAATAATAATAATAATAATAAATGGCATTTATATAGCGCTTTACCCCGTTGTCACAGGCTCTAAGCGCTTTACAGTGATATAAAACAAAACATATTACAGTGAGACAAGTGTGAAGGAAACGTGATACGAATTCAATTTAACAACAACAAAATATGAAAATAATATTGCTACATTATGACGTAAAAAGATAAAACTTTAAGCGAGATTTGAACGTTGTCAACGAATCCGAGCATCTCACGTGTGATGGGAGAGAGTTCCAAAAATGGGGGGCCGAAAATTGAAAAGACTGTTCACCTATTTTACGCAATGGCTTAGGTTTGACAAGGATTGATTGGTCATTGCTTGACCTCAAGTTTCTATTGGGGACATATATGTTTAGAAGGTCTTTAATATAGGAGGGACGTGTTCGTGCTCAGGGATTTGTAGACAACAGTACAAATCTTATAGGCAACTCATTTTTCAACAGGAAGCCAATGTAACTCACGGAGAAGAAGAGTTGCTGACGGGTATTTTTTGTTATTGCGTACAATGAGCCTGGCTGCGTTATTTTGAGCAACCTGAAGTTTGCTAATTTTGTCTTTAGCTAAATTCGCCCAAAGGGAGTTACAATAGTCCAATTTAGATAAAACCAGGGAATTAATTAAAAGTTCTGTTATATGCGTCGGTATTAAATTACGAATTTTGCTTATTTTTTTCATTTCTATGTACATAGATTGTATGGTGTTATTCACATGGCTTGTCATGGAAAGATCTTTACCAATGATGACGCCAAGGTTTTTTGCTTTATTTGAAAATTCTATTGTGCTATTTCCGAGAGTAATAGGTGATTTATTTGCCTGTTTAAAGATACTCGGCCTTCCACACATTAAAATCTCAGTTTTACTATCATTTGATTTTAACTTATTGTGGTACATCCAAGATTTAATCTCATTAAAACAGCTCGTAATTCGTTGTATTAAGAACTGTAAATTACTAAGAGGTGCTGAATCATATATTTGCGTATCATCTGCATAAAAATGATAACTCAGATTGAATCTGGATATCACACTAGAAAGGGGCTGCATATATTCAGTAAAAAGGACAGGGCCAAGAACAGAGCCTTGTGGCACTCCAAAATTTAGTAAAACTTGTTCTGACTGAACACCATTCACCACGACAGTCTGCCATCGATCCTGTAAATATGATGTAAACCATTTAAGGGCAATTCCTTTTATGCCGAACGTATTTTCTAGTCTTCTTAACAAAATGTCATGGTCAATGGTGTCAAAGGCAGATGAAAGATCTAAAAGGCATAATACATTGATATTGTTAGCATCAGCATTACATAACAAGTCATTAAAGATTTTAAGAAGCGCCGTTTCAGTACTATGTTTGTAGGCTGACTGAAAGGGTTGTTCCAAACTGTTGTTCTTAAGATGAGATGTTAATTGTATAAGAACTACCTTCTCCAAAAGTTTTGACAAAAAAGGTAAATTTGATACAGGACGATAATTGTTTAATATATTGTGGTCCAGTGATGGTTTCTTCAGAAGTGGTTTGACGAGGGCACTTTTAAAGCACGATGGAACTTCGCCAGTCAGTATGGATGTATTTATGATTGATGTAATGGATGGTAATAATGTATCGATGGAGCTGACCAAAAGCTGTGCTGGTAGGGGATCAAGGTCGCAGGATTTAATGGGGGCTTTTTTTTATCAACTCGTTTATGAAACTAGGTGAAACTGGTTGGAACTTGTCTAAAGGGGTACCACAGAATGTATTTGTATCTATAAATGGTTCATGCCGATCTAGTTCTGAACGAATGTTATGGATTTTGTCTTTTAAAAAGTTGACAAATGTGTTTGGCAAGTCTCTTTGATTGGTTGAAGATGGTAATGAAGTGCATCTTTCACGTCCACGTAGATCATTGCAGATGTTAGATAATTGTTTACAAGATTTAGAAGTTTCGAATTTTGAAAGAAAATACGTGGTCTTTGCCTTTTTTTATTGTTGTCTTCCAGGCACGAAATGCGTTCTTGAATATTTCACGATGGATCGTAAGGCCTGATGTTTTCAGCAGTCTTTCTGCTCTCCGACACTTCGTTTTAGCTTCTTTAACGTCCGACGTATACCAAAGAGCATACTTGCGGTTGGTGACGGTCCTTGTTTGGAATGGCACATGTTTGTCAAGCGTTTCGATGAGACAACTATTCCACTGGTCTGGAGAAATCATTGAATTTTTAGTAAGTTTTGTTTCTAAATCGCCTCTAAAATTGTCCAAATTAATGCCTTTAATGTTTCTGGTTGATGTGGTGGTGGTTTCTTGGCATGGTTTTGAAACGTCAAGATTGAAAGAAATGAGGGAGTGGTCCGAAAAGGGGAGATAATCGACGGTGGCGTTGGTTTTTTGGAATTCTGAATTTTCTACAATTACCCAATCTAAAATATGACCAGCAGAGTGGGTTGGCGTTGTTACGATCTGGCACATGTTATTCTCCGATAGTGACTCGTAGTAAAATTTACTAATCCTCGTTTTTGACAAGTTATGGGGAACATTTCCTACTACTGTCACAGGACCTGCAAAATGATTTAAGTCATTAAATTTACTTTATCCTACTCATTTTTCGTTCGGACACCAAATCCTGTGATGAACATGTTGATGACAGTGATGACAAAAACCAGAAAGATCGTGCTGTAGTTGAGACGAGTCATGTATAATTCGTGTTGAAAGTCTTCATTCTTGTCAACGATGGCCAACTTGAGGTTTTCTGCTGTTTCCTTGGGTAAGCCTCGTGATTCCAGCTGAGGGGAATAGAAAGATGATCTTTAATAATTAGAGGGCACATTTCTTAGGGTTAAATAAGAGTCACAAGTTTTGTCAATCACGTGAGGGGCCAGTTGCTGGTTACACATTTAGTGTCTCTGGTTACAAGGTAAAACGATGTTGAGTATGATTATCAACCGTTAGGGTTAATATAATCTCGAAACTCTGCTCCTGGCAAAATGTGTGTCCTTATGTAAACATGTTAACCAAGGAGTGAGTACTCATCTAAAGACAGCAATGAACATTTGGAGCACTTGAACAAAATGATGACCTATACAATGTGGTATGGTTCCACACGGCCTACTTTAAAATGTTGCAGAGTACAGTAAACATATGAAACCGTAGAAGTGCTCTATATGCAAACCTGTCTTTTCATGTCCATGTTTGCAACTGATTCGCTTTTATAAAGTTAACTGAAAATAATTAGAATTAAACCTGCTACTTTTTTTTAAAAGTTAAAAATTCCAAACTTAACATTTGCCATTTTCAAACAATAAACATTTTAATTTCATTCTGGAGTAGTGGAGCATCAGACTGGTAAGCACAGAAAAGAATATATCTTGGGATATGTCAGCGTCCTCTCCAGAGGGTAACTAGCAACTAATATCGAAGTTTAATTGAAGGCATGGAAAATGGGATTGATACAAGCTTAAGGCCTCCAGTTCTGTAGTGTGAAATTACAGGACCAACTTCTTATCACTCTAAAATTGGAAGCTCTTCCATTGCAAAATGCTTTCTGGTAAGTCTCAATGAGACGCTAACGTCATTGTACTATCTGATAACATAAGGCATTAAAAGAATTCTGAAACCTAAATATTATTTCTGTTTAATGTCTGGAAAAATGGTTACAACATTATGACAAGTAATTATCCACCTCACACGAGGGTTGCAAATATTGTCACTCAACTAGTGCTCAAAATTTTATTACACGCCCAAAAAAAAATAATTCCTAAAGCTATAAAATGAAAGAATAATTAAAGTGAAAGTGGCAGATTCGGGATCGTGCACTTGTGAAAGATAAAGTTCTGAAAAAGTATGTATGAAACAGTGCCAGACAAAGCAAGAAAACAAATCAAGAAAAAGAAGCATCCCTTAAAATCAACCTGCTTTGACTGGGCAGTCGAGGCCGGCAGACTTTTTTGGGATGACTGTTTTCTTGTATTTTTTTAGTTGCTTTGTCTGGCACTGTTTCATGTACACTGTTTCGGAATAAAAGAATTATCACAAATCTCAAGTCATACACCCAGCACAAAGGCAAATCATGAGGACATCATTCTAATTCTGTTCACCACGCCAATAGGTAGTCAGAACAAACTTCAAACAAAATCCATTTTCGCTTCAGACGTAATTATTGGAACGCCCCCCCCCCCCCCCCCTTCCCTCACCCCCCTTCCAAAGTAACTGTTAACATGGGATAACATAAATGTTCCAACAAAATCATGGAATCTTGTGGAAAATACCCTCTTTTTTGCGCAATGTATATGATGAGATATCATATTTTGTATTTCTCAGTGTAAAGTCCGAGCTGTTCATGAGGGCTGCTGTATGAATCCTTCCAACGTGTATCAAGTCAGTAATGAGGACAATGATGATAGCAAAAGTCTGGGTATTGCTTTCAATTTTACGGTAAAACACTTCCCAATGATTAACCCCACTTGACTCCGACCTGAATATGTAGATGGCGTTAATTAATATTGAGAGACTGCTAGTACAACAAGAGCGAAAAATTTGCAACAATTACAATTTAATTGTAAGAAAAAGGAATTGTGTTCAATAACACAGCCTGGTAGGGGAATACGCGACGCGTTGTGATGCATATCTTTAATCCGAAGGAATGCGCGACACAAACTTTATATGTAAAGAACAACGTTCTATATCCGAAATGATAAACGGTAATTAGTCCGAGAATGATGTTAAACGATGAAATGTTAGAATGTTACTTATCTAGAAGGTGAACTTGTCTTTGGGCTGGGTCTATCTTTTGATGTAGAAATAACGGGTGTCAGCTACAGCTCATGACCGGAAAGAAGCTATAATATGGGTTAATGAATAATATATAACCTCCCAAAAGCGAGGCTTCTCTCAATTCACTCTCAGACCTCGTAACTAATATAATTTAATACATTTTTAAAACATGACAATTGAGTAGTTACCAATTGCAAGTGATCCAAATAATCTTTCTTCTTCGCCATTTCTGATTCTTTCATCAACAGGAAAAACATAAGGATGGCGAAAGTAATTTGCATAACAAGGGAAAAGATTGTCAATCCCAGCAAAAGATGGTAATGATGAGTTTTCTCGTAACCTGTTGAAAGATATCAGAATGCTACAAGTAATAACTGAACTTCCTAAATCTAGGATCCTAAATGTTTGGAATACAAAGACATAATATAATAGACGAGGTAGAAGCGTTTGGGTTCAGCCCATTTTTCTGCAAACAAGAAAACACTTTAAGGCTGTGACACAGTTGTTTTGTTGGGGTTTTTTTGTTGGGTTTTTTGTTGTTGTTGTTGTTTTGTTGTTTTTTTTTTTTGGGGGGGAGAGGGGGGTTAGGAGGGGTTCTGTGGGGTTTTTTCCCTTTATTGTGTGTTTTATTATCTATTTGTATAATTTAAAAAATAGGGTTGGCTGTCAAGATTGTTCTGTAAAGCCAATGTTAAATTTTCATCATCGAGAAACAAAATTTCCGGCAAATTTAAAAAATGATTAAAGTCTGCTAGACCATAATCATTAGTCCTTTATTTTTTTTATTTTTTTTTTGACGACTACGCTGTAATTCTCGATCCATAAATTTCACTTTGGCCTAGGACTATCTGGCAAACATTTTCGATTAAGAGGCAGATTGACTTTTACAGATGAAGTGGCAGATTGGGTTTTACCTACAAAAGTTGCATGTTCATTGTATTCGTTTAGCTTAAGCTGCATACTTTCAGGTTTGTTAAACATTTCCTCGCGGATTTTAATCATTAAGGGAACAAGTTGGTGTGGCTGAAGTTATTTTATTCTATGTGCCCAATCGGAAGAATACATTTGTCAACACAAAAAATATGGTTTAGGTCAAGGCTATTTTATCTGTCCAACTGGAAGAAAAGATTGTCACACAGAATTTTGTTTATATCCATTGTTGTTATCGTCTTCTAAACATGATTTGACATTGTATGCGATTCGGAAATTTTATATGTGTTTTGCATTTAGATCAATAATCTTCTACCATTTTATTAAGATTTGATAGATGTACATTTGATATATATGTTAGAGTCTAACTAGAGTTCTGACGGCCCACTGATTATCTATCTGTCACTGTCACTCACTTAACCCGTGGTGTTCAGTTTTAGTTTTAGGAATTTAGTTTGTCTTTACACATGAACTTTTATATATCGCTGCTTCACGGGCTGGGCACTACATTGGCTTAAATTTAATGTTGGTCCATACTGATATTTTATAGCATCAGAGAAGGCATCAGAGGTTCGACCATGTTTCACAGACAATGTGGTTTACAAATCTGCCCTCATTCATTGATAGCATAAGCAAATTACAAAATTGAAACGACAAATGAAAATTTACTCTTTCCCGTAAATTTGAGGGCTTTTTAGTAGTAGTAGTTTAGTAGTAGTAGTAGTAGTAGTAGTAGTAGTAGTAGTAGTAGTAGTAGTAGTAGTAGTAGTAGTAGTAGTAGAAGTAGTAGTAGTAGTAGTAGTAGTAGTAGTAGTAGTAGTAGATGTAGTTGTAGTTGTGATAGTGGTTATAGTAGTAGTAGTAGTAGTAGTAGTAGTAGTAGTAGTAGTAGTAGTAGTAGTAGTAGTAGAAGAAGAAGAAGAAGAAGAAGAAGAAGAAGAAGAAGAAGTAATAGTAATAGTAGTAGTAGTAGTAGTAGTAGTAGTAGTAGTAGTAGTAGTAGTAGTAGTAGTAGTAGTAGTAGTAGTAGTAGTAGTAGTAATAATAATAATAATAATAATAACAACAACCGACTTACCTAGTTCAATGATCGTCCTTAATTGTGATATGTTTGCCATCATTAGGGCTGCATCCATCAAAGCCCTAGCTGCCGATTTCCTTACTTGATACTGATTGTTCTTGATAATGGGGCTGAACTGTAATACATGAAATATCATGAAAAATACCGTGTGTGTGTGTGTGTGTGTGTGTGTGTGTGAGGGTGAGTGTGTCTGTACATATGGGTTAGTGTATGTGATGGTCTATATGTGATTGTGCATTTAAATAGTTACCAATGGTGTTTTCAAAGGCCACAATAAAAGTCGATATGATTTGAATATGAGGCATCAGTAACTCAGTTGATACGGCTATAAGGCACTTGCCTTCAGATCGGAAGTTTCCTGGCTCGATTCCCACTCTGAGCGGCGCATAGTTGATTCCTGGGAAAATGCTCTTTACTCACAATCTCTCATTGTACTCAAGTGTAAAATGAGTACCTGGCCATTGACAGCATTGTCTCTATCGGGGAAAAAAAGTAAAATATCGCCTAACAGACGTCATGTCTCGGTCAACATGTTATATGTTGCTGTTGGCTTGGGACCCCTTATAAAGCGGTTTGAGCACGTTTAGTGGATTTGCGCAACGTTTGTTTTGTTTGATTGTCTCGGTGGATTACTAAATCAAGCGATATTGAGAGCTATCATGGATATGTGACATGAATCTGGCCCTGATGTTCCGTCCTTGAGAAAGGCACATTCCATACATAACTTCACCAAAGTGTGAATAATGTTCGTGGCACAGTCATCGACTTATTGTGTAGTACACATTCAACAAGGACACCTAACAAGGGACTTGTATTGAATGAAGTGAAAGTAGGTTCTTTGTGGCGTACAGGTAGAACAAATGAAGCATTACAAAGAGCAATACGCATGGTTAATTATCATAATTAGTGAAAATGCGCTTTATAAATTATGTTCCAATCTTTTCTTTCAATGATAAATTTTAGTCCACTATTTAGTCTTAATCGTGAAATTGCACTTCTGTAAGCGATCTATCAAAAACCGATGACTTAACAACGATAGATAGATAGAATGCGGTCGACAATTATCACAATTGTTGACCTTTACCAGCCCGAGTGGTGATCGTACATCTCCAAATAAGCTGTGAATTATAAAACATTGAGAGTTTGGCTTACAATTACGAGTATTTATCATAGAATTGCCAGATAAACCTTACAATTACTCGAATAGAGAGGACATTGTCATCAGCAGCATAATATTTACACAACCACAAAATGATGAGAGAATTATTACATGAACAGTAGCTAATGGGTGTCAAAAGCTTTATTCCTAATGTATCAACAATAATAATAAAAAAATAGAGAGACAACGTGTGACATATATATCGTAACAGCAAGCTGTTGAGCAAGTTTCGGTTTACAAATATTTGGGTCTTTTAATTGACAATAGATTGCAGTGGCATTTACAAACCGATGCTGTTATCTCTAAATTGAACAGAAGAATGTATTTTATTCAGAAACTTTCAGAATTTGACATAAGACAAAACGTTATGCACCCTTTTTTATAGATCCGTTTTGGAGACGGTTATTATTTTTTGTATTACAACCTGGTGTGGAAATGCCAGTATTTGCGACATAAAGAAAATTGATCGGATGATAAAACCAGGAGTTATACTCACCCAATTTCCAATGTGAAAGAACTGTTCAAGAGATTTTGTCTAAGTAAAATTGAGAAAGTTATGAAGGATGGCGATCACCCCCTTTGCAAATATATTAAGTTCTCCATGAGGAGCCGTCGCCTTATATCTATAAAAACAGAGACAACGCGTCACTTTAATTCATTTTTGCCACATGGTGTTCGAATTTTTAACGCACAACTGTGATTTAAATTAAATACTATCTTTGAAATATACACTCACAAGTTTGGACTAAAGGCCAGAGGTATGGCCTACCTCAATTTATTGAATTAATATATAAGGTGTTGCTATTGGTTATTGGTTTTTTACATGTTTGTACATTTGCATATATATATATATATATATATATATATATATATATATATATATATATATATATATATATGTATGTATGTATACATTGTCGCCATAGATTCTCAACTTTGTGTTTATACATTTTATGCATGCCACGTCTGTAAACGAATTTCCATTTTTTTGGATGAATAAAGTATTTATTATTATTATTATTATTATTATTATTATTATTATTATTATTATTATTATTATTATTATTATTATTATTATTATTATTTATTATTATTTATATTATATTATTATTATTATTATTATATTATTATTATTATTATTATTATTATTATTATTATTATTATTATTATTATTATTATTATTATTACTATTATTATGGAGTGTAAAAAGTAACAAACATTAAATGAGTTTTTAAAAAATAGAATGCTGAAATAACAAAATCTTTGTGGCATACAGGGTTGTCGAAGAAATTTCAATCTCTTCAATTTTAACAGCTTGACTAAGAAGAAGAAGAAGAGAATACCAAGCACGGAACTTTTCTTCAGCCAAGAACAAAAATCATAAAAACAAATACAATACTTTAAAACTCAGACTTACGACAGAGAAATATCTAGGACGTCCTTTCTGTAGGTAATAAGATCTTGGATTCCAAAATGTTATTGTCGTCAATCCGGCTTTTGAAGTAATATATATATATATATATATATATATATATATATATATATATATATATATATATATATATATATATCTTTTTTTTGTTGGGTTTTTGTGTTGGCTGAAGAATGGTTTTGAACCCGAGAAAGAACCTTTTACTCAAAAGTACACAACGCATGATCAACTTCGCAAAGTCTCAGGTTTGAGAGTTTTTGCAAGGATGAGGGTCATTTAAATCGATCGATATTTGAAGGACGAGGTTTCTGGCCAAATTTTTAAATATGGGTTTTTCCAGAGTACGGCAGAACAGATCTTCAGCTTCATTAACGTCTGTATGTCCTCTATTCATTTATGATGAAATACAGTCATTCATTCACTCATCTAAAATTCATTCATCTCTTTATTTATTCATTCATTTATTCATTTATTTTACTATTTATCGTCCCTTCATTTATCAACAAACTTAGTGATTCAGCTAAGACAAAATAAGAAGATACTTACCAAAGTCTTATCAATGTTGGTTTGGCCATTTAGCAATGCACGACTCGCCTCTGGAGTGACGGAGTCCCTGTCTGAACTGGTATCTCTGTAATCATTAAAAATTGCTCTTCTCCTCCTGTCATCAAGATCTGGGGTTTTCGTGCCTGTCGAGCCATTGTCAAGACGAGCTGGTTTTCTGTAATAACAATAATTTAGATGAAAAGGGAGATGATGATGATGATGTCGACGACGATGATGATGATAATAATAAT
Organism: Berghia stephanieae; assembly: GCF_034508935.2. Lineage (NCBI taxonomy): Eukaryota > Metazoa > Mollusca > Gastropoda > Nudibranchia > Aeolidiidae > Berghia > Berghia stephanieae. Next base: position 34,700,712 of record NC_088365.1, read on the forward strand.
AATAATAATAATAATAATAATTATTATTATTATTATTATTATTATTATTATTATTATTATTATTATTATTATTACTATTATTGTTTATTATTATTATTATTATTATTATTATTATTATTATTATTATTTTTATTATTATTATTAATTATTATTATTATTATTATTATTATTATTATTATTATTATTATTATATTATTATTATATTATTATAATAGTAATAACAATAATGATGATGATGAGGATGATGATGATGATGATGATGATGATGATGATGATGATGATGATGAAGAAGAAGATGATGATGATGATGATGATGATGATGATGATGATGATGATGATGATGATGATAATAATAATAAAAATAATAATGATAATATAATAATAAAATAATAATAATAATAATAATAATAATAATAATAATAATAATAATAATAATAATAATATTAATAATAATAATAATAATAATGAGAAAATGAAGAAGAAGAAGAAGAAGAAGAACAACAACAACAACAACAACAACAACAACAACAACGACAAGAAGAAGAAGAAGAAGAAGAAGAAGAAGAAGAAGAAGGAGGAGGAGGAGGAGGAGGAGGAGAAGGAGGAGGAGGAGGACGAGGAGGACGAGGAGGAGGACGAGGAGGAGGAAGAGGAGGAGGAGGGGGAGAAGAAGAAGAAATGGAGGAGGGATGAGGAGAAGGAGGAGGAGAAGGAGGTAAATCCTGTAAGTCTGAAATTACACCTTTGCAGCATCCTTTTCCTGGGGTTTTAAAGATATAAAACGATTTTTAAAAAAAAGAAAAGATTTTTAGGTTTTCCTACACCAAAATGTTTGCTCTATCAATTTACCTTGGTTTGTTTTCAGCCCACTCCATGACAATCCGTGATTGTTATATTAGCTATCCTCCCATTCTATTATCAACTGCCTTGTATTATTAGTTAAATGACACTAGTTGACACTGAGTGCGAATTGATCGCTGGTGATGTATTAGTGATTCACATTTAAATCTATCTCTCTCCACACCATTGGTTCTTAGTCATATTCTGAATACATAATATACAGATGGATATTCAATCCTGACAGATATTCTATCAGGCCATTGCCCTGCCCTGTTTATATTGTTCTTTGGCTAACTCTCAGTTCATAAACTCAATGCTGATGTCATAGGTAATCGTTCGTATCTGGATCATAATATTTTCCTTTTAATCGGATAGTAACAAGCGAATGACATAGATTTGAATTCAAACTACATCATATATATATCATTTTGAATGTTTTATCTTATTATTAAATCATCATGATTCAATTCTTCATTGTTCCACTCAAATGGAAAGAATTGATCGATGACAATATTTTTTTTTATTTTAACAATCAAATTTCGATGAAAAATAAATCAATATATGAATACAACTCATTTTAATAGTCCCCATGGTCATCGCCTAACCATGCATCATCTATTCTCTAAGTAGGCTATTTGGAACACAATCACAAAACCATACAGTACAAGTTTCTTGTTAGGCATATGTTTCTCTTATCATTCTTATCACCATTGCTAACAGCCAAATACAGATTTGTACATGAAATGAGTAGGTACTTTTGGGGTATCGTGTTTTAGTCATTTTATCAGGTTGTAATCATTTTAATTCCTTAACTAAAAGTTTTCTGGTCAAAATGAATCACATGTTATGACAGTACGCAGTACGATACTATAGATATAAACCATCTTATTCAATAGCGCTCATTGCTGTTGAAGAATATTTTATAAACATTTCCTAATTCCCCGATATGCCTTTCTGCAAGAGAAACAGTAAATACTTTGAGTTCAAGATCAAGACACTTATTTGAGAGTGAACTGCATTCCTTTGACAGTAGCAAAACCACATGAATCTCACTCTAGTCGATGTGCTATATCCAACAAGTTGAATCTTATGGATTGGAACGTTCGAATATCTTATTGCCGGGTAAAAGGCCCATTCAGCCCTTTGCCGTCTACGGATATTTTAGTCCTAAAGAGAGAATTAAACGTGCCGTTAAGTGCATGAAACAATAAAAATCACAATAATTCTTTTAAATCAATATGAAAATTACATGCAAAAATAAAGTTGACTTTACTACTATAATTGCACAAACACGAGTTAGTCCTCGTTATTCGAAAATGACTATTATGATAAAAGAGGCACTGAATCAAACCAACTTTGGTTTCATCTGAGCTCCTTGGACAGGGACAAAGAAACTGAAGATAGTTTTGAACCAGCATTAGAAATGGCGACAATGTTTGACAAATGGAAGGTTTCTTGTTTGTTTTAGCTTTTCAACATTTCCCCTTGCCTTATTTACCGTGTTTGTCACGACCCTTTTTCTGAAATGCCAACCGCTCAGAATGTCCGTGTAATTCACTTAGATTTAGATCGCACTTTACAACGTCAATTTTGTGAGTTGGCGGTTTGATTTTTCTACACCAAGGGGTAAAGAAAATAACGAGAAGGAGGGTTGATAGAATTAATATTATATTTATCTCAATATTGATCGTTGTCGCATCATTAGCCCCATTTTTATAGCAACTGCGATATTGATATTTTGGAGATAATCGAGCAAAAAGTATGTGCCTGGTCCTAATGCAAATATGTTACTACTCTTCTCAAAACGTTTTTTTTTTGTTGGGGTGAACCATACCTTAAAATTGAACGTTAAACTTTTAAACTGTAGATTAAACAGTAATATTATGAGTTCAAGATCAAGACACTTATTTGAGAGTTAAGTTAATTCCTTCTTAAGCAATGGAAGAAAATAGATACTTGGAGTCAACTTTGTGCCGCCTAAAATTAAAATAAGTGATATTTTTTATAAAATAAATGCTATTTTTGGGGAGAGTTTGTTTAACTTCTCTAATTCCAAAACACTAATATTTCCCAATTCTGATGAATTTGACTTGAAACATATTTTTTTCCTTCTAGTTCATAATACCAGACTGACACGGTGGGTTGGCTCCTAAAATGTCTTCCTGTTGGATTAATTAAAAAGTTGTGGCATTGACAATAATTATTAGAGCTTTTTGTTTAATTTTGAATTGAACTTGTGTTTTATCGGTGGTTCCATAGAACAGATTTTTTAAAATCGGTATTCATGAACATTAAATAGCGCTAGTTTTTTGCTTCTATTTTTTTAAATCGAACGTGCCTATATATTGATGAACTGTTCTTTCTTTTTCTGAATGTTTTTCAATGAGGTTGAGATTGATGCTTTGTTTTTGTTTTTTGTTCTGTTTTAAAAAAAATATTTTTCTTCAAAACCTCGAGTATTTACTAAATTACATATTGTTAAAAATATTCAGTTTATGGGGATGGAAGAGATCTGTACTATTTTGTACATTATTATGAGATTGAAATTTCTACGTCTACCTTGCACGCCAGAAATATTTTGTTATTTCAGCATTTTACTTTTCTTTAAACAAATAAAAACTTGAGCTTTTATACAGTACAATATCCACTAAACGTTTTCAGAGCGCTTTACAAAGGGCCCTTAGCCAACAGCAACACGTATCATGTAGAATCACACATGACGCCTGTTAGGCGATATTACAATTTTTCCAATAGATACGACGCTGCTTAACGGCCAGGTACTCATTTTACACCCGAGTACTGTGAGAGAATGTGAGTAACGAGCCTTTTCCAAGGACTCAACTATGCGTCGAGCGAGGCTCGAACCCAGGACCTTCCGATCGGAAAGCGAGTGTCATACCACTAGACCACATAGCCGCACATTAAGCCGTCAGATGTCCTGACGGTGTAGTCCCCTTTAGACAACGAACATAATAAATATCCCGTATATGTCAACATTATGATATAGATCTCGTATACCTGCGCTATATTCAACCAGAAATCTTACAATTAACAGGTAGTTTATCACAGTATAATATTTAGTTCTGAAACAGTGGAAAGTAAGACCAGTGGGAGTCGCACCTTAAACACCAGAATATATTATCTATTGTGTTGTGTTCTTGTGGTATGGACACTCGCCTTAGATCGGTACGAAGTTGAGTCCTTGAAAAGGGATCATTATTTACATTCTCTCACTGTACTCAGGTGTGAATTGAGATCAAGACCGTTAACAGCGTTGTGTCCGTCGAAAAAGAATTGTAAAATCGCCTGGGAGGCAACATATCCTGTGCTACATGTTTTGTGATGCTGTTGGCTGGAGTCCACTTATAAAGCGCTTTGAACACATTAAGTGGATATTTCCCTATATAGATGCGCAAGGTTTTTTGTTGTTTTTGTTTTGTTTTGTTTTGTTTTTGTTGTTATTGTTGTTGTTGTTGTGTGTGTTTTTGTTGTTGATTTTTGTTTTGTTCTGTTTTTGTTTTTGTTTTTTTTTTGGGGTTTTTTTTTTGTTTTGTTTTGTTTTTTGTTGTTTTATTTTGTTTTGTTTTTTTGTTTTCTTTTTGGGGGGGGTCACTCTGCTGAGTTTTTCTTTGTTTGGTTTTGTATATTGTTTTATTCTGTTGATTGTGTGACCAGTAAAAATCCAGGAACATAATTGGTTCTTGCAGTTGAATCAACTTCGGCCATTTTGAGATAAAAGAAAGATGCATAGCCAACCAGTTCTTTCTCTCATTAAATTTCATCACTCCAGAACCTGGCATGCTATTGTGAGCAGTACTTGACATCATATTAAGCGGAATAACATGTGTAAATGAGGGTACGAATTACTTATAGATCAATCTCATAGCAGTGGACTTTAATTGTGTTATGGTTAATTAATGCCATTTAAAACTACTATGTTTAGTGGGTAATAATTAATATAGCGTTTCAACTGGGCGATAAGTAGACTCAACCTATCAAATAACAGAAATGGATAACTCATGTTATTTTAAACAAAAATATTTCATTCACTCTCTATATCTATGTATGTATATATGATTGTGTGTGTATGTATGCCTTCCAAATGAATGAAGTACATTTACATGAATTACATTTTACAATGTGCTATCGCTTATGCGTTATAGCAATATTATGTATTTATAGGTATTGATCCTTATGCTCTTATTGCTTAATTATCTTTCTCCATCCCACTCAAATAATTGTATCCCGTTATTAGGGCAATTATTGATAATTATTGATAAGTATTATCATTTGTTAAAATGAGATCAGTGGTGTTGTCAATTGAAATCCTTTCAATTCACTGCTCATAGGAACACAAGGTTTTGGAACCAGTCAAAGTTTTGCTCCTATATCATTCACAGATTTGGATATCTGGTAACCCATTAATCTTATCCACTGAATGAGTAAATGGCTCTTCACGAATTAAATGAAGTTTTGGCCCCAATCAGAGATTGACCAAGAAACCATCCAACAACTGAGCTGGCAAAGCCATCCTACCTGCCATAACCAGACAATGGAATAATCACCACCAGTCCGTCCGCCTGCAAGTTTATCGACACACGGCGACCCCAACTAAACAAGCTGAGACTCAATTAACCATGAAATGAGTAACATAGTATAAACGAGAGGATGAAAATTAACTTACCCATAGCCTAACTTTAATTAATTAAAATATACTATTACACTTTGGTTTAATTATGTGTTAACGTGTTATTGTGTAAGGCTATTCTGTTGATTATATTAAAGAATTTCTGATTTAACGGGGATCAATACTTATCTTATGAACCTGATCTATCCCTATATAACGTGCCACATCTACCAATACTACTACCTATTTCTTTAAACTTAAAACTTTATTACTATCTGTCGAGTCGCCAGAAACTGAACACAACTACTCGTATAACAGAGTGAAAGAGGTATCAGACGACTTCTGCCTTTGGGGAAAACTACTTCTATTTGTCTCTACCTACTTGCCACCTTCTCGCTCGTTAAGTTGGCATCACTGTATACTTGAACACTGTCTCGTTCGTTACAAGGAGTTCCTTCTTCCTATAATGAGGAGTTAACATTTTCGGATCTCGAAAATTGACATAGTAAAGGGCATCCTCTTAAAACATACAATGATACGCATTCAACCCCCCCCCCCCCCCCCCCATCCTTCCCAAACAAATAAACACGTGACGGGCCACCGCACATGCACATTTGCATTCTCATAAACAAAAAGAAACGCAAACTAAAGATTTAGTTTACACATGATATTTATTACCAATGCACGCATGCATTCATACATTCAAATACACGTATATGTATGTATGCACATATATATACTCAGAGCTTTAGTTAAAACGAAACCAAGAGAATTTTGCATTTTATTATCAATCAATAATATAAAAGCTGAATAAAATGTTGTGACTTAAGTTTGTAAAGTGATTCTTTTTTTACACAGTATCAATTCTCGTTTTGTCACAAAGCCAGGCGATATGATCGAGGTAGCAAGAAATATCACAACAATCTGACCATTAAATAATGTAATTGACATACCACATAATACGGTGACATAATTCAGCTACACATTTGACTCATGTGTGGATAAGTACCTTGCTTTAGGCTGTGACGGATATTGTAAGAGTGCAAGTATAAAAAAGACTCCCAACTGTTAACTTGTATTTATGAATGTGAAATTTGATTCCATATTATTTCGTGGCATAGGATTGCATGAATCACTTTGAATTGCACGGTGAAATTGTGGAAATGCGAAGGTTTATGTGTGTTTAATCTTGTGTTCTTTGTTTAATGTGTAATCAGCATCAAGGAAAACAATCAATTGGCAAAACATTCCCATCTATAAACATTAAGGTGTATCAGTAACGCTGCCGTGCTCTCGGGGGGAAAACGTATTGAAAATTTTGACCAGAAAATTCGTTCTTTAGATATCAATCGATTAAAATAGCCCTCATCTTGTTAAAAAAAATGTCAAACCAGAGACTTCGCAAAAGTCCAAGTTTTGAGAGTTTTTGGCAAGATTAATGTCTTTTTATAATTTGAAGAAGGTGTTTTCTGGCCAACATTTAGATAAGTATTCTTCCAGAGTGCGACAGACTGTATGATATTATTTCTCTAAATACAGGATGATAAACAATACATACAAGAGCAGGACAAACAGCCTACAGTGCCACCGGAAATAAATGCGACCCATCGCCTCAATCTGGTAATATGTCGGAGTTCACCAGATGTCGAAAAGTGAATATAGATTTAACGTGTTAAGAAATATGACATTTTAGTTTGTTGCCATTCGAGAAATCATGTTATTTCCCTTCTGTAAATGAAATAAACTTACTCCATGCCTCATCTTCATGTCTGTCAGTTCGATATTCAGCTTTTCATACCATCTTGAAGCTATGGGTCACGCACACGTTTTTCCTAAATATTTCGAAAGGTTCTTTTGTGATTGTAATTTATTCTGGTTTCTGTGACATTCAAAGTCTAATACTTATAGTTAATTGATAGACCGCTGGAAATAAAATCAGCCATTTAAACAATGTTGACAAATGTATTGAGTGAATGCATTTCCTACCAAATTCAGTCCCTTAATCGGTGGACAAAGAATACAAAGACCTTTTCACACGGACTTGTTATCTCAGTGTTGTGGTTTGTTGTTTTAATGAATTGTTTAACTCAATGAGTTTTGTTAACTCGTGGAAACCATCAGGCCCTAAACAATATCTAGTGTTAACAAGTGTATTGTCCTCTTAATGTCGTTCACTGTGTTGGACACAACAAAGGGACAGAATATGTGATAAACACATTCGCCTAATTTAATTGATCAAAATTGTTTCAAATGAATGTACCACGGCGTTATCTCAAAATAATCTTAGGTGCTCGTACGACATTAAAGGTATGCAAAAACTGTTTAACAGGATTACTTCTTGTAACAAATGTTAAGGACTGTAAGCGTTGTCTTTGAGAGGTCGCTCATCGCAAACTTGGTTCTATCGTTGTTTCCGTGGGTAACACACTTTACATATAACTCCAAAATGGACTCAATTGCAAACCAGTATCTGCAGACAGTGGCGGAATTTTAAGAATGTTAACGCACGAATAGCGCATACATAGGAACTTGAAATCTATTACTTAGAATTTGGCTCTATGATATAGTCTTATAAAGGACAGAAATGAAGGATTGTAATGCGCATTGAATATGAAAACCTGAGAAATGTCTTTTATAATATGTTGTTTGAAAATTTAAGAATATATAACAGCTAGTAACTGCTAAATTAAAAATATCTTCATTGCTTTTTGCCATGAGACTCTAGTAATCCAATAGCCTATTGATTGACAGAAAGTATCTTTAAACCGATTCCCTCCAAAGTAAAGTAATAGAACGCCTACATTTTTTTAATGTATAATTGGTAAATAAATTTGATGCGAGAATTATCTGTTATCGGTTTTTATATTACTGAAATAACTAAAAATTCCTTTTTGAGTCATTAACTATTTAAAAAATCATGTAATAATCAAATTCATATGAGAAATATATATCTAGAATAAGATATTTTTAAACCGCTATTTATTTCCAGTCGCGATGTAGTATGAATAGAAGTAGGAGCAAGAACGTTGGAAGATATTATACATTTTAGAAGCAGCTTCCAGATACAGAAAAATAGAGAATATGTACAAGTACAAAGTATATCAACAATCAGTCTTCCTCCAGATGAGAATAGTCACAGGCACAGCGCGATTCAAAAGGTACTGAGTTCGAGTCCCGACATTATTTTACGGGGACCTAGAGTGGTTCTTACCACTTGAAAATAATTTCCCTCCGGGAATGCAAGAAATAACATGAGAAGGGAGCCGTTGGGAATTCAAAGATGTTGAAGTAGGCCTTCGGAAACAAAGGAAGCAATACAACGCATCGAAGAAATATTGAAGCAAAAGTAAACGATAGCGGATTTCCTTCGGGCTCTGCAAATATTTGATTTTTATTAGAGTGGACAAGCGAGAAGAAGAAGAGGAAGAAGAAGAGGATGGTGAAGGGGGATGAGGAAGAAGAAAATAGCTTTAAGCAAACAAGCCAAATGTTGGAATAATAAGTGGGTACTGTTTGTGGACAGAGATTGAAGCTGGAGAAAGCGGTGAACATTGTATGAAGCACTAACGTTATAATAATTAAGATCGGGCCAAAGGTTTGATTGTGTGGAGTAAAAAAATTAATATAATATACTTATTTTATTGGTTTGATGATGATGATGATGATGATGATGATGATGATGATGATGATGATGATGATAATGACGATGATGATAGTAGTGGTGGTGGTGGTGGTGACGACGACGACGATGATGATGATGATGATTATGTTTATGATGATGATGATGATGATGATGATGATGATGATGATGATGATGATGATGATGATGATGGTGACGATAATGACGACGACAATGACTACGATGGATTATGATATTTTGGACGTCGGTTGTAACAGCCAAAAAAAAAAAAAAAGAAAAACAATTCAGTACATTTTAAATAAATAATCAATCCGTATTCTTAATGCCAAATCCTGTGATGAACATGTTTAAAACTGTAATGAGGAAGACAAGAACCATGGTGATGTAATTGAGATGACCTGTGACTCTTTGATGTTTAAACCCTCTTGTTCCATCAAGGACGGATTGTCGTACTTGGGCTGTGGCTTGTTTTGATAGTCCGTTTTCCTCGAACTTAAAGGATAAAGAATTTAAAATATATATATTGAATTGTGATAATATTAAACGATTATAGAGGGTCTAATGATTAAAATAACTACAGCGAACATGGTAGATTACTAAAAAAAATTCAAATCTCCTCGTGACATATTTTTATAATTCATTTAAAGCCAGCGTCCTATCCAAAATATAGCAAGATATTGTAACTATCAATTACACCCAACATGAACGCTGGATAATATGTTACTAAAGTTACTATTATGATATTACCACCCCAGATTAAAAATAAATATTAATGATCCAAGTAGCAGAAACGGTTTTTTTTTAATTGAGCTTTTATATAACGTAATATCCACTAAACGTGCTCAAAGCGCTTTAGAATAGGTCTCTGGCCAACAGCAACATGTAACATTTAGGACCGGACATGACGCCTGTTAGGCTATATTACAATTTTTTTTCGGACAGAGACAACGCTGTTAACCGCCAGGTACTCATTTTACACCTCAGTATGGTGAGAGAATGTGAGTAAAGAGCCCTCTACAAAGACTCAACTTTGCGCCGAGCGAGGCTCGAATCCAGATTCTTCCGATCCGAAAGCGAGTGCCACACCACATGACTTCATAGCCGCACATAGTAGTAGTAGTAGTAGTAGTAGTAGTAGTAGTAGTAGTAGTAGTAGTAGTAGTAGTAGTAGTAGTAGTAGTCGTCGTCGTCGTCGTCGTCGTGGTAGTAGTAGTAGTAGTAGTAGTAGTAGTAGTAGTAGTAGTAGTAGTAGTAGTAGTAGTAGTAGTAGTAGTAGTTGTAGTACTACTTCTAGTAGTAGTAGTAGTAGTAGTAGTAGTAGTAGTAGTAGTAGTAGTAGTAGTAGTAGTAGTAGTAGTAGTAGTTGTTGTTGTTGTTGTTGTTGTTGTTGAAGTATTAGTTGTTGTACTAGTAGTAGTAGTAGTAGTAGTAGTAGTAGTAGTAGTAGTAGTAGTAGTAGTAGTAGTAGTAGTAGTAGAAAAAGAAGAAGAAGAAGCAGTAGTAGTAGTAGTAGAAGTAGTAGTAGTAGTAGTAGTAGTAGTAGTAGTAGTAGTAGTAGTAGTAGTAGTAGTAGTAGTAGTAGAAAAAGAAGAAGAAGAAGAAGCAGTAGTAGTAGTAGTAGTAGTAGTAGTAGTAGTAGTAGTAGTAGTAGTAGTAGTAGTAGTAGTAGTAGTAGTTGTAGTGGCAGTAGTATAAGTACTAATAGTAGTAGTAGCATTACTACCAGTAGTAGCAGTCGGAGTAGGAGTAGTATTTAAAGTCGTAATCGTTGTTGTGGTGTTTTTAACATGGTTGCATGGTAATGTTAGCTGTACTGATTTTGGTGAAGCTGGTACTTTAAAAAAATAAATATGATCATTTGCGTATCCCATTTCTATGAATCCACCTACCGCAATGCGCTTCATAAACAGGACATATATAACCAGAAATGTCATTTTTGTTCTAGAACTCTTATAATTTCCGTTAACGGCACTAACCAGGTATTCACTAACGCCTGAGTCGAGAAAGTTTACGTTTATAGAATACCTTATAAAAGGACACCACAAACTCGTAAAAATTGTGTGATCCTTGTCACCCCGTCACTGACCACAATTAACATTGCTCGATTTTGTAATTAAATAAAACACCATGCATTTGAACCACATGGCTTGGTTATGATGACGATGATGATGATGATGACGACGACGACGATAATGATGATGATGATGATGATGATGATGATGATGATGATGATGATGATGATGATGATGATGATGATGATGATGATGATGATGATGATGATGGGAACAATAAGAGCAAACCATTTGATAAAAAATGATACTGCTCCTGTTGTGGTTTTAGTTATTTCTGTTGAACTCGTATCATGAAATGCTTTGGCTTACCATTTTGAGACTGTCGAGGTAGTCTTTTTTCTGTTGCATGTCCGTTTCTCTGATCAAGATTATAAACATGAGAATGGCGAATAAGACTTGACACACCAAGCTACAGGCTACCATTGTTGTCATCAGATAGAAGTTCTGGGAGTGTGTTGGACCTTAATGAAGATGGAAATCAATATTAACAAATTAACTGCCGTACTCTGGGAAAATATGGTCTCAGGTTTGAGAGTTTTTGCCAAGATCAGTGTCATTTAAATTGATCGATTTGAAGGATGAGATTTCTGACCAAAGTTGTAAAGACGTGTCTTTCCAGAGTACGACAGTTAACTGGTCAACGGGCATTCCACTTCCATACACACCATATTTTCGTCAAATCAAGCAATTTATCAGCTCGCGTCTGAATTGAATTATTTTCATTGCGATACTTTTTTAAAGTTCTTTTTTACATAAGAAACCAATTTCCAAAATGTAGGCGTCTGTTATTAATTAATTGATCTGATGGAAGCGAGGAGAGTTGGGTCATTACTGTATACAGATTTAAACAGATCGCTAATCGAAATGATCAGTCCCTTGCCATAAAAAGGTCATAGTAATATAATAAAGTGTTAAAAATAAAGATAGCATAAGATTATATTATTACACGTATTTCTTAGTTCAAACTATGGTGGAGGCATTGTGTTTATTCACTATATATGATAGATGATATAGATACGTGTATGTACATTTGAGAGAACTAACTGTGGTACCCAAAAAATCATGTCAATCAATTTAACTCACTCAACCCTAACACCGACTATTTCCGAAGTTTACCCAGGTTACTTTTACCCCATGCCTATTTACTACATTTTTCTGAGACAAATTATAGGCGTAGTATCGAAGCTATTGTTTTTAGTTTTTACATGTTAATGATAGTTGAATAAAACAATCTATTTACATGCTCATTTTTAAATACATTCTTTCATTTTTTGAAAAGTAGCAAAAATCTCTAGGATTGAGTGAGTTAAGACAGTATAAATACGTTTCTCTAATTCTAATTGACCTGGGGAAAAACGTCATCTCCCAAAACATCACAGTGAAAAATAGTCTAAACAGACAAGAGCTTGGAAATTGACTGACCTGAGGAGATTCTGGTGACTAACACGTATTACATATCCTCATTTCATAGCATTATCTCACAGTTAGGAGGGAAAGGGAAATTATATTAACGAGTAATGGTCAACCATGAATAGTCCAGACATTTTTAAAGATATTTTTTATTTAATTATGAATGACAAAACAACTCTGGAAAACCTAACGCAACGTGGGTGAACGTTCGTCTGAATTTTTGGCTCTCGATTTCTGGAATCTAATGTTTTGACTGTCTTGAAACCTTTAAGTTTGTATTCAAATTTTATCTTTTAACGTTATAGATTCTGGTTTGGTGTCTTTACCATACTCTATTTATGTATTGTATCATGTTATGATTATAATTGTTAAGCGCTTTGAGCTTGCTGTTAAAAGGCAACAAGCTCTATAAAATGTTATTTATCATTACTAGTTTGTAACTTATTTTACCCAGTGCTACAAGAGTCCTTAACTGTGATATGTTTGCCATCATGAGAGCTACGTCCATCAAAGCTTGAGCCGCCAATTTTCTGACTTGGTACTGGTTAGAGGTCAGCAATGGCTCAAACTGTTTCAAAAATCAGAGATGAACGTTAAATAATTATATTCATACAATGTTACTACAGCCAATAGAAGGAACGAAATTGACGTCACTCCGCTCTTTATTATTGTTTTGGCCATCCATTTTTATGAGCAGTTCTCACTAAATATTATCAATCAGACTATAGATAGTATGCGCTTGGCTAAGAAGCACACAACATTGCCATCCGGAAGTGTCACGGACTAACACACAAAATTCTGTGTAACCATGAAAACTTTTATAATCTAGATAATAAAGTTAAGTTAGAATTACTCATAAACGTGGATGGCAAAAAACAATAACAAAAACCTGAGTGACGTCAACTTCATTCTATCTATAAACGTTCAAGGTTACACATATTTTTGATTGTTGGTATGTTATATCCGGCTGGCGGATGTTGTTACTTATACGAATAAACGCATGTATCAATAAGCCCTGGGATCTGAGTTCATCTCGGTTGCTAGGGCGTTAAACGGACAATTGCATTCTACCCATAATGTTTGGGGTTTTCTTTCCACTAGATTTGACAGATGACCGCTGGTAGGTTATGGGGGTCAGCTAAAGTAGTTCAACTACATTCGAAGTCCCTTTGCGTGAAAAGAAGCGCTCTACCAACTGATTATTGGGATCACCTTGATATAGCGTAATATGAAGTGATTATGCAATGCTTAATGATTACAATGATTTGTGGAACTTTAGAAATTGCAACCGAAAGCATATTAAAATTGCATATAATAAGATAATTTTAAAAACACCTCATATAATAATTGAGGTGTATAATTTTATCATAATGAATTCATATACTTTACTTTTAAGACACCAAATTCTTTAAAATCTGGCAAACGGAGTTGAAATGTCATTTTAAGATTGATCTATATTAACAGAACAGAAGAAACAGTTTCCTGCCCACTATGACATTTTTGTTTTTATTTTTATTTTGGCCGTAAAATTTTTATTATAGGTATCGATGAATAAAAATAGCCCCTCAACTCCTCCGAAGTTCTTAAACCAAAGAAATCCCATAGGACCATTAAGGGATCAATTTTGTTAATCGATATATGCAATGAAAATTTTCTGGTCAAAATGAGAAAAGCTTTTTGCAAAACTATCAGAGAATAACCGTTATTACTCTTGATAAAAGCCAGTTTGCCAGGTTTGTTGGATTTTGAAGCCTTTGAAAATCCAGTGCACGATATAATTATTCCTACCGCCTCTTGACTAAATACGTCGATTCCATCCACCTTGTCTTTGCTGGTTGCCTGTATGTGACCATCTCCAAGACTATTTTGGTGTGAGAGTTCAGTCATTCCGTCCATTTCTGATGGTTGGATAGAGTTTCTCATCACTATTTCTGGATGTTCCACAATATTTACGCTACTTACTCTCGTTCCATTGTCTTCTGTTGATTTTCCATTTTTACTGTATAAAAAAAAAGATTGTGGCAAATCAGAGCAAGCGGATTTCGTTAAAGGTTTATATTGTTTTGTGGAGAAGTCGAAGGCGTTTCTACGAACCTCCCGTTGTCAATACGTAAAAAAAAATTATATCTGCAGCGGACACTTAATAATAAAAAGGAATGAAGAGAAGTGCCAGAAGACAAAGAAAATAAAAACTGTTTGTTAAGTTGATCAGAATCGAACTCCGGACACGTCAGGCTGTGAAAAGGACGTTCTACGGTGAATGCCATCCACCACGTATATTCGGGAGAACGAAGCCAATAACCCAACATTTATCTTTTCAATGTAACTGTAATTAAGAGGCGATTGAGATATGGGCACGCTCTAATATATCTGAATATAAAATTATAGATGTGTTATGAAATGAAATGAAAAGAATAGAGAAGAGTGACCATTCATTGTGACTCCTTGCCTCACTAGAACATGAATAATCAATGTTAAGTCTGCTTGGAACAACTCCTGTCTGCCGTTCATCGACACTTTGATCTAAACTTTTTCGTTTCAGATATTAAGATGATCCTTAACTCGTTCAAAATGATTCATATGAGAATTCTATACGTCCCAAGGTTTAAGACATTTGGCAAGTTGGTCGTAATCTTAATACATCAAGGTGTGAGGTTTAAAATGCTAAATAAAATGAAAATAAATTGTGTAGGTGTAGGACAGTCTTGCCCAAAAAAGATTCAAAAGTAATGTACAAAAATAACATCTTCAGAAAAAAAGGACCAAATACGGAACGTTTCCGGCTTAACTCTTTTACAGTCCATAGCATTTATTAGCGTAGTATTCACCCAGTAGGATGTCATAACAGGACATGAAGTATGTGTTACCTGCTTCTGATTTTAATACTTTGAAGATTAAAAGTGATTCTAAACATTTCTCAAAACACGTTCAGACAGTCCTCCGATTCCAGAATCTCTGCTGGTGGCGTGATGGCCGACAATGTGTGCACATTAACAATAACGCAATATATGGGCTCAAAATAATGTTTTGCATCGGGTTAAAGGGTCTCTTTTTTAAAACTATTTCAACAATAAGAATGAGACAAGTTGGTTTATCAGAATGGGAAGCAAACGAATCATCACGACAATATCTTTTTGTCGCTTGATTGTTGCCGAGGTTAATTTATGCCTTTGTATTTTGGGTCTAAAAAGCCCTACCACGATAGTCAGTGAGTTCCAGATCATAAATTAAGCATTAAACAGTGCCATTAACGCAAGAAAGAAAAATACAACAACAAATAAAAATTCCGAAGAATCAGTCTGTCTTGACTTAAATAGTGGCACGTATGACCGGTAGTCAGGAGATCTGACAATTGCTTGGAACTTAAACATAAAGCTTACATGTGAGGATGTGTTGTAGCTTGTTTTTAAATTTACTTGTTATTACGCGTGTGAAAAATCATAAAACGTGTCGTATGATAGTAATGGCCCGAATGTTGAATGATTGAGTTTAGTCAAATTAACACAATAATTATGGTAATGCGAAATAGGTAGGGGCATTAACAATCAAAATGTGATTTGAATTATCAATAATGATGCTACAAAAAATGCTTCCGCATAATACAACTATGGATATACCGTGGTAACATGCAATATTCCTACGAATTTTCTTCTAGAAATCCCTATCACCACAGATCACCAATAACAACGGTCCGTTCTAACAATACCTTCAAAGATCATAGAGCGAACGAGTTATTTAGCCTACCTACCTATATAAAGGCTATTTTCTATACTGCCTCATGTCTGTTATCTCTAGAGCCAGATTGATTGGGGACCCTTGTGAAGGTAGGGGTATATTTGCACAGATATGTTAAACAACTGTCAAGTCAGAGGCTCAGTGATTAGCTCAAATAATTCTTACGTTATGGACCGAGATCAATAATAACAATTCGTGCAGAAGTTTATTTCGTCTTAATGTTGCTATTACTTCACCTGTTATTCTATATTTCAACGCCTCCGAAAAGTTTTATTTCAGGTTGGGTTAGATGATGAAATATTGAATCCATAGTCAAAAATATGAGACTTGGGTCAAGTTTGTGTTGGTAGTGTTATTGCTGACGTTGTTGTTTTGTTTGTTTTGTTTTGTTTTTTTGTTTTTGTTTGTTTTTGTTTTTTTTTTTGGGGGGGGGTGTTGTTTTTGTTTGTTTGTTTTTTTTTGTTGTTTTTTTTTGTGTTTTTGTGGATTTTGTTGTTATTTTGTTGTTGGTGAGGATTTGTTGGCGTTGTTTTTGTTGTTGTTCTTTCTGTTGTTTTTATTATGCTTGATAGGGTTTTGTCTAATTATTTATTTACCCTTTCTGATTGTTTTCTTTTCTTAGTTTTTTATAGAGGTGGGAATTGGATTTTGTTTTGCTTTTTATACGGTGTTTACAATTTGCATTTCATGTATTTGTATTCTTTTTCTATTTACTTTCAACTCTACCCTAAGAAATAGTGTCAACAGTAACATTATATTAAGACATTAGTTAACATTATTTAGACTGCTTATCTATGGGTAAAATGAATAATAGTTCGATTGCATTAGAAGCGTGCAGTTTTATGAGTTAAAGCTCCATAATTCACAGGAAAAAAATCTGTAAAACCTATTTCAATCTTTCATAATACATCCTATCTCCTGAAAATGGTATTATGTTCAGGTAATACAGATATCAATAAGTCAGTTGAAAATCAAATTGATCAGAAATATTGTGCTGTGTTTTTGTGTTGTTGTTTTTTTTTTTGGGGGGGGGGGGGGGGGGGGGGGGGGGTTGCCCCATAAAGGAACCATGTGATTTTTAAAAATTTCAGTAAAACTAACTTAACTCAAGTCTAATATTCGTTGCTATAATTCCAATTGTGGATAATGGGTCACGTTTTATAACTTGATTTTATATCATAATAGGCTGTCACTGTAAGAGATCGTGGATGTACATTTTGATTTGATTTCATCATTGGGTGTAACTTTAAGAGATCGTGGATGTACATTTTGATTTGATTTCATCATTGGGTGTAACTTTAAGAGATCGTGGATGTACATTTTGATTTGATTTCATCATTGGGTGTAACTTTAAGAGATCGTGGATGTACATTTTGATTTGATTTCATCATTGGGTGTAACTTTAAGAGATCGTGGATGTACATTTTGATTTGATTTCATCAATGGGGGTCACTGTAAGAGATCGTGGATGTGCATTTTTTAAACATTTCAAAGTGACAAATTTGGGAGCAGGCATTGGTAAAAGATAAAGATCTGAAAAAATGTTATGTACCAGTGCCAGTCAAAGCAAGAAAGAAAAATACAGGGGAAAAAAAAGATCCCAAAAAATCAGCCTGCATCGACTGGACACACTGATTTTTTGGGGGGTGTTTTTTTTCTTTTCTTTTTTCTTGCTTGCTTTGTCTGGTACTGTTTGTCTGGCACTGTTTCATACACACTTTTTCAGATCTTCATGTACATTTTAATGAATAAGTAATATGTCCCGGTTGTATAAAACGAGGCATTTATAACAATCTGGATGCTGACTTGTCATCATGACAATTACAACGATGTTGTTAGTGACATTTTATAAATTGCATGGCGGAACACACCAAATGTAAGGAAAATATATTGTTTGTTTATTTTTATTGTAGGGAGAGGAGGGATTGCGGGCAGATTGGCCCTACAGTTCAATTTGCGAAAATGGAGTTAAGTTCTTTTCAAATAAATCAACTACATTATACTTGCAAATAGTTTATTTCATTTAAGCTTGGTATCAATTCTTATCAAGAAACACACTCATAATATAATAATAGAAGAGATACAATAGATAGGCTTTTTTTAGGGGGGGGGGGGACCCTATTATTCCATGCAGTTTCCTCGCAACTAAAAAACGGGGTATGAATGACCGTGAGATTTGTATACCTATAAAGTGGTTTGTCAAACCATTGGTGTTCACTTGGTCACGACCAATAAGAATTTGATATCTTTTACCCGCAGAGGACCGTGATAATCAAGGAGTAAGATACTAAGGCCAATTAACCAGATAACTCCGTACTCTGGAAAGACAAGTATTTAAAGATTTAGCCATAAAACCTCTCCTTCAAATATCAATCGATTTAGAGTATCCCCTCATCTTGGCAAAAACTCTCAAACCTGGGACTTCTCGAAATCCCAGGTTTGAGAGTGTTTGCCAAGAAGAGGATCAGTTAAATCGATCGATATTGGAACGACGAGTTTTTTGGCCAAATTTTCAAATACGTGCCTTTCAAGAGTACGGCAGTTTACTGGTTAATGTATGTGAATGCTAGCAACCTGGAGTGTGTTGACGATACTGCTCTACAAGGTCTAAAAAGAGAGAATTGTAAGTTGTGATAACTGAATTAGTGAAAGAAAGGAAGTGAAATTGGATTTTTGTGGAATAGAAAGAATGACGGATACTTTAAAGTAATTGTACCAATATTACTTTTCATAAATTATGACAAAATCTCAAAAATGCTTAAACATCATTAGGCCTAACATTCTAATCATAGTTCATTTATATTTTTTTTGAATACTTCTAGCCAGAAAACATAATATACGTCGTTTCGATGACCATTCGATAATAAATTATATCGATATCGAAATAACCCTTTGCGACTTCTTAACAAGTGCTGGGTTAAATCAATCTATCGATATTTAGATGAAAAGTTTTCTCCCCAAATAGCGATGTATCATATCAGAGTACGGTATTTTACTCCTGGATTTTTTTGTTATGTATTTAAAACGGATTCACATTATGGTATCGTAATCTGCAAGGTGTTGTAATGTGTTGCATTATGCAATGTGCAGTGTGTCAATAGGTTAGACTGATAGCAAGGTTAGATTAAATGATTGAAAGTTGGGCGAGTTTCTATGTTGCAGCCTTGCTGATAAGGAAGGCCATTCCGTTTGTAAACAAACTCTGGGGGACTACCGAAATAATTTATTGCATATGACGAAAGCGACCTTGAGATAAATATAGATTGAATGTTTCTACTGTTGTGTGTGCATGTATATGTTTTGTCTTTTCATCTGTTTTAATATTTAAGGTCTGTCTTTATTTGCCTTTAAGAAAACAAACGATTTTATTCATCAATTAATTGGTTCCCCTACAGAAGGGTCTTGTCCTTTTTTTTCTTCTTGCTTTTTTTTTGGTGGGGGGGGGGGGGGGGGGGAGAGAGAGAGAGAGAGAGAAGAGTCATTAGTATAGCACTGAGAAAACAAACATTCTTTGTGAATGCCAATATTGATAACCTCTGTCGAGTTACATATTATCTTTTTAATCATATATTAATCACTATGTAAATATTAGTCAATGCTTCAGTGCCAGGAATTCCTTTACTCTGTATAATATTCGTAAATCATAAGATGATAATATTCAAGAAGATCATAAGGTACTATGGCAGACCCTTTGCCAATAACCCGTTGATTTATGAGATAGCTACGTCATCAGGACAACGATAACAATTTTATTTATTGTAATTTATTATAATAAAGCTGCCAAGTTAGATCATTGCAATCAGTCCAATGGCGAAATACTTAAGCTTTGTTGGTCATGGCTATGTATAGATGTGCGGAATTAAAAATGACAATGTCAAGATGGAGCATCTTTTACGTTAATATTTAAAATATATTTTTATATGTAAATAAAATTGTGAACGATGATGTGTGTTAACAGCATTTCTAACGAGCAAAGTGGTATTGTTTAGTGATACGTAGATTGTTATAGTGTTATAGAGACCGTGTCACAAGGTCATGTTTGTAACATTGGATCACACACAAAAAACATCAAATCATGTTATTTTGAAAACACGTGGAAGAGTTTTGGTCTCATCAATTTTTATTGGGGGTGGGGGGGGGGGTGAAATAATCGACTAAAACTAAAAATTACAAGCTGGGCCCCAGTCTTTGACCGGAGAAAATGAAACGCAACAAATTCGTAAAGAAGCATTCCATCGCGATCTAAAATGATCAAATCAATTTTTAATAAAAACTTAGTTATGTAATTTGACTTTAAATGTAATAGAGTGGTAAGCCACATCTCAATTGAATTATAAATTGTGTTAGGTTATACAAAATGATAATTATTAATACATCTATCAGTACACAAAACATTCTTTTTAAGTGAGGTGAAAATGTTCGTTTCATCAAACTGGCCAAAATGATATAGGCTTATGAAATTATGTGTGGTTGATCTTGATCTTTAAAAATTATCTGAGGATTGTCTTGATGACTGAGGAAATATCATAAAAATATCGTTGTCCCTGGATTCCAGGTTGATATCTGTATCGCTGGATTCCAAGTTGTAGCCGAATGTGTTTTTGCTTTTTGTTTTGTTTTGGTTTGTTTTGTTGTTTGTTTGGGTTTGTTTTTTTTGGGGGGGTTGTTGTTCCTTTTTTGTTTTTGTTTTTGTTGTTGTTGTTGTTTTTATTGTTTTGTTTCTTTTTAACAAACGCTAAAATTGAATATTATGGGTCCTATACATACTTCTCTTCATCAAGAACCAGTCTGTAAAAACCAGTTTACTATCTATTCAGTAGAGAGTCAATTCAAACAACGTTATATCGTAATACGCCCAGCTTTATTATATTACATGTATTTGGATGAATCTGATTTATATATATATATATATATATATATATATATATATATATATATATATAAACCTACACACATGCACACACACACACACACACACATATATATATGTATATATATATATATATATATATATATATATATATATATATATATTTACACACACACATATATATATATATAAATAAATATGTGGGGGGGGGGGGGGGTCGTGTGTTAAAGTAAAGCGATGGAGGTAAGACACAGACTTAAAGCTTAATGAATGATAATGGATGTGGAATAGTTCATTTTCCATTCATCTTTTCATTGCCTTTCCTTATTTGTATCTTTCTATTTTTAAATTGTGTCATTCCGTCTCAAAACGGTGTAAATTCGAAACGAACCAGACGTCAAATGCTATTTTATTGTAATATGACAGTTGTTGTTTTTTTTCATTTTAAGAGATTATATACTATATATTTCCTAAATAATCTATATAAATGTAATCTAAGTCTCATAATTTTCGACGTAGATATTTCAAATGTTAGCACCTAAAACACTCCGACGTAATGCCAGTTTCAAACCACAACATTTGCATTATATAGTCTTTCTAATAAAACACACTTTACTCTTATTGCCTGGAATTGAAAAACTGTTATTGTACGTAAAATATTCACACTTCACTACAGTTACCTATTGGAGTATTTGACACACACGGCATCCGACATCTTGCATTATTGAATATAATCCTGCTGGTAGACAGAGACCAGTAGCAATTAACTGTGTCTTTGTTCATCAAAACAGACACTTGACGAGTCCAAATGAATGTCCACGAGTCCAATTTAAGTACAATGACACG
The DNA here is from genome assembly GCF_034508935.2 of Berghia stephanieae. Lineage (NCBI taxonomy): Eukaryota > Metazoa > Mollusca > Gastropoda > Nudibranchia > Aeolidiidae > Berghia > Berghia stephanieae. The sequence continues at coordinate 34,722,752 of NC_088365.1, forward strand.
AATAAACAATTACTGTGAAATAATTGGTTTACCTGTGTACTGCCGTACTCTGATAAAATAAGTTTTTAAATTTGGCCCAAAACCTCGCCATTCAAATATTGATTGATAAAATGACCTTCATCTTGGCAAAAACTCTCAAAGCTGGGACTTCGCAAAGTCACAGGTCTGAGAGTTTTTGCCAAGATTAGGCTCATTATAATAGATCGATATTTGAAGGACGATTTTTCTGTCCAAAATTTTTAAAACGTATTTTTACTGAGTGTAGCAGCAGTGTAGTCCTGTTATCAGTTGAACGAACCAACGATGACCTCTCGTTACAATTTCTCTGTTGTTGACGAATTCGGTGATAAATTCAAAATAATCTGTGACATTTCTAATCATTATACAGTAGTTCTATCGACAAATATATTGTTGGTAGTAGTTAAACGAAGCAAGTACCTTCATTGCATGCAGCATAATGGTTTATCTATCATGACTATCAAGCAGGAGGACTGTGTTTTCAATTGGTATCATATCCAATTCATTGTCCGATCCCTCAAGCTTACAGAGTTATCGTTATCAAGATAAATGATAACATCAATATCATCGTGTGTATAGTTTGCCTCACATTTATTTTTAATTGATAAGAGCATTTATAAAAGTGTAAATGTGAGCCATAGTCTCAAAACCGTGTTATATTGATGACCTGGGAATTGAATTGGCAGTCAGCAATAATAATTATAATAATAATAATAATAATAATAATAATAATAATAATAATAATAATTATAATAATAATAATAATAATACACATTTATACAGAGCTCATTTTCGTCTAAAAATCAAACTCTAGGCACTTTACAATTGTAGCAAGTGGGTTTAATGAGTTCACAGTGCTGGTATATCAGTTAAACTTGGTCATTATATTGAGTAGTCTAGAACAGTTTTACGTTCCAAAGTTAAAGAATCTTTATTTTACGGACTTAGAAATATTCCACGTATATTGAAAATGCTTACTTAGGCAAAATGACTTAACATTTGGATTGATTTTACGGATTTGGAATTTATGAAACTGATTGGATTATGACCATACTATTTGATTTGGATTTGGAATTTATCACAACAAATAAACTGTAAGAAATGAAACTTGGAATCTGCACTTTTATTTGAATGTCTTGATGTTGTGCATTCAATTATCATCATCGGCCTTTGAATTCTTTAGTCATTATTTACACCTACAACACAACGCACTCCCCCAGACAACGTGGTAGCTCATTCCTAGTCTTGGGGCCGAAACAAGCAAAAGATCTATCACCAAATTTTGTTCTTGATCTTTTCCCCGAAATTTTCGTTAGGTCAATACATGATCTTAAAGTGTAATTTTCAAATTTTCACATGACCATGTGATCTGTGAGATAGACAGATGCTAGAGATAGAACGAAGATGACGTCATTCTGGTCTTTGATATTGTTTTTTGCTATCTGCCTTTATGAATAATTCTCACTAAACTATTAACCAGACTATAAACGTTCAAGGTTAGACATAGATTTGTGTGTTGGTCCGTCTTATTTCGGCATGGCAATGTTTTGAGCTTCTTTGTCAAGCGCATACTATCTATACCAGTAAAACACGTATAAACAAGACACACTGCTTTGTAATATGTGCGCTTTTCAATGGGCAACTAGTGGAGAGAGGCCAACAAAGGGCTTGCATGATCAAACTTTCGTTCCCCAGAAACTAATCTTGCTGCACTATTTTGCAGTAGTTGTAATTGGGTGTTGATCCGTTATACTTCCGGATGGCAATGTTGTAAGATTCTTAGCCAAGCGCACACTATCTATAGATAGAACGAGGTTGACGTCACTCGTGTCTTTGTTATTGCTTTTTGCCATCCGCGTCTATGAGTATTTCTCACTAAATCGTATAAACCAGACGATAAACGTTCAAGGTTATACATAGTTTTGTGTGTTGTTCCGTTATACTTCCGGATGGCAATGTTGTGAGTTTCTTAGCCAAGCGCATAGCATTTATAATGGTATGTGTTTAGTTACAATTAAATTGTTATGGGCTCGTTGTTGTTATAGATAGAATGAAGTAGACGTCACTCGGGTCTTTGTTATTGTTTTTGTGGGGGGTTTTTTGACATCCACGTTTATGAGTAATTCTCACTAAACTGCATTAACCAGACTACAATGTTCAATGTTGCACATAGTTTTGTGTGTTGATCCGTTATACTTCCGGGTAGCAATGTTGTGAGAATCTGTTCGGATATCAGACTTGTAAAAATGTACTCCTAAGTGAGCTACTATTACTGTTGCTTAAGAAAATATGATAATGTCAAATTAACATGGGTTTCAGACATATTTTATTGATAAAAGTAAAAATGCATGATATAATGAAAAAGATAAAAGAAAAAAAACAACAACAAAAAACAATCATGCAGTCGAACGAAATGTTACCGAGAGAAATGTCATTTCACTTGTCTATGTAATCAACGTCGTACCAAAAATTATTTATGAAATGTTTCGACACAAAAACAATAATATTGAATAATTAGAAAGATTAAGGAAATGGCAAAAACAGCTTAAAGAGGCCTGCACCAAAGACAAACAAGAGCAGGATTAATTCTATAGGTAAAGTAAAATAAGATCAGGGTATCAACATTTTATTCACTTTTTCGAAACTCTAGCTGCTCCAGCAATAGACAGTTGGCTAACCACGCCTGTCTGTTTGGTTTTTTTTTTTTTTTGTTTTGTTTTTTTTGTTGGTTCTTTCATTTTATATTTGGTTTGTATGTTTGTTTGTTTGTTTGGGTTGTGTTGTTTTGGGGGGTTTTTTTCGTTGTTTTTTTTTTGGGGGGGGGGGGGGGGTTGTTGTTTTTTTTCGTTTGGGTTTTTGTTTTTGTTTTTGTTTTTTTAAGTTGTTTTTTTTGTTATTGTTTTGCTTTGTTTTGGTTTTCATGAATAAATCCAGAGTAACTGATGTAAACTAAATCCTTCAATGGAGATGATCAAAACAACTTAATATTGATGTCTTTCTGTGTCAAAACGACCTTTCAGGGCACCCTCAAGTGTGTTAAAAGTTTGTTTGGAAATGCGTCATTCTCTTAGTAATTTGATTGACTGTTAATTTAAGCAATCATTATAAACAAAATTAAATCTAATACTCAGATTCTAAACAGAATCGCTTTCAGTGTAAGATGACGTTTCTTCGCTATATTCAGTATACATCGTGGAGCTTCCGGTTGTGCTTGTTGCATTGTACGAGTCTCTTTGTGAGTAAGTCGACGTCGAGTGCGGTTTGTGGGTTTTCTCTTTTTTACCATGCGTTGGCAAAACCTAAAAAAGGAGATAATTTTAGTAGAAAAATAAACAATAGGAATTTCAAACAGAATATTTTATAAAAATATAATAATATAATAATAATAATAATAATAATAATAATAATAATAATAATAATAATAATAATAAATAATAATAATAATAATAATAATAATAATAATAATAAAAATAATAATAATAATAATAATAATAATAATAATAATAATAATAATAATAATAATAATAATAATAATAATAATAATAATAATAATAATAATAATAATAATAATAATATTAATAATAATAATATTAAGAAGAAGAAGAAGAAGAAGAAGAAGAAGAAGAAGAAGAAGAAGAAGAAGAAGAAGAAGAAGAAGAAGAAGAAGAAGAAGAAGAATCTAATTATTTTCAATTACTATTATCTTTATTATTATTATCATCATCATTATTATTATTATTATTATTATTATTATTATTATTATTATTATTATTATTATTATTATTAATATTAGCAGCAGCAGCAGCATCTTTACAATCATCATCATCATCAGCAGCAGCACCATCAAATTTATCACCATCACCATCATCATCGTCGTCGTCGTCGTCGTCATTTCTAACAACTTACCCGTGCCTTGCCTTTTCCCTCCATTTTAGGAGTTGCCTTGGTGGAGACCTTCTCGTCTCCCTTTTCCTCCTCCTCTTCTTGAATGGCATGTCTTATAAAAAATTATAATAGAAAAAAAGGGAGGGGGAAGGGGAGACGGAATGATACAACAAATTGCAAGTTTGTTAACCAACAATAATAAATATAATATGATAAAACCTCGTTCCATAGTTATACCATACCATACTTGTTTGGCTATGTGGTCTTGTGGTATGACACTCGCTTTCGGATCAGAAGGTCCTGCGCATAGTTGAGTCCTTGGCAAAGGCTCTTTACTCACATTCTCTCACCGTACTCAGATGTAAAATGAGTACCTAGCCGTAAACAGCGTTGTTTATGTCGTTAATATTGCAATGTTGCCAAACAAGCGTCATGTCACGTTCTACATGTTGCGTGTTGCTGTTGGTCAGGGACCCCTTGTTAAGCGCTTTGAGCACGTTTAGTGGACATTGCGCTATATAAAAGATCAATGTGTTTTAATACTCCAGTACCTTCATAAGATTTATTTCCCAGCAGGCCCGTTGAAACAAAATTATCATGTCTTAGAGAACAGTTCGACTTTAAGGCGTATTTTTGGCCATATTCAGCCATCCACTCATGTTTGCTGCTGTTGTTACCTCTACCATTATTACTACTACAACTACTTCCACCACTAAAACGAGGCTGAGTCAATCCTACTGGATCTCCTACTGAGTTCATGTTTTTACATATGACGTCATATTTGGCTCAGTCACTCTCTAAACAAAAGGTTGAAATTATTATTTTGGTCAAATTCTGTCAAAGTTACGACATTTCAAAATGGCTGTTCCCGTGGATGTCCGTCACAGACAGAGAGCTTTCATTGAATTTCTTCTCGAATGAGATAACCTCGAGTAACATTTTGAAATGCCTTGAGAAAGTTTATAAAACTCAGGCAGTAGGTATAATCAGTGCTTTTATGTGAGTTGGACTTGTATCTCATCAATTAGAAGACAATTAAAAACTATTCAACACCCAATCTGACCCTCAACCATGTCTTATCTGACAAACCTTCGTGATGGTCGCACTTGAAGCAGTTCAACTCAGTGAATCAAATAAAGACGGAAGCATAGATCAGATCTGAAAAAAATGGGTATCTTTGAAATCAGTCATGGCAAGTGCTCATCACCCCAGTCAAATCCGTGAGATTCACAAAGGTCTGCGCTCATTGGGTACACAGGAAGTTGACTTCAGGCCATATGCGTAAAAGAGTGAAATGCTGTTTCCAATCTTCTCCAGCTAAGTGGGAGAGATGACAGCTTTCTCATTAGAAAAAATCTGGATGTATTATTATTAACCTGAGTCGAAGGGACAATTAATAGAATGGCGACATAACTCTTACCTAAAGACCAAAAAATTCAAAACTGAGAAATCAGCTGGGAAACTCATGGTAACAGTGTTTAGGGACATTAGAGGTGGATCCTCGTTGATTTCCTACCACAGGAGCCACTGTCAACTCTCAACGGGTCTTGAAGATTCTGAAGCAGCGGAAAGCAAGAATTCGCCGAGTTAGACGAATTTGGAAATGGAACGAGTACTGTTTCTTCACAACAATGCGTCCGCACGCAAGTGCCAGGAGAAAGAAAATAATAGCACCATTTGGATGGACAACGCGGTCTCACCTCCTTATTCACCAGACTTGTCACCTTCGGCCGGACTTTCATCTTTTGGTCGACTGATGGAGGCAATGAGAGAACATCGCATTGAAGAGGATGAAGAAGCCAAGACAGTGGTGACAAGAAATTGGTTCAAAGTCCAATCAACTCATGTTCACGAGGACGAGTACAATCCCTTACAAAAAGGTGGACTATGGCTATCGAGAAGTAGCATTTTACTCGGCTAACGCCGAGCTTCAATCTGAGGTACGACCCATGATATTGATATATTTTGTTTCAAAGTAATCGACTGAGTCCCACAACTTTTCGACTCAGTCTCGTAAAAATAATAATAATAATAATAATAATAATAATAATAATAATAATAATAATAATAATAATAATAATAATAATAATAATAATAATAATAATAATAATAATAATGTGGGGCTATGTAGTCTTGTGGTATGACACTCGCTTTCTGATCGGAAGGTCCTGGGTTTGAGCTTCGCTCGGCGCATATTTGTGTCCTTGGAAACTGCTCTTTACTCACATTGTCTCATCGTATTCAGATGTAAAATGAGTACCTGGCCGTTAACAGCGTTGTCTCTGTCGGAAAAAAATTGTAATATCGCCTTACATGTATCACGTCTCGTTCTACATGTTACTTGTTGCTGTTTGTGAGAGACCCTTTGTTAAGCGCTTTAAGCACGTTTAGAGGATATTGCGCTTTATAAAAGCTCATTTTAAAAAAAATAATAATATTGCCATTTCTACTACGCCTGCTGCTGCTAGTACTACTTACATGTATTTGTAAAAGCTTATCAGACCGAGAAGGAACGTTACGACAGTACTAAGACAGAACACCATTGTGAGAAAGTCTGTTTCCTGTAGAACTGGTGGATGAAGGATTCATAATGGGAATGATGATGATGATGATGATGATGATGATGATGATGATGATGATGATGATGATGATGATGATGATGATGATACTTTTTTTTTGGTTTCTTGTAAGAATTCACTCTCTACTCAATATATTTTATCAAAAATTGAATAAAATAATCTTAAAATCCAATAAAAAGCATAAATTTCCCCTTGACAAAATATCGTATTGAGATTTTTGGCCACAAGTAAGAAAATCTTGCGTCACAGTCATATTTACATACAATCGAAACGCATATGAATCATTTTAGATAACTCTCCACACATCATAACGTATACTTCTACAATTTTAAGTAAAATATCAAATGATTCGTCCGTATATGTAGACGTCAAACGTAATACTCAATACGATGTGCATTACTAAAATTACTGAACCTGAGGCTGAAAATCAAATTCAAAGTCTAAATTAAAGCCCATAAAATACAACTGAATTGGATATTAGGAAGCATAGATGCAGTTTCTTAAACACAAAAAACTTAAATGTTTTAACTCTGGTCATTTGGTCTTAATAATTCAATTACATTCATCTCATTCATCCAAACTGTAACACAAAATTGACGTAGTGCATCTCGTGCATTTACTCACGTTCATGGATTTTATAACAAGATGTGATATGAGCACCACTGATTATAGAACCATTGCTTTTCTCAGGACACAGTTTGCACGTGGTTTGTAAATTCTTATCCTGGTAGGTTCTCCGGGGACATGGTTGACACTCCATCTTGGTCTCATTCATAAAATGACCTTTGGAGCAACCATCTGAAAAGAAGATCAGCTACATAAATATCGATGGTTCGCGGATCAAACTTCTTAAGCCCCGATTTTCACGATCGGCGGATCAATACTCTGAAGCCTACATACGAGCTTAGCGCACCATGCTTTATTTAATTTTGGGCGAATCAGTCCTCTGATCGATTGTGAAAAATCGAGACTTCAGAGGTTTGATCCGCCGACCATTGATATATAAATTTATATAGCTTGTTCGTTTCTATTAGCTCGTTACGCTCCACGTCACGTGCTTTGCATTATTTCACATATTATAGATTTTTCATCTCCTGACAACAACCAATTGGATTCAATAGTCTGATGTCACGTCGCCCGGCAACGGCGGCCATCTTGGTTCTAAACAAAGAAAATAATTACTTTTTATTCTTCAAGCTGGCTAGAACTTTTCATATGTCTTGTGATCAGAATGTGTAAAAGTCAAAACATGATCAAATTTATGTGTTTTTTTCATTTGGATACGCTTTTATGCTCGCCGGAGAAATATTTCATAAGGGCGTCCGCCATTGTTCCGATAGTTTAGAGCCAGTGTTGCTAAGTTACCATGCGTCATTAGGAAGGAAGTGACGTTACGACTATTGAATCCTATTGCCAACATGTCATAAAAACATAGCATGTGGGCTAGGGTTGGTCGAAGCCATTCGGGCACCGGTTTGGGTCGACATTTAGACACACGTGTCCCCCGCGTCAGGTTCGTCATCCA
>NC_088365.1:34740758-34753258 GCF_034508935.2 Berghia stephanieae
CACACGAGTCACCATAAATAATTTTTAGTCGTACTGCAGAAAGAAAATAAATTACAGCCACCTGTTTGATGCATAATTCCTTTTAAGTTCTTGAGGGTTCTTTCAAATAAGATATTTTTTTAAATACCTAGCAGCTAAATAAAATGTGGTGACATATTGGAGGAATATATTGCGCACAATGTGATTTAAAGTGCACTCGTGTGCGTTTCATACAATCGAAAATATTCAATTGGCGTGAGGACTTTTCAGTCAAGCCAAGTAAATTAAGATGAATGCTTAGAATAGCAGTGATAGAGTATAAAATTACAATCACAATATAAACAGACGAATAATTGAATTGGTACCCGTAAATACACTATAAATGTACGTACCATCCAGGCAGTATTGCTCTGAATACACCTAACATGGAAGTCCCATGAGCAGGTCAAATTGTTTGCCTGACAAACGAAGTGACTGACAAACGATGCGGACGATTTTAGATAGTTATTTTCATAAATGCCTGCAAATCTTGAATAACATTTATGATTTTTTGTAGCCAGCGTCAGGTAAAAATATAGTTTGCATTCCGTAGGCCGATGTTTTGCTGACAAAATATAAGGGGGGGGGGGGGGGAATGGTAGAGTCATGAAAATATAATACCGGTTATGTTTACTGATATAACACCTCTATCTACAACGGATAAAATGGTTAATTGTTACGTTTGAAACCACCCTGTTAGAGTTGTTGATGGTGTCGATTGTAGAGCGTCCCTCTCGTGGCCAGGCGGAGGTGCCGTACAATGGTGGGTCGTGGGTTCAAAAATTTTCATCGCCGCAAAATTTTGAATGCTCTCTTGTCTTCTGGCACTTCTCTACACCCTCCCATTTTTTCTTCTTTTTTTTTTTTTTTTTTTTTGTTTTTTTTTTTTGATGAACATAAATTCTCCACTCACTTTTTCAGTAGTGCAATAACAAATTGAATTAAGTAATAGGCAAATTAAACAGTCGGGGTATATAACTGAAAATTTCTTACTTTAATGATGTAATAATATGCCTGAGGAACATTTTACCTGCTGGTGGAATGCTAGAATGCTTCTAAGCTATAACGAGACCCTTTTAAGGTGCGTTACAGACTATCGGGAAAGCACTACAATATAAATTTGATTTCTTCGTTTTCTCATGATTTTTTATGAAGAAGAAGAAGAAGAAGAAGAAGAAGAAGAAGAAGAAGAAGAAGAAGAAGGAGGAGGAGGAGGAGGAGGAGGAGGAGGAGGAGGAGGAGGAGGAGGAGGAGGAGGAGAAGAAGAAGAAAAAGAAGAAGAGAAGAAGAAGAAGAAGAAGAAGAAGAAGAAGAAGAAGAAGAAGAAGAAGAAGAAGGAGAAGAAGAAAAGGAGGAATAGTAAGAGAAGGAGGGGGAGGAGGAAGAGGATTCCTAAAGATAGTCATAAAATGGAAAATGGATTAAAAAATAAATTAAAACAAAAATTAAATAGCTAAATTCCACGTATTCACGGCACTTTACAGTACTCCCTTTACCCCCACCCCCACCCCCGACCCTCCCCCCCCCCCCCCCCCAATAAAAAGCCCATATACAGCCGAATTTTCATTTGATACCGTATAAGTCGCCTGTTACGCGTCCTTTTGTCGTTGTTTTTATTTCATTATTCGCGACTATATAGCCACAACCAAATACCCATTCACACTTACCCCAAGACAAAATGAAAATAAAACGAACGAGGGAACGCCAACAACAATCTTACCACTAGCGTACAGGGCTCTCTATCAATCATCAGAGAAAACACAGAAGACAAAGATAAGTGGAGAGTCTTCTCCGCCAAAAGAAGAGGATGGGAAAGGCCGAAGCTGAGAAGTAAAATGACATCGAAGTCAACAAATTTAGGAACAAGCAATGGTGTAAGATGAATTCTGAAACGATTTCAGAGTACAGTGCCAGTCACAAGAAAAAAGAAAAAAAATTGAAGAAATATTTGGGGCATGTGAGGGAGGGTGGAAAAATGAAGTTAATCTTCAGCTTTTATATACCGCAATAGCTACTAAATGTGCTAAAAGCACATTCGTCACAGTATGTTCCAAGTCAACAACAACACTTAACATGGAAGACAAAACATGACGTCTGTAAAGCATTATAATTTTTTTTCGACAAAGATACCGCTGTTACCGGTCTTTTTACACCTCAGTGCAACACGTCACCTTAATTCATTTTTGCCACATGGTTTTCGAATTTTTAACTCGCAACTGTGATTTAACTTAAATACTATCCTTTAAATATACACACACACACGTTCGGACTAAATGCCAGAGGTATGGCCTTCTCAATTTATCAAATTAATATGTTCCTATTGGTTCTCGGTTGTATATTTTTACATTTTTGTGCATTTGCATATACATTGTCACTAGTGCCGCGCTGAAGACCGGTCTGGACCGGCGGTCCCACGGTCTTTTAGCTGTGAACCGGAGACCGGTCCCATAGGGGAAGACCGGCGGCGGTCCTCACTTCTTATCACCTTTCAACGGTCTCGCGCCATAGCCTACTACTTCCCCAGCGATTCGTTGCCTCGGTAGCCTATCTTCCACCAATCACCACCCATCCCACTTAATTAATCGCACCCACCCCCCTTTGCCATACACTAAACGACACAGACGACCATAGAGGCAGACGACCACCTCCCTCCACTCCGCAAACCGCCCTTTCGGGTGTGAGATGGGGGGAACAGGAGGCGCACGCCTTGGACGATTCCATCATACGGGGTAAATTTCAAAATTTACTACACCATAATGATCGCAATGACAATGATCTATGATGAAGGCATGACCCCTCTTTCTAATGGGTTATTGTTTGAAATGCATGTGACTACTAAAGATGTGTGTGTGTTTGTGTGTGTGTGTGTGTGTGTGTGTGTCTCGAACCTAGCAAGTAGCAAGTCCGATTTTTTGTTTTCTTTTGTCCATCTCTTGTCACCACTCCTTTCTATCGCATTGTTGTCATTTAAAATAATACAATAATATTAAAATTTCGTTTGGTGTTTTAACTAATCAAATAATATGAGTTTCATTAGTTTCTTCCTTCCAAAAAAAAACAGTTTTTACGTCTGTATTTAAAAAAAGTCCAATAGAATATTTGGGGACCCCGATAGCTCAGTTGATAGAGCACTCTCTTTATACGCAAAGGGCCAGAGATCGATCCCGGGGCAGTCGAGTTTTTTCTGAATCCCTGTCTACTCAGCAGTGAATGGGTAGCTGGGTTTGTTAGATCTGGCGAAAAGTCACCATGGACCCCACTTATTACTTATTAACTTATTACCGCCGCATCCACCCCCTCTTATTATAACTTCACGTCTCTCTCTTACTCTTCAATGCTCGCTGCCCTCTAATGTGTGTGTGGGGGGGGGGAGGGGGGGGGGTAGGAGTTGCGTGTGTGTATCAACGCCACGAACAACTCGATCAACGCCTTGGACGATGCCATTATCTCCGTTAATGGGGATAAATTTCAAATTTTATTAAATTATCGAAGTAACAATGAAGTACGGTGAGCAAATAAAGAAGGCATCACCCCTCTTCTCTAATTAGGTTACAATTTGAAATGAGTGTGACTACTCCGTGTGTTTTACTCCTGTAGACCACGGTTTTCATCGTGTAGCGGTCTTTAACGGTTCAAGAATGAACGATCCCATGGTCCCATAGGTCAAAACGGTTCGAACTTCCAACAGTCTCTCAGGAATGTTCAATGTCGAAAAGGACCGCCGGTTTTCATTTCCCAGGGACCGTAGGACCGTGGTCCTTAAGCTTGCCAAGGACCGCCCCGCACTAATTGTCACCATAGGTTCTCAACTTTGCATTTATACATTTCATGCATGCCAGGTCTGTAAACGAATTTCCATTTTCTTTTGGATTAATAAAGTAATTATTATTATTATTATTATTATTATTATTATTATTATTATTATTATTATTATTATTATTATTATTATTATTATTATTATTATTATCATTATTATTATTTTTTTTTTATTATTATTATCATTATTATTATTATTATTATTATTATTATTATTATTATTATTATTATTATTATTATTATTATTATTATTATTATTATTATTATTATTATCATTATTATGAGAGAATATGAACAAAGGGCAATTTTCAAGGACTCAACTTTTCTCCAGCAAATGTGGGGCTCGAACCAGGGACATACAGGTCCGAAGGCGAGTGTCATATCACAAAGACAGCAAAGCCACAGAAGTCTCGGTTAAGAAAATAATTTGACAAGTATAGAACCATCCATCTTCACTCATCGATATTCGAATTTTGAAATTCCTAGAATTTGTTAGTGGCTGGCAAGATCAAGCTATTTAACTATCAAAGACGCGGAGACTGGTATTTCCCGAAATAGAGTTAGACCGACCTGGGCCGGTGCATTCTTCGTCTGTCCACGCCTTGACATCTCTTTTATCCATCTTAATCAGCTGTCCCTTTCATTCGCTGTGTGTCTTTGTTCCGGATTGAATCTATTTATTTTCACCTAGGCCCTGCCTGGAATCTTTTCCTAAGAGTGAAACAGTTGAATGGATTTCTATTTTTGTGGGAGGTTTATTTTTCATCTCTGCATTTAAGATTATGCCATTGTTAAGTTTTGAAATGATGCTTGCTTAGTGACCATATTAGTTGTATTCATTTAATTGGAAAACCCTTAGTAGAATCGATGTGGTTATTTAAAGTGATTTAAGAAAAGCCACGTGATATATCGCCCTCGAATGTACTCTGGTCTCTGTTGTTAAATTTTTTTCGCTTGTCATGTCGTATTTTTAGTTGGTGCTTGATAGCATATAAATTTGGTGACGTTTCTATAAATTTCCTTTTTACTGACAATGATTTGGTTTAAAGTTGTTGCAATTGACCATAACTCCAATAAAACCAAAGAATATCTAGAGTGTTGTAGTACTTACGTATACAATCGAAGAATTCCTTCGGAACCCACTCGCGACGGTTTGCGGCCTTCCCGGTTTTCGAGAAGCACTTATAAACACCAATATTTTCCAGTAATACAGGCTGAAAGAATACAAACAGCAAAGTATAAGATGTATAAAGTAATTAAAATAAATAGACAAAAAAGACGAAAGCTACCCCATTGCCTAATTCGCTTGAATCAAAGAGGATCAACAATCATTATATTTTTTCCTAATCGTTTCCTTGTTCCTCAAACTTGCCATAGAAATATTTGATGCAATTTTTTGAATATTAAAAATAGATATCCTTGTTTTACAATTAATGTAATTAACATGTAAACTATGTCATTGGAATTTTAAATCGACAAGCCTAAATCAAGAATTTGATAATAGTTGAAGGTTTCGTTACATAAGTCACATTTCTCACATTGTAATCCATACCAATCAGATAAATACGCAATTTTCTAATTGATAGACTTTTTGCTCTCATTTTCTGGTGCACATTATGTCAACAAGACATACACAAACACACACACGCACACACACACACACACACACATTGATTCCCTGTAATTGTTTAATTTGGTCTAAATGATTAAGGACGAGAGATTGACTAAAAGAAGAATAACTAAAAGAATCAACTCAAATACCCAAAATAAGGTATGTGACGAAGAATAGACCATATTATTATAGTGGTCGTGTTTATGTGTGACTTATGTTCATTATCTTTATCTTTCCACCTGATTTTAATATAAAGAGGCCTCATTGAGAATGGAGAGGAATGAGGAGGAGGAGGAGGAGGAGGAGGAGGAGGAGGAGGAGGAGGAGGAGGAGGAGGAGGAGGAGGAGGAGGAGACAAGAAGAAGAAGAAGAAGAAGAAGAAGAAGAAGAAGAAGAAGAAGAAGAAGAAGAAGAAGAAGAAGAAGAAGAAGAAGAAGAAGAAGAACAAGAAGAAGAAGAACAAGAAGAACAAGAAGAAGAACAAGAACAAGAACAAGAACAACAAGAAGAAGAAGAACAACAACAAGAATAACAAGAACAAGAACAACAAGAAGAAGAACAACAAGAAGAAGAACAACAACAAGAATAACAAGAACAAGAACAACAAGAAGAAGAACAACAAGAAGAAGAAGAACAAGAAGAAGTGAAGGACGAGGAGAAGGATGATGATGGTGATGAGGAGGAGGAGGAAGACGAGGAAGGGACGGTGAAGGAGGAGGAAAAGAAGGCAGAGAAGAAAAGGAGGAGAAGGAAAAAGGCGGGGAAGGGAGGAGGGTGAAGCAGATTAGAAGGGGAAGATGACGATGAGAAGAGAGATATGTATTACACCTTTTCAGGTTTCAAACGCCGAAAGGTTCGAAGTCTCCCAATGGAAGCGATCTATATTCATGTTTTCGTCCAACCGAGTCATCAATCACGTGATTTGTTGCTGTCCAACGATTGGATATTTTTGAACAAATGTAAAAACGTTGCTTTGTTTATGAAAGTTGTAAACATACCTATGTGTCAAGCTGAACACAATGACCAATCGTAATGTTAGATAGTTCAAAATCTGTGAACACTTTTCACTATGTAGCATTTTGCAATGTGACCAATGACCTCGAGCACGTGGAAAGTTAATAAAGGTCATGCCCATTAATAAAGATGGAAGATGACGTCTTTGTTATTAGTTTTAGGCCGCATATTAGTGATTAACCCTCACTAAATTATATCACTCAGACTGTAAACGTTAAAGGTTAAACACAGTTTTGTGTGTCGGTATGATGAATCTGTCAGGAGAATGGTGTGAGTATTTTACATTAACGCATAGCATCAATAAGATAATAAAGAAACGGTGTAATAATATTATGTCCTACCTTCCCATCCGTCGTGGACTGGATAAGGGGTAAAAGATACCCGTTGTTACATTTGAGGGTACATGTTTTATTGCCTTCTTGTCGTGGACTTACACCCAATCCATGCGTCTCCACGCAGTCAAAGCGGCCATTCGTCGGATTCACGAGCTCAGGACAGGCTGGATTTTCCGGTTTACAGGCAAGGGAAACGATATTTATTTATTTATTTAGTTGGTTTTTTTTCTTTATGTTTATTTCTTTATTTTTTCAATCGATTTTCTACTTCATTCATTCATTTATTTACCAAACTGTTAATAAATCGTTCGATCTACCTATTTATCTATCCATTCATCTATCTATCTACCTACTCATCTGATTATGTGCCAATACATTTATATTTTAATATATTCATTTATTCATTTTTCTTGTATCAGTTCGGATTCGATCATCATTTCTTTATTTGATTTATTAATGCATTTATGCATTCACTCATTTATTTATTCGTGTATATATTTATATAACATTTGAGCCTTTATATAGAGCAATATTCACTGAACGTGTTAAAAGCGCATAACATGGGGTATCTGGCGAGCTGCAAGACTTAGCATTGGCATGTATGACGAGACATGACACCTGTTAGGCGATATAACAATTATTTCAAATACAACGCTGTCAATGGTACTCATTTTACACCTGAGTACGGTGAAAGAATGTGAACAAAGAGACTTTTCCAAGGACTCAACTATGCGCCACTAAGAGCGGAATTCGAACCATGGATTTCCGGTCAGAAGGCGAGTGTCATACCACTAGACCACATAGTAAAAAAGTCTTGTAAAAGACTAATTTGGCAGATGTTTGTGTTAATATTAACTTGGGGAAAAGTCTAATATGAACAGAATTCCACCCCACATAAAATAAAAAAAAGGGGAAAAAAAAAACAATCATAATGGTATTTAACAGTTACAAAAGTGAACATATTTATAGATGGAACGAAGTTGAAGTAACTCAGCTCTTTGTCTTTTTGTTAAGCCAGCCATGTTTATGAGTAGTTCTTACTAAATTCTATTACTCAGACAAATGATATAACGAAATTGACGTCACTTAGTTCTTTGTTGTTGCTTTTAACCAGCCATTTTCATGAGTAGTTCTCACTAAAATATATTAATCAGACTACAGACACGTTGCGCTTGGCTAGGAAACTCACAACATTGCCATCCGGAAATATAACGGACCAACACACAAAACTATGTGTAACCTTAAACGTTTATAGTCTGGTTAAAACAGTTTAGTGAGAATTGGATTCAATAAACTGATGTCACGTCGCCCAGCAACGGCGAGCAGCGTGGTACTAAACAAAGAAAATGGGTACTTTTTATTCTTCATGTTGGCTAGAACTTTTCATATGGCATGTGATCAGGATGTATAAAAGTCAAAACATGATCATATTTATGATGTTTTTCTCCTCTGGATACACTTTAATGCTCGTCGGAGAAATATATCACAAAGGCGTCCGCCATTGTTCCTATAGTTTAGAGCCAGTTACTAAGTTACTATGCGTCATTACGAGGGAAGTGACATTATGACTGTTGAAGCCTATTACTCATAAGCTTGGATGGTAAAAAAAACAATAACAAGACTTGAGTGACGTCAACTTCGTACTATCTATAGAAAGTATGCGCTTGTCTAAGAAGCTCACAACATTGCCATCCTATAACGGACCAACACACAAAACTCTGTGTAGCTATGAACTTTTATAGACTGGATAAAACATTTAAATGAGAATGACTCATAAACGTGTATGTCAAAAAAATAAACAATAATAAAGACCTGAGTGACGTCTACTTCAGTCTATCTATAGATAGAACGACGATGACGTCACTCTGGTCTTTGTTATTGTTTTTTGCCATCCACATTAACCAGACTATAAAAGTTAATGGTTACACATAGTTTTGTGTGTTGGTCCATTATATTTCCGGATGGCAATGTTGTGAACTCCTTAGCCAAGCGCATACTATCTATAAACGGTCAAGGTTATACACATTTGTGTGTGTGAGTACGTTATATCCGGCTGGCTGAATGTTGTGAGTAAATTACATAAGCGCACAAATTCAGAAACGTTCATGGTTACACATAGAAGTTTTGTTTTTTTGGTACGAGTTGTCCTGCTGGCGAATGTTGTGAATTTTTTGGCTGAGCGAACATCATCAATTTCGCAGACATCAAACTGCTGTGTTTCTTCATCAAATAACCGAACATTATTGTATTCATAAAGTTTACAGTTTTATTTTTTTTTTAACTTACTAGTAAAAAGCCCGCAATTTCGCGGGGAAAGAACTACAGTAAAATTACTTTAAACCGAAAGAAGCTAAACCGAAAAATACCTTAAACCGCAAAGAATTTAATAAATTGTACTAGTTTCTTCTTTATCTTTGTACTAATTCTTACGATGAACCGAAATACTTCTAAGAAGGACTTTCTTTAAACCGAAACAATTTGAGACCACCTTCCTTTATTCTCTCAATTTTTCTTCAAAAATTGGGGAAGGTGGCCACACGTAATAATGCCCGGCGATATTAAACAAAGAGCGTAAGTATAAGATGAGGGTGATGGGTGGGGTGTAGGCAAACACTGCACTTGGGTTCGGCCAACACAACAATCGCACAGACTGGAAAAGGAAGACAGCGGGTGACTGGCAGGCGAAAAATGAGGAAAGAGGAGGAGTTGGGGTGTAGAATCATGCAAGCGAGATGTTCTCGCTCGTGTGTTGATGCTTTGGAACTGACTGGATTTTAAACACGAGAATAAGGAAGGGGGGGGGGGGTTAGACAACTTACCATTGACATGCCATTTCATTTCCACTTTGTTTAAGTGTGTGTGTGTGAGGGGGGGGGGGGTTCTATGAAATTAGGCCTTTGAACCTAATGGCTTTTCAACAAAAGAGAGATGCCTTACTTGTAGTAGTAGACAGCTTAGCATTGACACGCCTTTTCATTTCCATTTCACTTCACCTCTGAGTTGCTGCGCGTCATTCAATATCAATTATCGCACAAGAACTTTCGATCTTATTAGAGCTTTGCATTTTACTAAAAGATGTCTAAAAGAAAGCACTGTGCTTACACGTTGGAGTTTAAAATTAAAATACTATGTGAAGTCGATGAAAAAAAAGTTGATCAAGACAGAGATACGTAAAAAACACGGCATCCCGAACTCAACTCTTTCAACAATTTTGAATTGAAAACGAA
The DNA here is from genome assembly GCF_034508935.2 of Berghia stephanieae. Classification (NCBI taxonomy): domain Eukaryota; kingdom Metazoa; phylum Mollusca; class Gastropoda; order Nudibranchia; family Aeolidiidae; genus Berghia; species Berghia stephanieae. The sequence continues at coordinate 34,750,781 of NC_088365.1, forward strand.
AACCCCCAAAAATATTTTTAAAACACACACAAAAAAAATAAAAAAAAATTAATGGTTACGAAGACGGCATTTATTCAACAACTCCATTTAACGGGAAACCCATGATACCATTAAATGAGCAAATTCCTTAAAAAGTTACTACCATTGAAAAACATTGCAAAACGGGAACTTGCTTTAAACCAAAATGTCTTTAAACCGAAATGGTTTAGAAGGTCCCCAAAATTTCGGTTTAAAGTAATTCTACTGTATTTTCATTCGATATTGCCAGAATCATTTCTTGATTAGCTTGATTACGATTAGATGTACATTTTAATCGATGTGCTTGTCGTCGGTGCCATGCTTTATTCGGCATGATTTTAGTTTATCAGTCAGTAGATATCAATATCAATACGTCGCAAGTCTTTACCACGCTTTACTTGGGAGTGCTTTGCACTATCTTCAATACTTCACAAATTAAAATGGCGGCCGAGAATCAAAACAATGGTCAAATTAGGACATTTTAAACTTTCACAAATCTATCAAGGTTTGTTCTAGAGTTTTTAAAACGCTTTTATATGATGACAAATTGAATAAATAAACGCCTGACAAAAGATCAACGGTGAAAATACAAATTGAATGAATACTGGGGATGTAGAAGCTTTCGGAATGTCTCCCCTTTACTTAACTTATGTGAGGTCAAATGAAAATCTGAAGCGGACGCGAAAAATATCATGCCCCCGAATCTGTCTACTTTTGGTTTGTTCGGGCTAGAAGCTAGACAGATCCAATTGACAGTTTGCCGACAACGTTTAACTAAATATTTCCCAGGGCAATAATTATCACATCGATGGCATAAAAACGACCGTAATATCAGCAGTAATATCCGTTGATGTTGTTAATCGGTGAAACTTGTTTAAAATTTCTGTAAATCCGAATACCGTCATGTGATCAAGTGAATTATATCACTATGAATGCCACGATTTGCTGAAAAATGCCAATCTGACAGTTCCTAGCAAACACACACACCCCCTTCCCCCCCCCCCCCCCCCCCCCCCCCCTCCATGCAGAATTTATCTACTTGATGGATACCCCCCCCCCCCCCCCCCCTTTTTTTTTCTTCCACGCAACCACATTCCAAAACACACACACACACACATATGTATATACCACACACACACACACACACACACACACACGCACACATAAACATACACGCAATGAGGACACACTACTACATAACACGGAATCCGCTAAATCAACACAACGGAAGTAAGGAGTAAGGACTCTCCTGGACAGATAGAGTTGAGGGTGTGGTCATGAGGTGTTAGTGTCTTCGGTAAATTTTTTATGAAATATATGTTTGACTTAACGAACTTTCAAACTGACTTTAAATTATAAAAGGAAATCAAGTTATCTGTTTATCTATCTGTAAAAAATACATTTCTATTTTTCAAATCTTTCAGTAGAGTTGTGCGTCGTATCAAATTTTTTTATTGACTCAAATAAGCACAATGTTCTCCACAAGGCTATATTTTTTAAAGAAAGGATTTACAATCCATTACATATACAGCGGTGGTATGACGACCACGAAGGCGATGATGGTGGTGGTGATAGTGGTGGTGGTGGTAGTGATGGCAGCGGTGCCGTGGTGTCGTTGTTGTTGTTGGTGGTGGTGGTGGTGGTGGTGGATGTGGTGGTGGTGGTGGTAGTGGCCGTCGTCTTGGTGGTGATGATGATGATGATGATGATGATGATGATGATGATGATGATGATGATGATGATGATGATGATGATGATGATGATGATGATGACAATACCTCCGTGACCAACCGTGTTCTGGTAGACTCCAAAATTCAGTGTGTCGAGGTCTGGAATAGTAAAAAATATATATACCGCATTTATTGTTTCCATATTGCGTCTGGTATCCCAAGCGAAACCAAATAAATCGCTATTTTAAAAAATAAAGAGCGATATTATCAGCACATCGAACTGGCCTTTTTGATAGTAAGAAAACAGACAAATATTATAAAGGTATGAGCAATAACCATTTTTATATTGTGTAAGTAAATATGTGCATTTATATAGATCATCACCCCCGTTTTCACCACGTTCAATGCGCTTTAAAATGCATTACTTATTTCACTTGAAGACGGTGGGTGTTATGGAGATTCAGACGGCGTATATCAATTACGAACTCCATTTTGCTTGTTTAAAAAAATAGTTGGTTTTTGCACTAAATGACCTTTCAGGGGCAATAACTCAAGGAAGGCTACTTTATAAAACCATAACAAGTGGATTTTTATACCTTAAGAACTGCTATATCAGGAAAACATAGTAACAAATTACCCCCAGGGGGTGGGGAGTGGGGGGGGGGGGTGCTGGTGGCCCAAAGACTAATTATTGCGGAGATAACACAAATGTCAGTGATTAGTTTTACATCGAAGATGTTGCGGGTTTGCAATGAGTAGGGTGGGTTCAAGAGATGCCATCAAAATGTTG
>NC_088365.1:34758258-34813258 GCF_034508935.2 Berghia stephanieae
GGGACATCGGGATGGGAAGTCAAGAAGGCGCAGTGCCTAACTCCCTGTTGACATTAATCAAAATGATTTTGGTTGGATCGTCTCCTTCAGAAAAGTCAGATTCCGGGCATCAAGAAAGCCTATCTATATCACAACTTATTGTGTCAAATACCAAAAATAAAAATAAAACCGGGTCGACTTTTCAAAAAAGACATCGCAGATCAAAGAGACGCCATTACCGTTGTATGTAAGTTTTTTTTTTTTTTATACACACATACAAGATCAAAGAAGATAATTGACACAGTATTTTCGCTAGGGTTGTGTTCCTCATATAAACGTATGTTGTCATTGTCATCGGATGTCGCATCACCAGCTGAAAATAGATTCGAAGAGGAAGGAATTCTTTGCCCAATCAATCTGAAGAAAGAACTTTTTACTGTTGCTGCTGTTGATAATATTGATTATAAGCCAAGCTCAACAACTCACAAAAACTCTGTCCACGGAACAAGTATCTCCATGTTTCAGCAACCTACAAATGATGAGTCCGGTGTTGATCGAGAAAAGTTGAATATGAATACTTCTGACGTCATTCACACAGACAGCAATATTTTGTCGGGTTTTCTAAAGGTCGCCCAAGAAATTGCATTTGGAGTTAAACCAAATATACCTGCAACAAACACTGCTCCATCGAACATTATTTCAAACATGACAAATGACCCTTATATGACAGAAGAAACGGACTGGCTACAGCATGTTTCATCAAATTACTAGGAACAGGATGTAAAAACATGGACTTGATTTCATTCTGCACGCTCTTTGCCTCATAATATGCCGAAATTCATCAATACAATGCTTCCGTTGTTGGAAGAACAAGCAAACAAAGGAAACCAAACGTCATTACGGATCATCACGTCACCCAGCTCGAGACCTTTACTGTCACTGTGTACGACAAAGCATTAGATTGCACAGGTGTTAATGCAGCAAGAAAATATTTATTTTGCCAAAAAGGTCGTGCAATAGAGAGACTTCCTCCCCACAAGAAGTGCATTACAGCAACACATTAAACGGGCGGCATATCAAGCTGGCTATGTTTTGAGCTCTGCAACAGAAAAAGATCCTGTATTACCATCACCTCTGGAATGGGGCTGGAAAATGGACGGAGGAAAGCTCTTACCATACTGGTCATCACAGCCGGAAGTATCCAAAGTGTGCCAACAACTTGTCAAATGTGGCTGCAAGAAAGCATGCACGTCCCGATGCAAATGTTTGCGAGCCCGCTTACCATTACCATGCACAGACTTATGTCGATGTAGAGGATGTCATATCATAAACAATTAGGTAGGTAGAAAATGTAATTTGATTATAAAGGACTATAAGGAAAAGCCAAACAAATAAAAGCCAAGCAACTTTGGTCAGGCTTAACTTTTGACTTTAAACAGTCAATATCAGGTCTCAAGGTAGTTAGCATTAGCTTGAAAGCTTACCCCGTCCGGGAATCGTTGTAAAGTGATTTGAACAGTTTTGGTGGATATTGCGCTACATAAAAGCGCACAGGGTTTGTTTTTTTTTTCATTGTAAAGCCACATGAATATGGAGTTGGCCGTGGATTTTGTACTGTGTAATATAATTTTCATGATTTTATTCATTTTCAAATAATATTTAATTTCGCCCTATTTGACGCTGTTAACATATGCCCCGTTGAAAACAAACAACCCTAAATCTTTCAAAATGAAAGCTATAAGATAGGGAATATGTCTATGGTTGATATACAACAAAAAGTACGAGAGAAAATATGGTAATTTCGCAACATAATTAATATGTTCAGTACTAATCAGTAAGAGGGCGAATAGAATTTCCTCGATGATTCCCCCTGAATTTACTAATGTTTATATAGTAAAATATAAAATGCTTTAAAACCAACTTTTTTGTAAAATGTCAGAATGCTTCTCTATCAGATTGTGTTCTTGGTGGTATAAGGTACCTGTGTGCCAATTTTCATGCTTTCATCACCTATTTGCACAATTATACCTTAATTCCCCCTGCTAAATACAAGTTTGTCTAGAGTAAAGCAGTCAACTTGTTAGTACGTTATACGTATATATGTAGATTAATATGTCGATGCACCCTTAGCCCTTCTGTATTTCTAGATCTGGATCTGGTTAATTATAAGTTGCGATATGGTTAATGAGTGCCTTCGTGTCGACTTTAAAAGATGGTTGGGATATAAAAGTTAGTCACACGAGAAATGCCGTGAAAACGTTAATCACACAGTGGAATCCGCATAAAATCAACTTCTGCTTTAAGTCAACACCTCTTTTTGGCCCCAAATTGTCTTTTCTTTATCTAAAAGCGTGATAATGCATAAAGTCAGCCTTGCTTAAAGTCAACCAATCTGTCTGGTCCAGCGGGAGTTGACTTTAACAGGATTCCGGTGTAATCCAGTTCGGCACTCAGTGAGTGTTCACATGGGAAATACTGTATTTATAATATGTAGGTGTCCGTTCTATAGATGTATGCGCTTGGCTAAGGAGTTCACAACATTGCCATCCGGAAGTATAACGGACCAACACACAAAACAACATAAACTTTTATAGTCTGGTTCATACAGTTTAGTGAGAAGTACTCATAAACGTGGATGGCAGTAACAATAACAAAGACCTGAGTGACGTCATCTTCGTTCTATGTATAGTCCGTTCCACAACCCGTGTGCACGCGTTTACATGGATGTCTTCAAAACCTTATGGATTTTAATGATAATTGGCTCAAACACTCGAATTGTTAGTGACATTAAGCCGATTTTTTTTTCATCAGTTACAGTATCGTAATCGTATTGTAGAATGTTTCTTCTTTACGGTATATAAAAAACGAAGGGTCTGGGATGAATGAACATTTTGATGTTTTACAATACGATGTTATAGATAGTTCGAAGATGACGTCACTCATGTCTTTGTTATTGTTTTTTGCCATCCGTGTTTATGAGTAGTGCTCACTGAACTATATTAACCCGACTATAAACGCTCATGGATACACACAGTTTTATGTGTTGGTCCGTTATACTTCCGGATGGCAATGTTATGAGCATCGTAGCCAAGCGCGTACAATCTATACACAGTGAATTCTGTTGTGATAACGATTGCAAAACTCGCCCACAGGTTGACAAGGGGTTTCCATTTCACGAGATTCGTGTGCACTACTCACTATTATTGCCATCTTGAGTTCAAATTGACAGCAAAATGTACACTTTGTACACACTTGACATAAACAATTGTTACAATTTAATATTTGAAACCCAGAGGCGTAGCTTGCCGTTGTGAATTCTACTTCATAAAAAGTGATAAAAAATATGGATTAAACATGTAAATTTAATTTGTCACAGAAGAAAATGTACAAGTATTTCTCCAGAGAGACGAAGCGCGGAATTCTTTTTCATGGCATGCGGCAAATAGCAGTATGGCTTACAACCAGGAACTCCAAGGGGAGAGATCAAATTAATAAACGTTTTTCATCTTAATTATGCATCCATTGTATTTGAAAACTGTGGTTCCCTTGGAAGATTATATTGTACAAAACGATGAAAATTCGAAGGAATTCGTCTTTATGAGAAAACCGTTTGGTCAATCATTATCGGTATTCAAAATCACGGCTCCACATTTCGAAACTTTTGAGGATTTTTCACAATTCTGTGAACACGGGACTTGGAACGGACAACAGAGTATGGGGCTTTTAATTTTGATGTATGATTGCAATGAAATAAATGTTTTTTTTAGTTTTATGAAGGGAGTCGAAATGGTAATTGTAGTTTGTTTTTGTTTTTATTTTTGTTTCTGTTTTTGTTTTGTTTTTCTTGTTTTGTTTTTGTTTTTGTTTTGTTTGGGTTTGTTTTTGTTTTGTTTTTTGTTTTTGGTTCTTTGTTTGTTTGTTCTTTTTGTTGTTGTTATTTTTGTTGTTTGTTTTTGTTGCTTTGTTTTGGGTTTTTTTTTTTTTTGTTTATGTTTTTTGAGGGTTTTTTGTTTTGTTTTGAATGTGTTTTGTTTGTTTTTTTTGTGTGTTTTTTTTTTGGGGGGGGGGGGTTGTTGTTTTTTGTTTTTTTTTTTTTTTTTTTTGGGGGGGGGAGGGGGGGGGGGGGGGGGGGTTGGTGGGTTTTGTTTTTTTGTTTTTTTGGTGGGGGGGGGGGGTGGTTGTGATTTTTATGGGAGGAGTTGTTTGTTTTGTTTTGTTTTGTTTTTGTTGTTCGGTTTTGATTTGTTTAGTTTCTAGGGTTTGTTTTTGTTTTGCTTTTTTGTTTTCTTGTTTCTGTTTGTTTTTTTGTTTTGTTATTTATTCCGTTTTTTAACATCACTAGTAAAAAGCCCCCAATTTCGCGGGGGAAAGAACTATTTTCATTCGATATTGCCAGAATCATTTTCTTGATTAGCTTGATTACGATTAGATGCACATTTCAATCGATGTGCTTGTCGTCGCTACCATGCTTTATTCGGCATGATTTTAGTTTATCAGTCAGTAGATATCAATATCAATAAGTCGCAAGTCTTTACCACGCTTTACTTGGGAGTGCTTTGCACTACCTTCAATACTTCACAAATTAAAATGGCGGCCGAGAATCAAAACAATGGTCAAATTAGGAAATTTTAAACTTTCACAGATCTATCAAGGTTTGTTCTAGAGTTTTTAAAACGCTTTTATATGGTGACAAATTGAATAAATAAACGCCTGACAAAAGATCAACGGTGACAATACAAATTGAATGAATACTGGGGATGTAGGAGCTTTCGGAATGTCTCCCCTTTCCTTAACTTATGTGAGGTCAAATGAAAATCTGAAGCAGACGCGAAAAATATCAAGTCCCCAAATCTGTCTACGTTTGGTTTGTTTCGGGCTAGACAGAACCAATTGACAGTTTGCCGAAACGTTTAACTAAATATTTCCCAGGGTAATAATTATCACATCGATGGCATAAAAACGACAGTAATATCAGCAGTAATATTAGTTGATGTTGTTAATCGGTGAAACTTGTTTAAAATTTCTGTAAATCCGAATACCGTCATGTGATCAAGTGAATTATATCACTATGAATGCCACGATTTGCTGAAAAATGCCAATCTGCCAGTTCCTAGCAAACACACCCCCCTTCCCCCCCCCCCCCCCCCCTGCTCAGGAATTTCTCTACTTGATGGACCCCCCCCCCCTTTTTTTTTTCTTCCACGCAACCACCTTCCAAAAACACACACACACACACACACACATGTATACACCACACACACACACACGCACACACATAAACACACACGCAATGAGAACACACTACAACATAACAACACTGATCACCGCTAAATCAACACAACGGAAGTAAGGACTCTACTGGACAGATAGAGTTGAGGGTGTGGCCATGAGAGTGTTAGTGTCTTCGGTAATTTTTTTATGAAATATCTGTTTGACTTAACGAACTTTCAAACTGACTTTAAATTATAAAAGGAAATCAAGTTATCTGTTTATCTATCTGTAAAAAATACATTTCTATTTTTCAAATCTTTCGGTAGAGTTGTGCGCCGTATCAATTTTTTTATTGACTCAAATAAGCACAATGTTCTCCACAAGGCTACATTTTTTAAAGAAAGGATTTCCGATAATTATCGTTGTGACCATAATATTGAAAGTGTGTTAAAAATAAAAAAGAAGAGGAGAGGTTCTATGAATGATGGTAACACCATCAAGTCAACCCGACATTTACTTATTTGCAGGTCTGATAACCCAAATAGTTATGGGCTCATTGTTGTAATGGAAATACAAACCAACGCAAAATATTGTCCGTTACAACAATGTTACATCAAGCCCATAATTGCGTTCAGTTATCAGACCTGCAAATATGTGCACGTCAACTCCAACCATTGTCTTAGCTCACTTCTGTGTGAGACTGTATATACTCTAAGGTTTTGAAAAAGAAAATATGTTTCATGTTTCATAAACAAACTATTCATTCAGAATTTTCAGTTCAGTTTAAGTTTGAGAAGTCCGTCTTAAATTGAAATTTCAAACGGATAAGGCTGAGGCTTAGGGGAGGCCTTCCGCACGTTCCTCGGGGTAGCTTCAATTTATATTGTTATTTTAACGTGGATCTTGTGTAAGACGTTTATTTATTCAATTTGTCATTTTACTAGCATTTTAAAGGCTGTAGAACAAACCTTGATTGGATGGTAAAAGTTTTAAAATTCCTAATACTAATATTATGACCATTAATTGTAGGTTCTCCGCCGCTATTGTCGTTGGAAGTCCGAAGGTTTTTTTTTGTTTTGTTTTGTTTTGTTTTGTTTTTCTATCAGGGTTCGTTATAGGTCGTAAAGGGTCTAAGAGAAATGGGTCAGTTAAAGTTACTAGAGGTTTTATTTATTTTTTTCTTTTCGTGTTAGTTATTACAGGAATACACTATGGGTTGTTTCTCTTAGCTCGAGGAACGTAGGGACGGCCTCCCGATGCAATTGCTTAAATAAATCATACCAGAATTTTGTTAAATCTACTTACGTTTATTAAATCATGCAGGATAAATCTGTTCCAAGAAGGAAAACAATATCCTTTCGCTTTTGATATTAACTGTTGAGGAAGTTTCTGATTGGTAATTTAAAAAAGGAAAAACATCCACGTTCACTAAGGTGCAAATTTATGTGATAATGATCGACCTGAGTATTTCAAAATTCATGTCATATCGTGCAAAGCTAGGTACTACAAAATAAAGTGTAGCGCAAAGGAAAGCATAGCTTCTGCTTACACTGCAGCATTATACGATCCAATCTTCAAAGTCTTTTCCATACTTATGAACTGTCTTTAAAGTTCCTACCAGCCGTGTCGCTTTTCAATGTTCAACCACATGCTCTACGTCCGGACCGTTTCCGCAACGAGTTCAATCAATTATAAGATACTCGTTGTTTCAAGTAAACGACGCCGCGACGAGGTCCCACAAATACAGAGTAGTAGTGGTAACCGTTAGACAGGTTCAGCCTCCAAATGTCCCCTCTTGTAAGAACAGAACCATAAAAGCATCTTTCATAATTCAGAGAAAACATCGTCCTCTCAACGAGAATCCTAACTCTTCTAAGTAAAGTAAGACTGCGGGTTTCAAAGTAAACTGGAATAACAAAGTGTCCCAGAACAGAAACATCATCGTCTGTGAATTAATAAGGAAGGCCCAGGACCATCAGTTGACGGCAAACCTGAATCAGTGGGTGTGGAGACGTTGTTTAAAAGTTAGGCTTGGCTAACATTCACAATCTAGGTGTCAAACAATTAATAATAAAGCAATAGGCCTATCGAGTGCTTACGACGAGACAACCACAACAAATTAAATCATTAAAAATAAAATCAAGATTTCATGAAACTCTCAAAACCCACACAACATACACAACTCTCACAAATTTACTATCACGCGCGCGCGCGAAAACGCCAAAATTGTACCTCTCACTTCACTATTAGAAGATCCTGAGAAGAATAAGCACACTTTTGCAAATGCTTACAAAATACAATATCATTGCTACTATGTTATGACGATCGACCCAGTCAGCAAATTCCGTACCGCATTCGTGCACCGTCACAAACCCACCCGGAAGCTTCGTCACAACACACCGTTCAAAGACGCTCTGCGGTTTCGGGCTCGTTACCACAACGGGCACATGTTGGACAGGTGGAAAGTCCCCATTGATGCAGTGAGCGTATTGTTCATGTTAAGCAGGTTCTCGACCGAAGCCACCCGATATCTCCTATTGCTCATGGAAAAACCTGGCAACTTCTCCCCCAGTTTCGAGGAGTCGATGTCCCCGTCCCCTCGACGGATTGAATTCGTCCAAACCGACTTCCATCTAGAATATTCATCTCTGTCCGAAATCAGGGAATTACGTACAAGCGTTGCCGGGATTTATTTCGGCTCGAAACGGGGGCACGGTCCATTATGCGCTTGAGAGGGGTATACCCATTCCCTCTCTCTTTGATCTTATTAGGTCAGTTCTTTGTAATCGTATCCCGTCAGACATCGGTGACTGCGACCTGTGGCTGTTTTCATGAACGCGGACTAGCTCTTAGTCTCTGACCATCATCTCTGATCAAGGACTTGAAAAAATCGGATTTCATGTGAGCTGACAAAGCAAGTCCGAGAATTAAATCACGGCACCTTCAGGCTAAGTTTGGCCAAGTTTTAGTCATTTGCTGAGGCAAGACTTCATGCTTTAGTCTGAGACTAGTTACTAGGATACGACATAGCGTCAACAAGATAGCAACTATTTTTAAATTGATTGCGCTTCGATTCGGAAAGAAAATAGGTCGGTTACGCATACGAATGACAGAGGCAAAAAGTGTCCTGTTGCCATTGACACTGGCTTTAGAGAACTATAAGAGAAGTGCAGATCGTCGAATGTACAAATTTTTGTGAGTAAAAACTAAAAAATAAACTGAATCTATCGGCTCGCGAGATACGAGTGAACGAGATCCGAAATCTAAGGGTTTGCGTCAAAGAACAGCGAATAGAAATGATTAACTATAGTGGAAACAAAAGTTATTCTGCTGGCATTGTAACTGACTGAAATATAATGTACTAAGCAGAACACACTTTCTCTTTTACTTACGACAGTGAAAATAGAGAAGGTTCGGATGGGAACAATACAGACAATGGACGTTTCCGTTACAAATCATTCGTCACCTCAACAATAAACAGATTAACGTGGAAAACAGATAAAATAAAATGCAATATAACTTGTATCGTCTGTACGCAATGGTGGTTGAAGTATGAATGAAACGTTAGCGTGGTGTGGGTAGTGGGGAGGGATGATAAGAGGTGAGCGTGAGGAGGAACAGGGACTTACTAGAAAATTATGGAAGATAAAAGACATAATAGAATTTAAATATTGGAAGAACTAGTTGTAATAGAATAAATAGTAGAAGTAGTAGTAGTAGTAGTAGTAGTAGTAGTAGTAGTAGTAGTAGTAGTAGTAGTAGTAGTAGTAGTAGTGGTAGTGGTAGTAGTAGTAGTAGTAGTAGTAGTAGTAGAAGTACCAGTAGAAGTAGTAGTAGTGGCTCTAGTAATAGTAGTAGTAATAGCAGTAGTAGTAGTATAAGAAGTACCAGTAGTAGTAGTAGTAGTAGTAGTAGTAGTAGTAGTAGTAGTAGTAGTAGTAGTAGTAGTAGTAGTAGTAGTAGTAGTAGTGGTAGAAAGTTGTTGTGGAACAGTTTGGGGGGAGGGGGCGCGAGGGGAAAAGTCCTTGGGGGGGGGGGGGGGGTTTGGAATGGGTAAGGTGTTTGAGCGGCGGTCGAATCTTCGCGAAGAAACAAAGACAAAAACTAAACAAACAAAAAAAAACGGTCTGGTATCGCTGTGAGAGGAAAGTTGATTAAATAGATAGACAGATAGATAGACAGATAGATAGATAGATAGACAGATAGATAGATAGATAGATAGATAGATAGATAGATAGATAGATAGATAGATAGATAGATAGATAGATAGATAGATAGATAGATAGATAGAGAAAAGAAGAGTGAGAAAACAGGTGGGCGGAGGGTTGAGAGAGAGAGAGGAGAAGAGAGAGAGAGAGAGAGAGAGAGAGAGAGAGAGAGAGAGAGAGAGAGAGAGAGAGAGAGAGAGGAGAGAGAATAGAGAGAGAGAGAGAGAGGAGAGAGAATAGAGAGAGAGAGAGAGAGGAGAGAGAGAGAGAACAGCCGGGTGATAGCTGGATATATATATATATATATATATATATATATATATATATATATATATATATATATATATATATATATATATATGGGTAAATAAGTGGACGGGTAGGTAGATAGGATGAAAAAGATAGATAGCTAGAAATATAGATGAATATATTTATTCAGTAGTTAGAGGGATAGATATCTATTCGTCAGAATAGATCATGTGTGGACTAAATTACCTGCCTTGGAATAATAGTAGAAAAATCAATCGAATAGAATTCACCACTATACATATCTAAATTTTATTGACTTCGAAAACGCGTTCGATAGTCTAGATAGAAAAATTCCATGGAAGCATGTCTTGGGGGTTTTTTTCCCCAAGGGGAGTAACAATGAAATAACAAAGCCATTTCCTGGAACTTCACAATCAGTGGATGGTTGATAATCGGTATTTAATGGTAGTAGTCGATAATTGTAAGTATCGGATGATGTCTAGTACTGTACTAAATTCTCGTTTAATTCAATAGGACCGAGTTGTGATGTCACCCTCCGTTTCAAAATTCCTTGGAAGTGTGTATACAACCAGTACTTCAGATGACTAAATGAAAAGGTTACATATTGAGTCATAAGGTGGTAAAGCTATTTTAGTAGCAGGATGTTTAAGCGTATTCTTGTGATTTGGGGCACGTAAAAGAGCGAGAATGGATGATCTGTAGTGAAGACCAGCTCAGGACTAGAAAATAAGATGCCGAGATTGTGAAAAAAGGTTTTATCTAGTCCTATGGAAGAGTGGTTTCATATTTCCAATTGGGTTGGAATCAGTTATTTGTCATCACACTTTTGTTCCCTATAGAGCAGTAAAGTTAGGTGCCCCAAACGTAAACAATAACAAGTTGCTAGTGATTTCCGTTAGGGACCGGAATAATTTACGCACAATATAGGTCTCCCAATTTTGTAGTTTGAGTTGTAGGCAATACACTTTCAGTATTGAAAATATGTTTACATAAAATCTAACAGTTGCAGAAATAATAATATAAGGCTAAATTATTATGAAAATTAGGCTCCGAATAATTTTCGTTTTGTTCACACCAGCGCAATAATTTGCTCTGGTCTAAAAATAGATAGACTGTAACTTTTGATAAATTTTACCTTTTGTTCCATAAAATATCCATATCTAGACATTATTTGATGCATGATCGAGTATTTATGAATATGTGTTTCTTTTGCCACCTAACAGCCAAATTTTAAAGGTTATTTTTTTCTATTATTTACATTGGAACGTGAGCTGTCAAGACAGGAACATGTGGTTGCCACGTGCTTCTCGACCTTTGTTTACGTTTGGGGCACCTAACTTTACTGCTCTATTGATACCATACAGACATCATATTATCAGGCCTGATTAAAAATGATAAATTATTAAACATTGACGATTATACAACGTATTTTCACGGTTTCCCATGCTCGATGCGCTTCACAATGCACAAGGATTTATTGAAGTACTTTCTATTATATAATATTATGTGTCACATGTTGTGTCTTTTCTTCTTTTTTTTTTTCGTGCCGGTCAAATACTATCAGAAACAGGTAAGTTTGACATCTGGGTCGAGTTGAGTTGAGCAATGTATGTAAAGTGTCTTTCCGATGAATACAACCCATAGAACTATAGTTTTGCAATCTCAATCACATTTACCTCCAATGGCCACGTTCAATATCACTTGATTTCGTCACAAGACAAGACTTTGAACCACTTATTCACATACCCGTTTTATTTGAGTGCTAAATAGTAAGGACTGCAGAAAATGGAAATTGCGAATTAAGTTGTTTTATTTTATTTATTTTTTATCGTGCTTAATTGAGTTTATAAAATCGAATTTATATAGGCAAATAGAAAAGGTTTGGCTCTCGCATAGTCGCGATTAATAGTTTTTAAATTCCGATGATATCTTAGTACGTATTTGATACTACTCATGATCGCATCCAACACCCATCACTTGAAAGGGTTCTTATGTTTAAGACTGCCAGATGGCCATGTGAGCAGCCAAAATTAAGATAATGCTTTTCTATTATCATGTTTTTAGGGGGGTTTTTAGAATTAAAAAAAAAATTCATGCTTATTCGATTTTTTGTTTCTAAAAATAATTTTTAAGTGAATCACTTATGTCTGTTTTGTGAGATTCTATTTGGTTACTTTTGAGATCGAAATTGGCTATGAGGAACTTTGTTCATCTGGATAGACTTTTGTCAACTTCTTGACTGTTGTAGCTATGGCGTTTTGTTCAAAACTTTCCTATCTATTATGTAATGTTACGCTCACAGCTACCCACGCTGGGTTACCTGTAATTGTAGGTAAGGCGAACAAAGAGTTTTGCTGCTCGTCTTATAATCCTGAATATCAAGGACGCTGCACTGTGTACGTCTCACGCCCGTTTTCTTCTATCTACGTCTAGTGTTTGTACATTTGATTTCAATTTCATTGAAATTGTTGGCTGGTAAGTTATTAAGTCATTGGGATGTGGTTGAAGTTTAATAGTTTAATGTTAAGTTGAGAACTTTTCGGTTGAAAATTCCAATAATGAAATGTCACAATGTGTGCTTATCATATACCTATGGTGGCGTTTTTATGCACCTCCGTTGGCGGTGGTGGTTAATTAATGAATATGTTGCTGCATCGTCCATGAGGTTTACATAGTTTTAGATTGTAGATTAGCACGCTGCTTAGTGATTACCGATGCACGTATGGCATACAAATACTGATCTCAAATAAATAAATAATTTTAGATTTAGAAAATTAAAATCGAAGTTTTTTTTTAAACATGAAAAAAACAAAAGAAAAAAACAAACATAACAACAAAAATTATGTCTTTATAAAGTAAACTAAAAAAAAAAATGTCCACAATGAAATGGAAATCGAACCCAGTACTTTCAAGGTTAGAGTCTGACACTTGTCTACTACGCTACAGAGCCACCTGACTATTCATCACATTTAATGTCTTTCTAAAACATTATTTTACCTCGAATGCAACTTCTATTTTCTGGTTTTATATTTCAATTTTTTAGATTATTACGTATTTAAATTAGACATCTTACAGATGTCACAATATAACTTTTGCCATGTCCAAATACAGAGACACAATATCGCTGATGAAATTGGGTGGAATGCGCATGCGTAACGGAGGTGCATAAAAACGATCCGTTAAGATGCACCATAAACGGAGGTGCATAGAAACATTACGTACTATTTAATATGTGCGTACCAAACCGTTTTGCTATACGCACGCAATCGCTCTGAGTGTTCATCAGTAGTACTATCTAGCACTGGTGATTGGGCTAGTAAATAATCTTCCAAGCTATTATCACCGTATGTATCAGCCAATCAGAAGCACTATTATCCATTGAGTAGCTACCACTAGCGCGATTACTAATTATCTGAGTCCCTACCACCAGCGTTAGTACCACCAAAATATCACATATAAACAAGGAAAAAAAATATGTTTTAGTTTTAGTAACATTGTCACCGACGGCGACATGTGCACTGCCCCCCCCCCCCCTTTTTTTTTTGTGGGTTGTTGTTGGTGAATTTTCACTGAAACAGTTTGTGAACTGAAGTTTAATAACAGTAAAAGATTGGATGCGGAGGTGCACAAAAGTTCTGGAATAATTACGTCTAATAAATTTCAACATTTTGATTTCTTAATTTTTCCGACTGCCATTGTTCAACCGTACAGTGCAATAATTTTTCTCATTATTCAACTGTACGGTGCGATGATCTCTCTCATTATTCGACCGTACGGTGCAATGATCTCTCTCATTATTCGACCGTACGGTACGATGATCTCTCTCATTATTCGACCGTACTGTGCGATGATCTCTCTCATTATTAATTTATTCGGGTGTACATTGCGATCATATATAAAAATTAATCAACCATGCGCCACTCCATTTTATAATGCGACCAATTGATTTTTGTAGAGGATTAGGTATTTTAAAGATTGCTGTTGATGTAATCTTATCTAATATTATGCAGCTATGTGGTATGAGTATGACAATTGCTTTTGGATTGGAAGGTCCTGGGTTTGAGCCCCGCTCGGGACATAGTTGAGACAGACTGATGCCAGACGTCATTGATGGTCGAAAAGGAAGGGGATTAAAGTTTATGAGTCTAGACTTTACTTATAAATAGGTCAAGCATGGTGGTACAGTTAGGTGCATTAGGAAAAAGAAGCATCAATTAAACTACTATAATAATAATAAAAAGACACTTGTTGAGCGCTTTCCATGAAACCAAACATCTCAAAGTGATTTACTGATAATGAATTATGTTATAGTCAAGATGAAATATTGAAACAAAACACAAATGGCTTAAAAAATAGTAAACAAACATTACAATCGGCATGGTGTAAAATGAATTTTGAAACAGTGGGCGTCTAAAGCAGATTTGAAGTTTGAGATATTCTTGATTTCTCTATAATGGATTGGGGTAGGTTATTCCAGAGTTTGGAGTCATAAACATTGAAAAGAGCGATCACCAAATGATTTTAACTTACTTTTTGGTACAGATAATAAAGTGGTGTGATGATCGAAGGCTTCTGATTTGAGGCTTAAAGTTTAAAAGTTCAGAAAGGTTAAGAGGGGCTAAATTGTTGAGACATTTGAAAACTCATCAAGCGATTTTGTAGTCTATTCTAAAGCGGAAAGTATGCCAGTGCAAATTTTCCAAAAGTGGGATGGTAATTTTTTGTATTATATGCGGGCTGATGAATTTGTATCCGTTGTAATTTACCAGTTACATTCAGTGGGAGAATTGTAATAGTCCCCTCTCTCTCTCTCTCTCTCTCTCTCTCTCTCTCTCTCTCTCTCTCTCTCTCTCTCTCTCTCTCTCTCTCTCTCTCTCTCTCTCTCTCTCTCTCTCTCTCTCTCTTTTAAATGTGACCATTTCTCCAAATGCTCGGGAAAATAAATTTGATCTCTATTTTTCTGAATGGTTTCCGTTCTCAAGATTTTTTTGGTTATTTGCAATAGTGTCTGTGTGTATTGTGAATGCGTATGCATTTTTGGGGGAGGTTTTCTTTTGGTGCATGGGTGCTCTGTCTTTTATTTCCAACTTTCAGTTAGACTTCCATCTTGAGTTTGTGCTATCCTGTCTTTCAACCTCTGTTCCCATCTTGAGATTTTGGCTTTGTTGTTTTTGTTTACTTCTGTTCTCTCTTTGACAGTGCAGCGCGAAGTACAAAAGTGAACGTACCATGGCATATTCGCGATAGCACAATCTGTCTTTGTCAATTCCTGTCCACTCTGTTTGAGCCTTTACTTTTGCATCGACCTCACGTCCATAACCCATCAGCTACTGAAGGCTAGCCGACCATCGGAGAAATAGAGTTAAAGTTTATTTTCCTGAGCGTTTGGAGAAATAGAGCCAGCCTATTATAGAAGGTCTTTAAATCGTTTTGAGGAAAGGACAATTCATTAAAACTTTACATACCCTAAATAAATATCTCTACTATTGAGAATGGATGTTCACAAATAGTAGTAATATATAATAAACTATGTTATTTTATGTTGTGATTTTGAATTTGGCAGTTGGACTGATAATTTTCCTCCTTTTTGACAAATTGTCATTTTTATCACTGAGAAAACGTTGCTCTCCATCATTACGTGTATATGGACTCAGTCGTTACAGACAGTTGAGACATGTCCGGGTGCACACCTGCCGAATCTAACGAATTTTAGATAAATTTCTTGGCCAATTACAAAATTTTATTGGAAATTACGAATTTTAAATTCTCAGTAATACTTGTATAATGATGATGATAATAAATCATTTCTACAGCGCATAAGCATAACGATGTAATGTTGAAGTCATCATCATTCTCAAATTGTAGTTGTTTGAACACGATTTCAGAAATTACTAATTTCCTTGTCAAATTACTAAAAAAATGACATAAAAATGACTAAATTTGTAGTTTTCTATTTGGCAGGTCTGCGGCGCTGCGGGTGAATAAGATTAACTCTCAATAGTTCCATGGATTTTCATGCTTTTTGACCTTTTCAATGAATGGCTATTTTCAAAACACGCAACATGCAGTTGATTTGATCAATCAGGACAAATGACCTATCATTTTAATAGTAATTAGTCATAGATAAATTGCAATAATGATGAATTGTACACAATTAAGAGTAGTCATTGAAAGAATGAGTTGTGCATAAGATGGAAACCGTGAAGAATTGGCTTTTGGCATATTTTATGAGTGTAAAAATAATTTAATTTATATATTACGTATATTATAACTATAACTTTAACACTAAACCCAACCACAATTGTGCAAAAACAGCCTTTTTCATCCATTCTTATTGGGTTTATGTTTCAGGGCTGAGAGTCTTCCGTCTTAATGATGGTTCATCTCCGCCCATCACCATCTCAGTTCCAAGCAGTCAGAAATTTTTACAAGATACATTGTGGATTGCAGGATTGCATCTCAGTAAAATTTTAAATGAAATTCAAGTTTATAGTCACGTGTATTGGCCATGATCTACTCACTGAAAAATTTACTCCTTTTTTGTGATCAGTCATTCTCATCCCTGATGTTTAAAGCATGTTGATGTATCTTTACTTGATATTGTAGATCACTGTAATGTCTTTTTATATATATGTATATTCATTATATTTTGAAGTTTACCTTTTGTTTTTTTATCTCACAGGTTTTCTTGTAAGTTTCAGTCTCTGAAAAGGTATTGTCACAATGGTTTCTGCTCGTCCTACATCATCTTGCAAATTATGTGTTCTTGACGGTATGGACAAAGTGATGAAGAGACCGAAAAAAAGTACTTGTCCTGGATCAAGATATGAAATAACATTATTTGCCATATCTGTCTTCATCCTGTCGCCTGCAAGTTTTCTTTCATCAATGGTTACCCTTTCTTCAACGCTTGTGGAATGTGATCAGGGAAATTGGAGTTTATGGAGAAAATGTGTGTCCTTCAATCATACAACACCCTTATCTTCATCTCCTGACTACTGCAAAGATTTTGTATATTCACCAGGTAACCTTGTTTCTTTTCACTACATCTCCAATATTTATTACCCACTGGCCATTGTATCTTGGCTACTTCAGGAGAGAACTGAATCCAAATGAAGAATTTCAGAATTTAAGGTTTTGATGTCTTAGTAAATTTCATTCAATTTCTTCATTTTCTTCATGGAATTGAGCCTCAGATTATAAGTTAATGTCACCAGCTCCACTTTGAGATTGTACCAGATTGAAACAGTTGATCACATTCGATGTTTATCAAAGACCTGCCTTTCGTTCTGATTTACTCAGAGAATACAGTGGTTAATTGGATTCAACAAGATATGAAGTGAGTAGAAAAGTGCCAGAAGACAATAGAGAATAAAAAAATTTTTCGCGGCGGTGGTGGGGTTTGAAACCTGCGACCTTATTGGTACGACAACTCCGCCTGGCAGGTGAGAGCGTGGCTCTACCGTGTGAGCTATCCACGAACACAAAAATATTCGTTTCAAACCCAAAGTCATTTCTAGATCCCTCTCTCACCCACTTCTTGAGATCGCCGATTCGTTCACCACCATCGCGAAGTAATTTTGACCAGCAGTTAAGCTTAATAGCCAATATTCTCATCACAAACATATAACATAGAAACGATTGAGACATTGAGTATGCTCCGGTGTATGGGGTGAATTTTTAATTCAGAAAAGTGAGTGGAGCAGGCACTTATGTTGGTAACAACAAGATATGAAGTGAGTAGAAAAGTGCCAGAAGACAATAGAGAATAAAAAATTTTTTCGCGGCGGTGGTGGGGTTTGAAACCTGTGACCTTATTGGTACGACAACTGGATTCAGTAGTCTGATGTCACGCCGCCTGGCAACGGCGGCCATCTTGGTTCTAAACAAAGAAAATCATTACTTTTTATTCTTCAAGCTGGCTAGAACTTTTCATATGTCTTGTGACCAGAATGTGTAAAAGTCAAAACATGATCAAGTTTATGTTTTTTTTCCTCTGGATACGCTTTTATGCTCGCCGGAGAAATATTTCATACGGCGTCCGCCATTGTTCCGATAATTTAGAGCCAGTGTTGCTAAGTTACCATGCGTCATTATGAAGGAAGTGACGTTACGACTATTGAATCCTATTAGCTGGAGATTCAGACAGAGCAATATCCATAAAATGTGCCCAATGTGCTTTACAACTGATCACGAACCATTAGCGACATTTAACATGTAAGGTGAATCATGTCTTCTGTTAGGTTGTACCATGGGTGAAAGTTCGCCGGCATATGCCGTAATTTCCGTTTTTTTAGTAAATGCAATAAGTGCCTTCCGACATTTTTGACTCTTCTGCCGGCTTTATCATTATTGCACCACCGGAACGTTTACTTTTAATACTAGGAAATGCCGATGCACCGATGTGTAGACTATTTACTATTCTTTCAAAGGTGACAAACGTGTGTCACTTTTCTTTCATACATTTGATCTGTTTAATCAGCTGATGAGTCACATTTTGTGCTATATTTATCTTTTCAGTTGGTTATTAATCGCTGGTTTTCACTATAACCTTTCACACCACCTTTGAAGATTTGCATTGAATTATGCATATAAGCTTATTTTATACTTCAAATGGTCTCAGATCTCATTTAAGCTTCTACTTCTTGTTAAATTGAACTTGTCAAGTGAATATAAAATAGAACCAACATCTTTGACAATGAAGCCTTCAATCGAGGACTGTATTGCCCATAAACATAAATGGGTTATTTCCCTTTATAATACAACTGAAAATACTAATATTTTGTATGAGTCTAATTTTTAAATTATTATTATTAAATGGGGAGCTGTAAGAACGCTGTAGGTTTTTTTTTTAAATGCACTAAGACTATTTTTGGGGTATTCAACTTGTAAATCATATAATAATAATAATAATAATCTTTATTGTCCAAATTAAAGGCAATTCATGTGAGGTAAACAATGTTCAGTTTGGTTCATGGTATGAACATCAACACGTTTACATTACAGACACAGCCATACACTCATGCACATAGGTGGATATTTCCCTTATTTGAACCAAAAGTAGTAGTAGTTGTAGTGGTAATAGTAGTCACCACTGCTACAACTACCACCACATCATCATCATTATCACCATGACCAGTAGAGCATCATCACTACAACAACTTATACCAACACTAACACCAAAACAAGTACCATGGTTGGGGTCTCTTGATCACTTCTTTGGGGTGTTTCGAATTGTAATAGCCCTTGGTATTGCAATTTCTGAGCCTTTTCCTATACAAATTTACATTGATGGCTTATCTTGGTGTCTCCATACACCAGGTAATACTGTAGTCAATAGAGATTGCTGCGAATGAGTGTTTAAATGAAGAAAATCATTTTGCTATGGGTTTGGTGTTAGCTTTTATATAAATTTTGTTTTCAGTCCTGCAGACTAAATGCTTTTTTCTTTTCTTTTTTCTTTTTTTTTTTTCTTTTTTTTTTTTTTGCTTTAAAAAAAAGCCCATTTAGGGTCATAGAAATAAATGTACTTTTCACTCTGGGAAGGTTGGCACTCAACCGGCATGTTGTAGATCGCAGAAAAAAAGAAATAATAAATTAGCATCTTTTTCAGGCAAACTGGCTTCACCGGTCTATCTTTCAGGCAAATTGATCCCCGTTAACTTTCACCCATGGGTGGTACAGTCCTGTCTACATCTACAAATAATTTTAACAACTACAAATCTAGACCTCCAGCTGCAAAATGACAGAGACATCATGAATTCGATAAAAATTGTTAAAAATTAACATTTTGTACTAGACCACAACTATTTAGGATTTTGAAACATCACACAAAATAACTGAGGATAATTGTACCATATGTATAAAGCTAAATATATTTACATTATTTTATTTTCTATGAATACTACTTCTTCTACTACTACTACTGCTACGTTTTGTTGTTTTTTATTTTTTTTATTTCAAGTTTTCATGTCTGGGTGTTATTACAATAAATAATATGTTGTTACTGGCCAGGCACTCATTTTACATCTGAGAGCCATGAGAATAAAGACCGCTTTCCGGGGACTCGTCTTTGCTTTGCCCACCGAGGACCAGGGACCTACTTGGAGCTTTTATATGGCTTAATATCCATAAAACATACTCACAACACTTTAAAAAGTCACACAAGTCATAATGATAGTTTTTGTCACCAATTGATATGAACTTAAAATGATTCATACTGTTGTGACAAACAAAATATGAACAATAACAAAAGAGGAAAGCCATCCCATTAAGGAAATGAGTCAGGGGTATTGAGAGAAGGATGGCGGTAAAAGTGGATGTCAAGCTTTATGTGTAGTAGGCTCTGACTTTAAAGTTGCATTGTTCCGGAGTGTTTTTCTATTGAGTTGGTCATAGGATATAAATAGGGGTCGTGATGGGGGGGGGGGGTAATTCCCTCTGTATTATTTAGATTTCATTATTTTGAGTGTTCAAAAAATTGGTGTGATTGTGGAATCTTTCTATAGCTGTTAAAAGGAAATAGCAGAGATGATCGTAATTGTGTTCTTTCGTTTCCTACAGCATTCTCCCATTAATCGCAGTTTGTTTAATCAATGACTTTTCATATCTTTTTATTTTTTAATTTTTTTTTAAAGGTTTTATTCGGTTGTCTCGAGTGGCTCTCATCTTGATTTGTCTCCTAAGGGCTGGAGAGATCTTGTCCCTATTCTTTATATGTTACCTGAGGTCTTTGTCAGCATTGGGTGTCAAGGTGATCGTGGAGATTACAACAGGTAATGCGTCTTTGTTTTCTTTTGTTTTGTTTTTATTATTGTTAATTATTATTATTTTTATATTAATTTTCGTTTTTAAAGATTTTTTGTCGTTTTTATTTGTGTGAATTTTTAATTTTTTTTGCCACATTGCACGGCATTGTAGAAGTTCTTTTAGATCTGTTTATAGGTATGTATTAACTTTTTATTTACAGGTTAGCAGTATCAATGTATTAAAGACTTGATCAGCGCTTGGCCAACTAAATTAAAACTGTACATTTGGGTTCTTTTTGTGTTTTTTTTTTTTTTGTTTTTTTTTCATTTGAGTGGATGAAGTAAATGAAAAAGTTTTATAATCTATGACTGATATTTAATTCATGCATGATGTGATATACTACTATTGCTGAGTACATATGGTTAATGTCAGCATTTCAATCACTGATTCCTAGACATAGGATTTACTAGTACGGGGCTGCCAAGTCATGCGGGACAGTTCCACGTTTGGGACTACTGTCCCACATTTCAGCCCAGTTGTTGATAGTTATTAGTTTTAGGAGAATATGACTGTGATAGGACACTGTTTTATGTCTTTGTGTGCAGGTGCGCGTTTATGCAGAGGCGCTTACTTTTTCGCGGTATCATTTTGCTTAATCAGTCTACATTCCTTGATTCTGCATTTAAGACAAAAATTCCACATTTCTATAGAGGGACACTATTTTAATAATCATATCTAGTAATAGCATCAGTTTGAATATGGCTGATCAATGATTTTTTTTCGCATTTTAGTAGGGTTCCAATAAAAATAGGAAAATACCAGATCGAATACGCAAAATGGAAAAAAAATGTTTTAAAAGTGTAAGATGTGGTATATTTCATTATCAACCTCTATACTCTATGGTCAATCTATACACATTTTGTGTGTCTAATTAGTCCCTTCATAGTGCATGCATTTGGTGTCAGATAATATTATATTTTAGAGGGGTCAATAACCGAGGTTTTATTATATGTTACTCCAATACGTGGGGTCAATGACCGAGATATTTTATGCTACCTCCAATTGGTAATATTGTGGACTGTCAGACACTCCTTATTTAATTTTGGCAGTGTGTGTGTGTGTGTGTCTATTATTCTGCCCCAAAATTTTCCTCATTTTAACTTTCTTAACTTGGCAGTTTATAGAATTAATTCTTTTAAATACTTTCCAGCTATAATAAAGGAGGCTTGCCAATCAGCACGAAATGTACTTTAAGAAGCAGTTTTGTCCAAAGCATGAAATTTTGAGAAATTTCACTAGGCTGTAACAAAAATTAAATGAGTAAAAATTTGGTAATGGAATTGTCTGGTTTTCATGTGTGTCATGGTACATTCTTCACTGGATGAGGTATGATACATTTTAGGTTGCAGAGCGGGTCTTGAGCAGTCAAAAAAAAATTCTGTCCTCTGACATGGTCAATACCCACTTTTGTGACAGTTATTGGTGAATTTTTTCATTTCATCGTGCTTCGTGAAGTGAAATTTAATCATGATACCCCTTGTCAGTAGCCAGATAGAATATGAAAACATACAAGTCGCCAAAGAGTTATTGGTTAGCATATCTGGTGACGTATTTATCTTACATTTGCATTCATAGAAATTACTCATTTTCAATGTTATTCATCTCTTATCCTCTTTTTTTTTTCAGGACTTTATATTCTTGTCTCTCTATGGTTGTTTGAGCAGAACTATCAGCATTTTCTTAACGACACACTAACTGGATGTGAAATTGCAAACAACTATTGGATTGTGTTTTGGCATAACATTGGTGTTCCTTGTCACTTTTTGATTGTGTATGGCTGGGTTACCTATGGTGCAGTGCATTACCTTTGTATTTATTGTGGCAGAGAGGAAGAATGCTCAGAATGTAATCTTTACATTGAGGCTGCAAAGAATCATTCCTATGATCGTTATTCTGAGATTCCTAGAATCAACTGTAGAAACACAAGAACTGAGACTATTTAGTAGCATCAACCTTCTAGTGTCTCAACAAATGGAGGAGAGGTTGTAAAGCCAAATATACTAATTTCGATAAACTGAACTCAGCAGATCTGCAGGAATGTGCTTTTGAAATCTATTATTACAAATGCAATTTTTAGTGTTATTATGTAATTATTTAATTTGATTGAAGAGGTTAATTATGCAGTGATCATGACTGCCAATTTTATGGTTTTGCTTATATGTAATTTTATAGCTATGCCTTGCTGAGAAAGTTTAGTTAAGTGTACAAGTTGTAAACTATTTCTATTTTTTTTTTTTTTTTTTTTTTTTTTTTTTAGCATTTTGAAAAATATCTTTCACTCACATTTTAAAAAGGGTGACCTTGTTCGGTTTATATGTGGGCTACATTTAGCCTAAACAGTAAAACCACCACCCTTTGAGTTTATTTTGGGCGTTAAGTCTAAGTAGCAATAATCTGGTGGTCGCTTATTTTTCTTTATTATATTTATTTGGAGTTTCAACTGTTTAAGAATCTAACTATCAAAAGCAGATTATGATGGAGTAGAAAATTAAGAAAGAGCTTTTCTCTTCAACAACTGCAATTTGATGTGAATAATCAGAAAAGAAGAGGAAAGGAGTGTTGTGGTACACAATTGCGATTCAGTCCTTGGTCTGAGAATTTTAATGATGGTTTTTCGAGGGGGGGAGGAGGTAGTACGGGAGTTGTTTGAGGG
This sequence comes from Berghia stephanieae, assembly GCF_034508935.2. Taxonomy (NCBI): domain Eukaryota; kingdom Metazoa; phylum Mollusca; class Gastropoda; order Nudibranchia; family Aeolidiidae; genus Berghia; species Berghia stephanieae. The sequence continues at coordinate 34,781,389 of NC_088365.1, forward strand.
GAGTCATTATAGTTGTGTTGACACTGACAGGTGGTGAATTTGTGTGTGGTGTTGGTCACATGTTTGTGGGGGTGATTGCGTGTTGCTCCAGTTTTCAAGTTTGACAGTTAAACCTGTCTGGGCAGTTTGAGCCTTTCAACCAAGTGGCTCCATCTTCATCCTGCTTTTCTGTTAGGATCTGCTTCACCTACCCACTAGGAAGTTGGGCACGAGGTTTACATCCTTCAGACAAGTCTATTCCAATACTATCGAGCTCCGTCTGCCCAAATTTGAAATCAGAATTGTCTCTCTCCTAGATTGTCTGCCTTCCAAGGCTCGCGAGATCAGTCTTTGCTATTTACCCATAGCTGGGAGGCTGGTTCATGGGCACTAGGGTGTGTTCCACATGACGGTGGGCCTTCATGCCGCTTGTTAAGGGGGATCAGATTCTCATTCCTTTTCCACTCATACCGCCGGATGCTCAGTCCGTGAGTGAAGTTTAGCCTACTGCTGGCTGGAGTTCACATCAGTTGTTATCAGGATATGGTTGTGCTACCCATGGGTGATAGCCTCAAACCACTTCACCGGGAAATGCCAATCATGAGTTCTGTGTCAGAGACTGTGAATCAAGGAGGCTCTAATCCCTGTTGGTCTCATGCAATTGCTGGGATGGTGAAATTTCGAACCAAGGTGGTGAACTAGTAGATGTTAATAGTGAGAATCAATAAATGGAAAACTTCTTATCATATAGATGGTAAAAGTAGCAATAGAGCATAGTTGACATCACACTCCTGTTTATTTTTGTTTTTTCATAATTGTTTTGCCAGTCAGAAGAGGTTATGAGTTCTCATCTCATTGTTTGAGTTGGACATTTGTATCCGGGTTATAGTTATTTTCCAGCCACAAATGGTTAGAAATTGACACTGGAAGGTGTTGGTGGAAGTCTGGTGTCTCATTACTATCAAAGAACAGTACAGGTTTCAGATTCTATCAAAGTATTGTGTGTGTGTGTTTTTCAATGTCTTATCCAAATATACAACTGTCTTATATATGAAAGAAAACAAAGCAAACAGAACGAATATTCAATAATTGTAAAACAGACCAGAGCCTTCAGCGAACTATTAGTGGAAGTGAACAGAAACAATTCAATATTGTGGCATCCTCTAATACTAGTTTAGCTCTTAATGTACAGTCTCAGATAGAGGGTGCATTTTATCAGACCTGCAAAATATTGCTCAAGTAATCGGGGGGGTGGGGGGGGGGGGATTGTTGCGATAAGAAAAAGGTAACAGTCATAGCCTCTTCTTGCACTTGATTTTTTTTTTTTTTGTGTTGTTTTGTTTTTGTTTTTTTGTTTTTTCATTTTTGCAAAGCTTTAATTTTTTATGACGTTTAAATGGGGATTATAAATCACATTTTATACATCAGTTTTATCTTGTTCTTTCCATCAAATTGTAAATTTAAAATATTTATTTGATGGAGGAGTTGCACATTTTGTCTTTCACCACAGTTTTTTTTTTGTTTTAATATGTATAATTATGACAATAATATTTAATTGATCTTTAATGTGATACAGTGGAGGATAGATAACTCACTCAAGGGTGAAGAAGATAATATATTTTTCATATTCCAAAAAGTTCACATATGTCCTACTATTAAGCATAATTCACCATTCCCCCCCCCCCCCCCCCCCCCCCCCCCCTTTTCCAACTTGGTGTCTTATTCATCGAAATTCACCAGTTTCTTGCATGACAGCGTAATTATTGGTTAGCATCACATCTACTACATGAGGAGTGCTATTCTGTGGTGTTTACTTTATTTTGCACTTGTGCCCAGTGGCTGCTCGTGTTTATTGATATTCATAATTTTTAGGTTTGCGATGTCACTAATTGTTGTTATCAAGAAAAACTGAAGATCATCCCCCACTGCAAGTTTGCAACTTAATTCATCTCCAAAAGCCATCTTGACCTTTTAACATGTTTGGTTGTACCAACTGAATGAGCTGCAAGTGTTAAGTGATTTTTTTTGCTCAACTTTAGTTATTTACAGGATAACTTGCAGGAGACAAAAATATACATTGGGCGTTGTTTACATTTAAATTCAAATTACCCATCATAGAGATATCCACCCTTCACTGTATTAGACATTGGGTCGAGTCATTTTTAGGAATCACAATGATACTCTTTGTCTTTCATACACAACATACTTTACATCTGCTGATGTACCAATAGTCTTTCATGACTCATTGTCTTCTGCCTACCGTTCATTTTTTTATATTGTACTGCTGGATTTTTATTTGTTTTGGTGTCAAAATGCATTGGAATTACCGTGGAGATATTCTCATCTGACCAGCCGTTCATGCTCTGTGTATTTTTATTTCTTTGATGTTTTCCAAATGTCATAAATTAGAGAGTCAAAATGAGCAAAATTGTTAAATTTCCTATTTTTTTAAGGGGCGGTTTGGGTCTAATTATTAGGAAAATCCTTCAAATTAATGATTTTGAGATTTTGGTGGGAAACGGTATTTTATTATCTTAGAGATAATATTATTGAAGTCCAACTTCTTAAAATAGACTATAAAGGCATGAAAAACACAGCCGAAAAGGGTACAGGTAGTAAGAAAAGTGTGAAAAACTGAAAGCTATTTTGCAATTTTCTCAATATGTCATTTTTCTAAGGGTATGGGATACTGTGTCAAACGTTTCTCTGAATCTGTTCAATGAAATTGTCAGAAAATTTCCACAGTTATCACAGAGATAATGTATTATATCACCATAGAGAGATTAAGGTACGTGTATTTTGAATTATAATCCAAATTATAAATTTTTAACATCAATTTTGTCATAACATTTTGATTCTCAACTTTGTAATGGTCTAATAAAAATTCCATAAGCTAAAGCTGTACGTTCTCTCTCCGGTGACACACTATGCTACAATGTTGATAGGATGGAAGAATATGGAGGATATTCCTTCATTAGTTTTTGTGGAACGTTTGCCACATGGTTGTTATTTTTTTTTTATGCCAGACCCCCAAATTAGGTCGCAAAACGGAAATCAACACAGATAATTTACATTTTTCACCAAAAAATGTTGTTTTTTAACCTATAATGACGATGCAGAATAATTAAAACTGCCCAATAATAGGTAATTAATTTTTTTTTTAGAAAAGACCCAAACCGCCCCTTAAATTGTGTTTAAGAACCCACACTCATTCTTCTGATTTATAGCATATTTAATTAATTTTAAAATATGAATTTAATTTTCATCATTAAGTTAGAAATGCCAGGTTTGGGCGTTGAATATACTCAATGTGTATTTTAGAGACAGGCTGATGGAAATTTTTAAGTCCTCTGACTCTGTGGAACATCATTTGCTTTATTTATCTCTGTTTTAAAAGAGTATAGAGATTTGACATAATTTAGTTTTAAGTACAGGAGCTATCCTTAAAATTTAGACTTTAGTAATTAGTTGCCTATGGCAGGTTTTCACGTTTATGAATTGGTTTCTATTTTTTATGTCATATGAAATTGATTTGTTAATTATAATTCATTATTTTTTTTAATGTCGTGTTGCAATAAAATCATAACAGTAGTGGTATGATATAAATTACATTGTCACGTGTTATATGGCTATTGGTCTTTTTACTGGGTGGGGTCCTTTGGCCTCTCATGATTGGCAGGAAGTCATCTGTTGTGTCTTCTATTCCCCTACACCTTTTTTCTTAGTTTCTTTCTGTCTTTGAATGGGATTACTTGGTTTTGTCCTGACCCAGTCCTTGACCGAAAGGGAATCAGTCAAATGTATAGTGTTAGTTTTGAGAGGTGATTTTTTTTCCTTTTAAACCAGCTCTCTGTTATGTAATGATCTTAAGATTTTTGTTTCGAACATATCTTGTAATTATTTGGGTGTGTTCCCCTTAGTGGGATCCTGTCCTGATATCTGGATGAGACTTTTTGGTGATCTCAAACTAAGTACATTGTTGGTATGCTCTTAGAATATACATCTACCCTATTTTAGACCAATTCCCCTTTATGTTAATTTGTTTTTTTGGTGCTTTGATTATAATTCTATAATTTTTTTACTATCACATTTTCTCCCATTGTACCGGCGCTGATAATATGGCCTACGTGTGTTGCAAGCGCTGTCAACCTCTTGAAATAATGATTTTTTAAAAACCGAACAAAAACAGATCTTTTGACCTACAATGGTGGCCGAGGATGTCAATGTTGCCGTGTTTTCTATCCCCCTATATTTTCCAGGTCAGTCTATCGACTGGTCACGGCTATTAGCATAGTTTGTGTTGCTCTATACTGGATAAAACGCATTCCACTTGATTTGGCTTTTTGGATTTTCATTGTTGCGCTCTAGACTATATGCTGTAAACGTGCATGTAGCAGCGATATAGCACCATTGAGGTGGTGTAAGAATATCCCAGCAAGGCCAAACGTATAACAATACAAAGACATTTTGCTGGATGGAGTCTGTGTTCTGAGTTGCTTTCTGTCTTTGTCTTGGAATGGGAATATTAATCATGGCAGGGGGAGTGGGGCTTGGAACAATGTGACCTCATCGGAAATTTTTTCCCCAGCGAAATCGATGTTTTGGCATCACTGAACGAGTGTACATCAAAGTACTTAATTTGAGAACACCCAAAAGTCCTATTCAGACACCAGTACAGGATCTCACTCAAGTGTTTACAAGAATATTATAAACAAAAAGCGCATTACAACAGAGAGATGATTTACAAGGAAAAAGTATCACCTCCCAGAACTAATACTATTACATTTGATTATTTCCCTCTCAGGAAAGGGCCGAGACCAGTGATGCCAAAACTTCGGTTTCACCGGAAAAAAACTCCAGTCTGGAGCAAAAAATTCCGGTGAGGTCAATTTGTTCCCTTCCAGCCACCACATTATCACTGTGCCACTACTACTACAACCACCACCAGTACCACTAATACTACAACCACCACCATTACCACTACTGCTTCAACCACCAACGCCACATCATTATCACTAGCACTGCTACTACAACCATCACTACCACCACCACATCATCATTACCACTTCTACTACAACCACCACCACCAACAAATCATGACTACCACGACCGACGACCACATCATCACCTCTAGCACTACTGCTACAACCATCACCATCACATCACATCATCATCACTACCACCACCACATCATCATCATCGTCACTACCACTACTACTACAAGCATCATCACTACCATCACCACCACATCATCATCAGCACTATTACTGCTACTTCATCCAACACCACCACATCATCATCACGACCACCACCACATCATCATCACGAACACTACTACTACAACCAAATCATCATCATCAACAGCGTAACCTCCTGCCCACCATGGGAGATCAAAGACTCCACCTATAACTGAGCGAGCTGAACAAATTGTTGTTTTTAACAGAAAACAAAATTTATTTCCAGTACAAATAAATAATAAACATAATAGTATATAGATGCATAAATTTCCATGAAGGAGGACTGGTTTATAATACAGTCGTGGAATGTATATGGATGAAAAGACACAGGTTCAATTATATCAAACAAAATATAACTTATTGTAATGTAGGATATATTATATAAACACATTTTCCACACATTCAAAGTAATTCAATACATTGGTGGGCTACATTGGCAAAATTGAAACTCCTATTCCATAATAAATGTTCATAATAAGCACACATTTCCATTATTATTATACAGCGTATTTATCAGATTCAGTCATGCTTACTCGATGACCTTTTACATGTTTTGATAATTAAGATCTTAAAATTTAATAGCACTGTAATAAAATCCATTCACAAGGGCCCCTTCACATTTTAGTTACTCATTGTAGTCAAATGTCAACTTTGCACACTTATTAGCCACACCAGAGCCCTTTTAACTGATGCAGCACTTAATGATCATTTCTGCGTCTGTGGGAAAGAAGATTGTTGTAGTTGTTTACAACTCACAAGAAGAAAATGGGCATCAGTGCCTGCAACACTCTTGGTTAACATACTCCTTAGAAAAAAGTAAGATAAAGCATAAAAAAAGCAATCTACCCATGGCCTGAGCCCAGCTTTAAACTACTCAAAGTCTAACAACTAACACAGATGCAGAGAGAGAAGAAAAAAAAAAAAGGTAATGGGAAAAATCAAAAGTTACATATCAGTCAGTTTATCAGGGCTGGTTCAAAACATTTGTGACAGGACAAAAGAAGATTCAAGAGAAAAACATGAGTTCCCACGAGGAGAAATATGAATAAATTTGATAGCAAAGTTTTCTACCCAGGAAAAGGAAAACATGGGAGATGGGAATAGACATAAACAGACAGAAAAGATGTTTTTATTCTTATGGGTTTTAATTTTAGCATCAGCAAAAAGGAAGACAACGGAGGCAATGTTGTAGATCTAAAGTTAAAAGCAAGATAAAGGGGAATGATTCAAATAGGAAACAGAAGATTCCAAGACAATCCAGCAAGGTACCTATTTGTATTTGACATTAATTAACTCCCACCCAGGTACAAGCAAAGGATCCCGCTATGAAGGATACACGCAAAAGATGACAAAACACAATATATTCAAAACTAAGAACAATAATAGTTCATAATATATAGAGATGATTTACTAAGAAAAATATATCATCTCTCCAAAAAGAAAAATGTAATAAACATTTGACTTTCTCCCAACCAGCTCAGGATCCCCCACAGAACCAGGGAAAAAGACAAGCCATCTCTGTCCAGAACAAAGACCGATAACAACATGGAAAACAGAAATGGAGATTAGAAGACAGCAAGTGGCCGCTTTGCCCACCATAGTAGATCAAAGGACTCCAGTCAGGGACAGAAAAGAAAGCCAGAGTGGAAAAACTTAGGAACCACGAGAGTGGGCATTTAAAATTGCTACATTTAGTTGCAACAAATCAGCCACCATTATACCAATGCATTTACGCAAAATAATAAACTCTAAATAAATCTTCAAATAAGCTTCACTGATACAGTATAAAAATTACATTCACATCTTGAAATGATTATAATTGATAGGGGAATTTGTTCAAATAGGAAACAGATGTAGATTCCAAGAGCACACAATCAAAGTACTTAGTTTGAGATCACCTAAAAGTCTCATCCAGACACAAGCACAGGTCCCAACTAAGAGAGATATACTCAAATGTTTACAAATCATATATAATACGTCTCTCTCTCTCTCTCTCTCTCTCTCTCTCTCTCTCTCTCTCTCTCTCTCTCTCTCTCTCTCTCTCTCTCTCTCTCTCTCTCTGCTTTCCTCAAGGTGAAGGATCATAGCAAGGGCCTGGGCAAAAACATTTTTAAAATTCAAGTATTAGGACAGACAGCCAAAATGGGCAGTAACAGACATCTGGGATAGTGAAGGTTTTAAATAAATAAAAATATGTTGTATTGAAAATCGAATTTAACTTGATTTCATATCTGCAAATTTCACCAAAGTTCTTGTTTATTCATTATTAGATACCACAAACAATACATAAACCTGGCCTTTTCATTCTCGGGTATTTGGTTCAGGGAAAAAAAAAAGAAAACAAATATTTGTAAATAGCAGGCAAAGTATAATTCTTACGAAAGACCAATTTTCATCATCTGATATTTAGAGGCAAGAGCAAGACTAAAAGCTTTGCCAATCCTTTACAGCTACTAGTATTAATTTGAACGATGCCTAATTTGAAAGCCAAAGCAGTAAATAACAACTATGAATGAACAGTGTCGAATAAAAGCTGTACAGTCCATTAAAGTTAGTAAAGAAGTAAGAGGAGTACTAGTTACTTGAAACAAAAATTACTTCTGAAAGATGTGCATGTCATGTTGAATTACAATGTTAAAAGAAAGTTTATAGAGGTTATTCCATGCATGCAACACTTATATTTATATATCACTTCAGTATCAGTAAAATTTAATACAATAGAATGCAAAAAAAATAAAATAAATATAGCTACAGTGCAACCCCTGGATAACGATATCGCCTAGGACCAAAAAATTATGTCATTATCCAGAAGTATAGGTCGGCATTTTCAAGATGTTGGAAAAAGGGGGTGTGGTGAGACCCGTGAATAAATATCAGTGCGATGCGCGGATCAGTGCCTGAGAAAAGACACGTCTGAACAATGTTAAAATGTGTATTTCTCCTGTTTACATAGGGTATACCAGTAACAATTTCACTCTCCAATGTGCATTGTCATTGTTTTGATCATAGGCAGTGCTCGAATGCACTTCAACAAAACTATGTAATAAATCAAGAAAATCAAGTGCCAATAAGATAATATCACACACCAACTCAGCAGATGCACAAATTTAGTTGTGATTTTAATAAAAATCCATCCGATACTGGTGTTGAGTTTTGAATACCGAAATTTTTATTTAAGTGCACCAAAATTTACAAACACTTAAAATGAGTAGATCTACATCTTGTAATAATAAAAATACAACCCCCTACTCCCTGCCCCCCTTCAGAAAAAAAAACTTTAAAAACCGGGTATTTACCACAATAATATCAAATTTGGACTGTCTAGAAAAACAAATGATTTTTCAAATGAAAAAATTAAGTGAAAGAGGCTTTTATTGTTTTCCCGGTTATTCCACCGTATTATAAGACCATAAATATCCATAATTGCCCCCATACGACAGACGTAAGGTATTGCCTGATATTATATCAATTTACTTCCATTGACCTCAGACAGGTAGCTAACACTAATAGGGAAGGTTAATGGACCTTTGAGAGTTCCATCCACTGGCTATGGTTCCGTATGAACTAGCGCTGATTCCACGAAGTGTTGCAAATATGTGTTCTGATTGGTTGGTAACAAAGCGGTCTCAATGGGAGGGGGAAAAAAGCGTTTTGAGATTGGTTAAGAGTACAAGATGATGATGGTCGGGTATCTCAACTGCCAATCATTGTGATAACAAGGTCGCTAAACAGGAATTTTACTTAAATTTACGTCCCTACTTTGGGGGTTTTTATTACTAATAAGATATAGCAAAAAAAATCGGGACCAGAGGTTAATGTCAAAATCCAGGGGTTGTCGTTATCCAGATGTTGCACTGCATAAAGTAGTGAAGACCAAAGTAAGACACGGGGGATGAGTACAACAGATATCAAAAACAGATCCAATAGCATTATATCCTTGTAGCTGGTCTGAATCCCTTAAAACAAATTTCAGTAATACTAAAGCAAACAAAAATAATGATAGATACACCCTTTTATATATGTAAAATAAACTTACCATGTTATATAGGCCTACTATTGCCAATGACCCCCGCGATAATAATATGCTTATTGATGATGTACTTTCGACACTGCACTGTGTCTACCGATGAGGGTAAAGTTTCTGTGTCGAGTTGATGACGTCACTCATCGCCAGCCAACGAGGCATTAGGATTTTTTATTGTAGCATGAGGTAAATAATGAAAAAAAAATTATTTTTTTTAATTTAACGTTGCGACCATTTGTATCAGTAATATTTCTTCTATTTCCTTAAGTCCATAATTGTCCTTACACTTCCGTAACAATTACGGACGGTCCGTAATAATAGGCAGGTATGCTTATCATCTCTAACTAAATCATAAATACATCTGAAATGTGTTCCTTCAAAAAAGACTCCTGATGAACCTCAGTGAAACGGTTGTTTTCTTACTTGCAGTAAGGAAGCCATATAAGAAGGAAGGGTATTTAACTCTAGCTGCCGACATTTCATCTCTTATTGTTTTTAAAATTTTGATTTAGAACGAATCATGAGACGATTGTCAAGCATTTCAACACACAATGAAAATAGATCAAATTCCAAGACAAAGACAGACAGCAATTCCAAAAACAGAAATAGGGGGATAAAAGACACAGAAAGTGACCTCCTGCCCACCGTAGGACGGAACATACTTAAATTATGACTGTATATTATAAAATCATTTAACATTAAATGTCACTGAAAAAATATTTGCAAAAAGAAAATGAAGATCTCTCAACAGTGTATTCCCCTTTAGCTAAGGATCCTTGCCAAGGCCAGGGCAAAATATGTGATCTTAATCGTTTGTTTTTGTTTTTAAGTTTTACGACGCTTGCAACACATTAAGGTCATATCAGCGCCAGTAAAAAGGAAGAAAATGGGATAGTGATAAGTTCTAGAATTACAATTAAAGCACTCAAGAAAAGTTACAACAAGATGGAATTGGTTCGAAAAGGAAACAGATGTAGATTCCAAGAGCAAACCATCAATGTACTTAGTTTGAGATCACCTAAAAGTGTCATCCATACATAAGCACAGGTCCCCACTAAGAGGAATACACTCAAATGTGTACAAATCATATGTTAAAAGTAAGAAAAAAATATCATCTCCCAAAACAATAACTATACATTTGACTGTTTCCCTCCCAGCCAAGGACTCTGGCCAGGGTCAGGACAAAACCAAGTAATCTCATTCCAAGACAAAGACAGAAAGCAAATTGGAAAACAGCTATAAGGGAATAGAAGAAACAGTAAGTACCTCCCTGCCCACTATGGGAGGTCGGGAACCCCATCCAGAATGATCCTAATCCAAATCAAGGAGAGAAAGCTACTACGAAGGAGGTAACCAATAGAGAAGGAAAAGGAGGAATAGAAGAGACAGCATACGTTGACCTCCCCATCCTACAAAGTCATCAAAATGAGAATATTGCTCTAATTCAAACATATTTAAGATATTCAAACTGAAATTACAAAAATAAGGAAAACAAAATAAAATAGTAAAATTGGTTAAGTATATCTGAAAATGTATACAATAAAGAACAAATAAATATTCAAATGCCTCGAAATATGAAAAATAACCCTGGCATAAAGTATCATTATGCATGCATCTCTGAACAATTAGCTTTTTATTGAAAATTCCTAACCGTAATATTTAAATAAACATAACTGTTGTTTCCCCTCCTCACAATTCCTTTTCCTTGCATTCAATTGTGCTGAGCTCCAAAATTCATCTATCTACAATATATTGAAGGACTCTCTGTTTTATCAGTGCCATTGAGATACGTTTTAGATTTTAAAAAAAAAAACAAAGATTTTTCTTTAATAGTTCTGGAGTGTGTATTCAAATCTTTGGAGGTTCTAAAATCGGATGCCCTTAAGGTATCATAATAATAATAATAATCCTTGTGAGTACCTTAGTGGTCTAATGGTATGACACTCGGCTTTGGACCGATGAGACAAAGTTTGGGAACCACAAAGTTGGAAAAAGTTCTTCACTCACATTTTATCACAGGCACGCCTATAGTCCCGAAAATTTGGATGAAAAAAATTAGGGTTACCCTGTAAATTACAGAAGTTTAATTTTTGTCCCTGAACAAAAACTGTTACAAGGGCTTCATGAGTCAATCTAATTTTTAGGGGTAGAGATTTTTTGCAATAGCACCCATGCCCCTAGGTATTGGATCATTTCATTGTCTTTTAAGACCTAGCTATTACTTGATGTATTGTTCCTGAAAAATGAAGTTTTATCCATAAAATGTTTCTGAAATTTGAAATTTTTGATAGGCATGCCTGAACGTAAAACAAGTACCTGGCTGGCAACAGTGCTGTCTCTATTTAAAAGAATTTTATATTGCTTCGCTGGCTGCATACTTTGTCTTACATGTCCAGAGCTGCTGTTGGCTTGTGATCTCATACAAAGTGCTTTGAGCACAATCAGTTGCTATTGCAATATATAAAAGCTCACTTTTTCTGCAACAAATATGAGAGAAAAATAATGTTGTGCTCTAAAATACAATTGAAGACTTTAAAATATGAAGATCTGAACTAAAAATAGCCAACATCACAGGCCGTAAATGTAATATGTATACAATCTTCAATAGTGATTATAAACAATTCACAACATCTTTGTCCATGATTGATTAAATGGTGGAACTCAGATTCAAAAAGATCAGATCCAACAAAATTTAACAGATGACCACAAAAAGCGTAATAATTCCAACAACAAAAAAAGGCAATGAAAGCAAGAAACATACAAATAAATCTACCATATTTTGCTCAACTATTTGGGTTTGAAATGTTAAATTTAAAGATACATTGAAGACAAATAGCCTGGTTAATGTTATTGCCCTCGATTTTTGTTTTTATAAATCACCAATATATATGTTTCTGTACTTCACTTTTCAAACTTGCTAAGATCATTCTCAACAGGTTTGGGAGTTTGGGAAATTTGATTCCATTATGTTGTTATTGTTTTTGTTTTTAAGGGTTTTATGGCGCTTGCAACACATTTAGTTTATATCAACGCCAGTAAAAAGGAAGAAAATGGGATAGTAAAAAGTTCCAGACTTGCAATTAAAGCATCCAAGAGAAAATAAGACAAAGGGGAACTGGGAACATATAGGGATCAGATGTAGATTCAAAGAGCATACCCATCAATGTATTTAGTTTGAGATCACCTATAACTATAAGTCTCATCCGGACACAAGCACAAAATCCAACAAAGAGGAATACATTCAAATGCTTAAATTATACATTCAAAATAACAAATATAATAACACTTAACAGAGAGATGATTTACAAGGAAAAAATATCATCTCCCAAAACAATAACTACGCATTTGACTGTTTCCCTCCCAGCCAGGACTCCGGCCAGGGCCAGGACAAAACCAAGTAATCTCATTCCAAGACAAAGACATAAAGCATGTTGGAAAACAGATATAAAGGGATAGAAGACACAATATGTACCTCCCTGCCCGCTATGGGAGGATTCATTTCTGCAAATAGTCCCAAATATTAAATGTAATTTATATTCTTTGGGGTAAGATTGAATTCTGAATTATTTTAGGAAAAAAATTTTTGATTCTCAAAAGAGAATATTTTGAGCATAACATTTTACAACAAATGTTTGGGTGGCTGCTTAAGCACTTGCAACGTGAGGCTGTTTTTTTTTTTTACGGGTTTTACGGCACTTGCAACACATTTAGGTCATATCAGCGCCAGTAAAAAGGAAGAAAATTCTAGATGTACAATTAAAAGGATGAGAAAAAAGTAAGACAAAGGGGAATGGTAGAAATAGGGAACAGATGTAGATTCCAAGTGCACACTATCAGTGTACTTAGTTTGAGATTACCCAGACATCAGCACAAGATCCCACTAAGAGGAATACACTCAAATGTTTACAAACCATATGTTTTTTTTTGTTTTTTTTTTTAAACAGTATATAACAGAGAGATGATTTACAAGGAAAAAAAATTCATCACCCTAAACTATAACTATACATTCGACTGTTTCCCTCCCAGCCAAGGACAAAACTAAGTAATCTCATTCCAAGACAAAGACATGAGGCAATTGGAAAACAGATACAGGGGCATGCAAGACACAACTCAAGTACCTCCCTGCCCACTTTGGGAGGTCGAGAACCCACCTAGACATGAGGCTGTGATAATATTAATTTTTTTAAATAATTTTTATCACAAAAACACCAATCAGTAAGAATATGCCAATAATTTGACAATTATGATCTGACTACAATAAATACAACAGATATTTGCCTTTTGATTTCACTTTCTTTTTCCCTGGTCCACTGTTTAACATTCGACAAAAAAAAAATAATAAAAAATAACTTATTTTTGTGGGTTTGTAAAATAAAATTTCACTAATAAATATACACAACATCTTGTTTTCAGTTAGACCTTGGATATAACTTAACCCTCAGTCTTCTCGACATCATTATATCAGAGTTACACAATATCGTCATTTATCTTTATCAAATACAAAATTATGCATTTATCATTGATGTATACATACATATAAATATTTATTTATACAAATAATGTGGTATTACTTCTATCCATGGTCCATATAACGGGGAATGTCATCATATAAAATAGAATAAAAAATGTAAAACAGAAGCTAACAATATCACAACAATTGAATAATTCACAATGACCTTGTATAAACATAACTGCTGTTTGCATAAGTAACAGATAAATTGTAAAGAAATGTTAATTTTAGTTTAACATACTTGTTTAAACGTATTTGTTATCTAAAAGGACCATAACATACAATCATAATTATTTTTATCATAATATTTGAAAATAATGATGAGAAATCTTTCAAATGGTAAAGCTTTCTTTTTAATTACAAAAAGCATTGAATATGGAACAAGTCAAATGTGTAAAGTTTCATTTAACAACTATGTTTCTTCGTTGAATTTAGTAAACTTTTTTCCTTAAATCAAAAATTACGTGATTAATTCAATTCAATGCGTTATTTTCATGTCTCAGAAGTTGAGCAAACAGAGTCATAGGCAGGAGGTAAATCATTTTTGTAGGAGTCATCAGATGGATTGATTCCTCCACTGCTTTCTGCAACGACATCATCATATGATGGAAGACCATAGAGCATGCCGGGTTGTGTGGGACTCCAGGAAACATTATTTTCATAAGGTGGGGCATTTGCTATGTCGTACTGGAAGCCCTGATTTGGAACTGAGACTGGAATGACAGAATATCACAGAAAACAAAACTAATTTCAAATCAATTATTACCACTTATGCCAAAATTGAATTCATGCTCTAAAAATACCACATATGAATGATTCAGGATCTCCTCAGACTAACACTAATATCTAGATGAGTAAAATTTTGAATCTAAATTCAAGAAAATAACTCCAACAAAAAAAGAATGAAAGTTAGAAGACCAGACACTGATATTGGAATATGCTAAGCCTGACAATGAGAAGTCCTTTATTTTATTACCCTACTTTCATATGACTAGTCATGTTGATAAGGAAAAAGACTGATGTGCCTATATCTTATTAAAAGTACACATACTATTTTCCTCACAATGATTGAAATAAATAGACTTTCCTTGCTGCATTATCATCTAACTAGATTTTACTAATGTTCAGCCTAGAAGATGTAACCAAAATTTTAGGTTTTAATCTAGTTCACAATGATTGAAATAAATAGACTTTCCTTGCTGCATTATCATCTAACTAGATTTTACTAATGTTCAGCCTAGAAGATGTAACCAAAATTTTAGGTTTTAATCTAGTTCATCTCCCCCCCCCCCCCCCCCCCCCCCTAAATCACAAATCTAACATGTTTCGTGATTTAGTTTACCATTAGAATTGATTCTATCATTATGACTATGACTATGACACAATCATCTCCATTTAATAAAATCATCATGATGCTCAAGGCACCTTACAAAATCAAGTGATACGAGGATGGTTGCCAACTAATTGTTAAAATAGGTTGCAAATCCAAATCCAAAATGGTTCAAAAATCTTGACACAGGTATTCAAGTTAAGGAACAAAATAATTGACTATACTGTAAACCTATAACACTCAGGATTGACATGTACAGAGAATAAAATACAAAGATAATCCAGGCATCAGCTCCAGTGCAGCAATGCAAAGTGAGTTAGAAATAGAGCTTTAGCGGAATTGCTTTATAAGGGTTTTGCAAATACTGATTCTTTTATGGGAATGTCTCCCAAACTCCTAGCCGCTTGGTTTGGTTTGCACTTATAGTTTTATTGAAATTTGAGTAGCGATGTTCTTACAGCTTTTATGGTGGAAATGGTTTATTCTGCATTAACAATAATATAAAGGGAAACTTGTATTTGAAAACAAAAAATCACTGTCACTGGTAAACTGTGATTTAAATTAAATACTATCTTTTAAATATACACACACACACACAAGTTCGGACTAAAGGCCAAAGGTATGGCCTATCTCAATTTATCAAATTAATATATAAAGTGTTGCTATTGGTTCTTTGTTGTATATTTTTACATTGTTGTGCATTTGCATATATAATATATATATGTATACATTGTCGCTATAGATTCTCAACTTTGTGTTTATACATTGTTATGCACGCCACGTCTGTAAACGAATTTCCATTTTTTTGGATGAATAAAGTATATATTATTATTATTATTATTAAAGAGTTAATTGCAAAGTCCATCATCCTGTGACACTCCTACCTCATTTGCCAATCATAAAAAAAGGAAACAGCAATCAGCAATGCTGAGATAAAAAAAGGAAGAAAGAAAAGAATTTTTAAAAAGAGAACAAAACCCAGAAACAATGTAACCCTTTTCAGGCGAAATTCGATCTTACTTTGACCCAACACCAGATCTTACCATTTTCATCAAAAGGCAAGTAACGGAATGCGATTATCAGACAACCATCTCCCACGAAGGCAACCCCCTTTTTTTTTCATAAACTACCGAGACGAAAAATTATGCAATAAATATAAACAATTCAATAAATATCATTGTTGATTCGTGGAGTCCCTATTTTAGGAAAAGTGAATAATATGTAATTCCATTTCGTAGGAGTGCAAAAGTTAACTTTCTGAGAAATATATCAAATTCAAACTTGCCAAATTTTCACACACAAACCTCAGAATAATTTGCAAATCCAAGATTTAAACAACGATGTGATTTTAATGACGGTAAGTTTTACTGGAATAATAAATTACAGTCAAAATTGGGAAATAGCTGTTAATTAGGGAAATCGGGAATGAGAAGAAAAATTGGGAATTTCATGATAAAATCAAGAGAATTGGCAGTTGGCTTTCCTGTAATTAATGATACAAAACATGAAATACAGCAATAAAGCTTCTATGAAAAATTTGATGCTTGTGATAAAAACATTTGAAAAAATACATTTCAATGGATTCATCACCACTTCATATCTTTTACCTTGTCTATGATGGCCTCTTCGCTGAAGTCTTCTCAGCCGCTTAGCTCTAAATCTTATGCAGCACAGACAAGTGAGACCTAGACATACTAGGCAGATAGCGATGAGTGTGATGAACACAGCCATATAGAGATTGGGAGACCTCTTATCTGTATCATCATCATCTCGATCTATAAATAAATATGGTGAAATAATTTTCAAAAGTGAATCAGAGAGAAAGATAATGAATATCAAATGATAAAAAAATATGAAAGGTAATATTTAGTATGGTATTCAGCTGTTACTTTGAACAAATGACCTCAATAGCAGGTTGTCATTCCAAGTCATCCGAGTGTGTTCAGTAATACATAACATGCATCTTGCTGTCAGGTTTCCTTTTTTTACAATTTCTGAATACAGTGTAAAATATTTTAGGAATATGAAGCTCATTTAAGTTATAAGCAATGGAAGAACAGAATCCCATAACAAAAAGAGTGTTCTTTACACACTTTCAATTACAGCAGTCCTTCAAGACCCATAATCTCGGTTTTTCAACATGAAATGGGCAGTAATAGGATGCTAAGTGGACAAAAGGGTCAGAGAAAATCAAAACAACCTTGACTGCAAGACCACTTAAATTATATCAATATCATCAAATCTGATCTCTCTCCAGCATTGACAACTCGCATATTCCAGTCATTTTAAGGACTAATCTTCAATCCGTAATACCTCAGCATTAGTTCTTTGCAATGCCTTATTTAATGCAACATTTTTATTAGATAGGACATTTGTAATTAGATCAGCATTACAAAATATTTCACAATCCACCTGAGATGATGAACTTTATTAAAACACACAAACTGTTGAATTATATGGGAAAAGAAAACTTAGTGTCTAGGACAGCTGAGTTAGATGTCATGACCCACCGATTTTCATCTGTTGGTTTGTCTTGGGAGACACATAGATTACCCAGTAACCCAGTCGTGAAATATCCACAAACTTGTTGAATTACATATTTTGTACTGGCGAAATTTTCATGGCTTTTGTTGTTGGTTTTTCTTTTTTTGCCCTTTCATACCTGTGTTGCAAATATTCAGCCTACAAACACTACATCAAAGACTGGTTCTCATGCTTGGTGAAGATTGATGTCCAAAAATGTATGGACAAAATCTCTTTTGAGCACAGTTGTATATTTTAGCCTTTCAAATAAATAAGCCTTTTTTTCTCCTGAGTTTGTTTCATTAGGTAAATAACAGTTTTTGACATAGTAACAATATTAGAGAAGAAAAAAAAATCTAACCCTCTCTTGCAGTATCATTATATGCCATCGCAGCATACTAAATACTATTTAAAAGATTAAACAGAATCAACAAACAAAATGAAATGAAAAAGAGAAATAAAAGTGTATAGACTTCCTCTGGGCTTGCCTCCATCTCCATCCGATGGTTCCCAAGTATCAGAAATAGAACATACCCTCAAATATAAAATAATCAATTACACTTACCAGGTGGTGGAGTTTGCCTTATGTCTAGACTGAGAGCAAAGTTGCCCCTGCATACCCTGTAACTGTAAGGAAAGACCTCAAAATACAATCTAGGTGATCCATTTCTTCTACTGTATGTATCACATCTCTGCATATCCCCACCAGGTGATCTGTCCAAAGGCATCTCAATCCCTGAACTCCCTGATGACAGTCGTACATTAACATCACAGTCAAAATCGTTACTGAAGTAGACGACTTTTAAGCAAGCACGCATGTATGAGTAAGGAGTAGGTACCATCTTGCCAAGATTACATTTGTGCTTTGATCCTTCCGTAATCACCTTGATTAGATAGGAATTATTTTTTGGGATCTCATCTATGGTACACCAGTCCAAATTTACATCAACTGAAAACAATAAGAAGTATCATTTTTGTCAATTAATAATAACCAAGGCACATAACTGAATTTTTCTATTTTTACACATTTGAAACTATGGTCTTCAAAATGAAAAATATAAAAGCATGAATAGAGAAAACGATGATGATTAGTGAGAACACCTTGACTTTCTGCAATATACTCTAATATGATAGGTTGCATGGCCTAATTTTGATCTGATAGATATAATTTAATTGTATAAAAAAGGAGATTTCTGAGGACCCGGCAATGTCTTAACCCTAACATTGCAAGCCATTTTTGAGTTGACTGCATGGCCTTTGCCAAGCTTTTGTCTACATTTTACAAGAAAATAGGGTAGTTTCAGGAAAAACCATATAACTCCTAAAGAACACAAGGAGACAGCTTCATGAAATCTTTGGAGAATGTTTATGAAATGTATTTATCACAGACTTGCCAAATTCAAAACTTAGTCATTTTAATGTCAATTTTTAGTAATTTGACAAGGAAATTCGTAATTTCTGAAATTGTGTATGAACAACCACAATATTATTATTATTATTATTATTATTATTATTATTATTATTATTATTATTATTATTATTATTATTATTATTATTATTATTATTATTATCATCATCATTATTATAGTAGTAGTAATAGTAGTAGTAGGAGTAGTCGTTGTTCTTCTTCTAATTATTATTATTATTATTATTATTATTAGATCAAAACTATAAGCAAGTCACATGACTTCAGGCAGCCATCTTGGATTTCAGAGAAAGGGATAATGTCAAGGTCTTTTTTTCTTTTTTTTATACTGTTTTTCATACAAAATATTTTAACAGGGTAGGTCAATGGAGTGTTATAATGAATATGAAGCGAAATGTACATGCTAGTACTTTTATTTTGTCTTGAAGTACCGAGTAGAGTTGCCCCCCCCCCCCCCCCCCCCCCGTTTTTTTTTTTTTTAATTTTTTATTTTATTTTACACAATCAACTGCCTCTTGGAAAAAAAAAATCAAATGAGTTTGTTATATCCACCGTAATTCTTGTGGTGGAGTTGGCAAAAGGCAAATGTCAATCAGCAGCAAGGTCATTCTCATCTCTTGATAGTACTGAATGATATCAGTATCACCAGAACCACCCACATCAGGTACATTGAAAATGTTGCAACGCTACAGTCACTGTCTGAGTCTCTATCATCAATTACAAGGTAGCTAGACCACAAATTAGCAATGTCAGTTTCATAATCTATTAACAGCTGATTCTTCATCTGAGCCCATCTTGAAAATTGTTGTAGATCATTGAATAAAAAGCATAAAATGAAGCAAATTGCAAGAATGGCCCTGTAAATATAACTGAATGAGCTTAGAAAAGCTTTCTGGGCAAAGGGAAATAACTCGAAATCCTGCTGCATTGTACATTGTTGTATTCACGGTAATTCCAACTACATTTTCATTTTTTACTATTGTCGAAGTTGGCCAAGCCCCTGCAACATGTCATATTCAACATTTGTCAAAATTGGCAACATAAGTTAAACTACTTATCAAATACAGTTTGAATTTCTTTTTTGAATACAAGAATAAATATTTCAATCTAAAAAAAATATTTCAAAATAAGAAAAGTTGTGCTGTGTTTCAGCAGGTATTTGGAATCCAGAAAAATCAAAGCAGCCCCTAAATTGAACCATTCTTGACATATTGTTGTCTATAGAAAATCTCAGCCAATTAATTAGAATGCATGTTGATTCAAACAAAACAAAACAAAAATCTAAGGAATAAGAGTTGAACAACCCAATATTCCTAAATGAACAGAAAGGTTCATTAATCATGCAAATAATATTAATGATGAGTCATGTCAAACACTTCGGGGGAACACAAGAAAAAGGAAGAGGAAGATGCTCAAATCCTTATCTAATTTACCAGGTTTCACACAACTTTCATCTCAAGAAACAAGAAAAGCAGATGTGTGTATTAAATGTTTTAAGTGTTTTACAGCGCTTGCGGACATATCATACCCAGTAAAAAGAAAGAAAATAGGATGGTGAAAAAATTCCACAATTACAAGTAAAAGCACAAAGAGAAAGGAAGATAAACGGGAAATGATTCGATCAAGGAACATAAGTAGATTCCAAGAGCATATTTTTCATAAACGTTGATAAACCAGACATTATGAAACTTGAAAAAGACTAACAAGATTGGAAAAAGACAAAAAAGGTGGAATTGTTAATCAGAAACAAAAAAGACAAAGAAAGACAAAAACATCTGTCCACAGCCACTCTCAATAAGCTGAGACATGTATGGCTTAGAAACAACAGACTGAAAAGAAAAGCAAAAATAAAGCTGTACAAGAGCCTTCTTAAATCAGTACTTATTCACAACTGTAGAACATGGACACTAACAAAAAGCGAAGAAGATCAACTAGATGCCTTCCATAGAAAACAGCTCAGGATAATTCTAAATATCAACTACCCAACCAAAATAAGTTCAAATCGCTGTACATAAAATGTGAAGAAACACCACTATCGATTCATATTTTGGAAACAAAATGGAGAGACAGAAATATTACAGCAAATAAGGTAGTGATGCTATTCTTTACACCAAGCAAAGATAATGAACACAAAGGCAGATCCACTACAAGCATACAATATGATAAATAAAGACCTCAAGCACCTCGATGATACACAAGAACTTCATAGTGGCCAACTTTTCAAAGAGCTAAAACGGGACCTCCTAAACTATGACACAAAATCGTCATGATTCACCCCCCAACAACAAAAAACAGCAGTATGTGTTTGGACCATTGTTATATAACATAATCTAGATATATCTCTTTCTTTCCATGATTTAAAAGCATAATGATTTAAAAGCATAATCCTGGGATATGCAAGGAGCATGAATACACCCAAATGTTTATAAATCATGTTCAAAACGAAAAATATAACTGACAGTAAAGAACAGAGAGATGGTTTACAGGGGAAAATATCATCTCCCTGAACTTAACTGTACATTTGACTGTTTCTCTCTCAGCCAAGGGCCAGGAAAAAAAGAAGACAGAAAACAACTCAGAAAACGCAGCAAGTGATCTCCTGTCCACCATGAGAAGTCAAAAGACCCCCACCCAGTATGAGTGGGTGTAATGAGAAATTAGGGAGTAGGCACCAGTGTAAGATAAAGATCTGAGCAAGTGTGTATGAAACGGTGCCAGACAAAGCAAGAAAGAAAAATACAAGAAAAAAACAAAAAACATGTGCAATGGAAGCACATCTGACCAGTAATCAGGAGGTCTGAGTTCGATCCCCAGTCAAGGAAGACTGATTTTTTGGGATGGTTGTTTTCTTGTATTTTTCTTTCTTGCTTTGTCTGGCACCGTTTCATATACACCTAATCAGAGATGCCATGCAGAAAATGTGCTTAATATATTATCAGTCACAATCCAGGTAAAATGAAGAATAGATAATGTGCGTTTGGCTAAGAAGCTCACAACATTGCCATCTGGAAGTATAATGGACCGACACACAAAACTATATGTAACCTTAAACGTTTATAGTCTGGTTTGATGAGAATTACTCATAAACGGGGACGGCAAAGAACAATAAAAAAGACCAGAGTGACGTCAACTTCATTTTATCTATAGGCTCTACAATAATGCATCCTAAACTGTTTACTTAAAGGTGCTGCCATGAGTAGTTATATTCAATTCATTGCAATCTTGAATGTTTTGAGAAACAAATTTTTAGACAGCGTATATAGCTGAAATTAAAAAAATTCTATTTTACTACTAGTATAAGATAATACAATAAATCTGTGTATAATTCAAATAGGCAGTTTCAGTTGGAAAAGATACTATGTAATTTATTGGAATGCAGCATAAAAGTGTATTATGACAATAGTAGAAGCATTATTCAAAGAAAACACTTACTAATAGGACTCTGAGGTACTGATTTCACAGTGCCCAGTCTGATTGTGTTGGTGAATAAATAGTCCAAAACCTCTGGACAGATTTTCACAGATGGTCTCACAGATAAGGATACTGATAAATAGTTCAGGTTGGGCTTGGTACAAACATAATATGGTGAACCTTCAGGTCTAAGACGTGTAATGGTGAAAACTTTCTGAAAATACAAAACAGGAGGGAAAATGAATACTTTTGCTGTGAATAATGTTTAATGTATATCAATGTAATTATTGAGGATAATTTTATTCGTTAGACTTTTAAAATATCTACAAGACACTCAAGTCATTTATTTTTAACCTTTTCATAAACGTTTTTGCCAAAAAGCCGCAAATAAATACAGTTATGTTTGCATTGCTGATGCTGCTCTCTTGTGTAAATCGTTAAAAACACACTTGTCAAGTAAGAGTAGAAGACGATTAAAAAAACAAACCATTATTTAATTAAACCTTAATACAATACAACACCAAACAAGTCTTTATCTACATGTAGGCCACGTAGTAAATAACTCATTAGGGACCTAATATAATATGTGAAGAATTAAAAATAATAATAACAAAACTTGAAAAATTGAGCTTTTATATCGTGCAATATCCACTAAACATGCTCAAAGCGCTTTACAAGGGGTCCCTGGCCAACAGCAACACACAGCATGTAGGACAAGACATGACACTATTAGGCGATATTACAATGTTTTCGGACAGATACAACGCTTTTAACGACCAGATACTCATTTTACACCTGATTATGGTGAGAGAATGTGAGTAAAGAGCCTTTTCCAAGGACTCAACTATGCAACGAGCAATGCTCGAACCCAGGACTTTCCGAAAGCAAGTGTCATACCACAAGACCACATAGCCGAACAACAACAACAACAACAACAACAACAACAACAATAATAATAATAATAATAATAATAATAATAATAACAATAATAAAATAATAAAAATAAGAGAAACAGCTAGGAGCACCTTTCAATTACAATAACAATGCAAAATGCATACAAATCGTAAAAATTACCATCCATACCAATTGATATAAATAAACAATAACTGAATTCAGTCCATCAAATATTTTCTTTAATGAAACAAGTTTAAATGTTTCCCTTAAGGTTTAAAGGTAGCTTCGGTATTGCAGAGCCATTAAAAAAAAAGCTTTGATAATTATTAAATCTTTCTTTGTTGGAAATAATGTATTTTACAAAAGTTTTTTATGTATTTTTCCATGAATAAGACATTGTAAAAATATACAGTAAAAACTGGTTAAACCAAAAATCTCTGAAACGAAAGTAAATCAAAATGTCATTTCTTTCTATCTGTTACCCTAGTATCAATAAACCAAAAGCCACTGTGCTCAAACTATCTTTGAACCGAAAAAATATTACTGAATAAGCTAAAATTCCTGTTAGAAACCGTTACACAGTGCTCTCTTGTATATCCATTCAACACCGCTCACACACCTCCCTTGAAACCCTCTTCACTTTGCCACCAATCTTACCCCCCCCCCTCCTCCCCTTGCCCATACTAATTCAAAACACTTTATTCGTCTGTGCTCTCTACTCCTCCACTCACTCCCTCCTCCCAACCATACCAGTCCATTCTTACTTGATGGTGAGAACACAATGTGCTGGTTGAGAGCAATAATGGCGTAACTCCATAAAGATGACAAAGTTATAACACTACTGCTTTCTTTGGCACCTTCACCTACTACCACGAAGCTTGTTTGTGTGCACATATACATTCAAACAACCTCTCCACACACAAACTAACACAAACATACTGCACTACTTAAACCACAATATCACAAAGTTGAACAATTTGATGGAATTCATTGTGTGACAGTGGGATGAATGATAGCAGTGGGATAACATTATCCTTTGAAAATTATGGTATCTTTATGAGGTATACTTAAACCAGAGTAGATACCAAGTCCCTCTTGAATTTCGGTTTAACCAGTTTTTAGTGTATACCTAAGTTTCCTGCTTTTCCTGCAAAAAAGATAATTTATATGTAATTTATTTAATTTCCTTGTCAATCACAATGAAATTGTTTTGAATGGAGGTTGTGAGCCTGGAATGAGACTACTTCATTTTGAAAAGCCTTGATTGAAGGCCTTTGCAATGAGGGATACAATCAAATGGTGTGTGCAAAGAAACTGTTGAAGTTGAAGCAATAAAGTAGGGCTTTGTTCATTGTTATTTTAACAATGCTTTATGTCACCCCAGTGCCGGGAAAAAGGGAGATATTAGGATGTCAAAGTAATAAAGATATTGAATTTAATTGTCCTTAGATTATTCACCTAAAAAAAGATTAAGACAAAGGACACTAGTTGAAACAAAACATAGAGAAAGATACTAAGATCAATTTACCCAAGTGTCCAGTCTGATATTAATAATAATGATAGTTAAAATAAAAAACAAATAATAAAAGTAATATATACAATTAAAAAAGCCCACAAAATTTAAAGTGTTTAAAATATATATAAGTTACAGTTATGTACAAGAGTAAAAGAAAAGAAAAATCACACATAGATACTCAAGTTTCAATCGACATGACTTATTCCTCTTCGAGCCTAGTGGACTAAAGGGGTCTCAACAGCAGTCCTCCATCTTCTTTTGTCCTTGGCCTGGGTATTTATCTCCTTCCATGTCAGACCCAAGGCTTTGATTTCACTCTGTAGGTTTCTATTATAGGTCTGTCTGGGCCATCCACGAGAGAGGCCACCAAGACAGAAACTTTATCAAAACTAAATGGAAGGCAACTCAACTAGCAGAAAGCTAGGGAGAGCAATAGTTGAACCACTTATCCACAAGGTAAAGTCAAGCTTTCAACCCTTCCCCAAACCCTGAGAGCATGATAGAAATAAAAATATATTCATCTATTATGGAAAAGAAAAAAATGAATTTAATTCATTCAGCACACTGACAATAATACCTTAAGATCTCCCTCTCTGTCGCTAACAGTTAAAAGCAGTTGATTCATTCCACTGATGTCAAACTGAACACCTTGAATG
Source organism: Berghia stephanieae (assembly GCF_034508935.2). NCBI lineage: Eukaryota > Metazoa > Mollusca > Gastropoda > Nudibranchia > Aeolidiidae > Berghia > Berghia stephanieae. Next base: position 34,806,895 of record NC_088365.1, read on the forward strand.
TCAATACACAATTGCATACCAAGATTGGAAAAGTTATTTTCTTGGATGAAGGTTTGGCTGCAGGAGAATCCTCGTTCGTGTTCCAAGCATTTATATGGCTTCCATTGCATCACAACACGGTATTCATTATAATCTTTTCCTATCATGTGGACAGACTTTGGATTATCACAATCACTACTGGATCGCAAAGTCACTGGAAAAAATATATATATAAAGTTTTAAAAGAATAACTGCTACATTACAATTTTTAAACTTACTTTACTCATTCCACAAAAAGTTTTATTTTGTCTTTCCTTTTGAAAGAACTGATACTGATTCACAGACATTGCCCAAAGAAGAAAAAAAGAGAATTACTAATACAGATCTCCATTTCTGCCGTCTTAATTAAAAGGAAAAAGACTGTATGTGGCGCCTTATTACAGGTAAACATAAGGTCTTTTTCCTTAAGATGGCAGGTTTATAAGCACGGTCCTGGGATTCAGATTTTTTTTTTTCCAATACTATTTTTCAATGATAAAAATAAAATAAGTTTTACAAACCACATCAGTAGGTACTTTAGTAAACGTCCAATTGGCACTCCAGAGATGAACTGATAAAAATCATATCAAAACAAAAATTGCTGTTGTTTTCGGATTCAGTGGAAAAAACAGAACGATGAAGCGACAAATCCCTGCCCAGTACTAGACTTAGATAATTCATTTATCTATGTCTTCTTATGTCAAATTTCATCAAGATTGAAGGCAGCGCAGTTTGTTTAATTTTGGCCACAAGTGTCCAACCTTCTTTTCTCTATGCTAAAGTCCTGTTTCAATCAGTAATCAGTGGTCACCTTATCGATTGTGTGTCCAGTGGGGGAATTCTCAGTCACAGATTTTGAGCTTTTTGCAATAGTAAATTTTATGGAGGCCTTCCGAAAGCTCCTACATCCCCAGTATTCTTGTTCTAGTAGGGGGTATGGGAGAGGGGAAACTTTTTTGATAATGTTCTAGGAGGGGGTAAGACTACTTTAAAAAAAAAAATTAAAAAAGTTTCCCCCCAGTATTCTTGTTCTAGTAGGGGGTTTGGGAGGGGGGAAGACTTACTTTAAAAAAAAAAGTTCCACCCCCCCCCCCCCCATCTGTCTGGGGATAACCAAATTTCGTTATTCCCAGACAGATATTTGAAACTCAGCTCTTTTAAACAATTATCCACAGTCCAGAATATGGAATGTTTCCGAATGCACATAGAAATAAGGAAAGTTAATAAAATATCTATAAAAACATAAAATTAACCAACATTAAATCAGTTGTTACTACATATACACAATATGCGTCGACCTCGAAGTGGTCATGGCCGAATGGTTTAGTCGTCTGCCCTGGAAGTTTTACCAGAATTGACATAATTGTGGGTTCGAATCCTGGTTCCGCCACTTTTTTTTTCTTTTTTTTTAATTCCGTCTTCTTTTTACAGAAAGTTGCAAGGGATAAATGTCCCATCCATCCTTCCCCCCCCCCCCCCACCTCCTTTTTGTTTGTTTTTTTTTTTTTTTTGTGCAAGTCTATTCTTTTCTCCTTTTTGTTTGACCTTTTGTTCCGTTTCTGAGCATGAATTTCTTAAAATTGTTTTTATTTTTTTTTAAATTATTGTTTGTTTTTTTCTCCTCTATCTGACCATTTGGTCGCTCTCTCAATATTTCTGTTTGCATTTTAATTATTTATCCTTTTTAGACACTTTTTGAGATCGGAGTGGGGACGAATAGGACAATTTGCAAGAAACTAGAAAGGAACTAAGAGAGAGAGAGAGAGAGAGAGAGAGAGAGAGAGAGAGAGAGAGACAATTAAAATAAAAGAGGTGGGGGGAGGATGGATGGGACAATTATCCCTTGCACCGTTCTGTAAAAAGACAGAATGTAAAAAAAAAAAATTTTAAAAGTGGCGGAACCAGGATTTGAACCCGCATCGTCGCTTCTGGTAAAACTTCCAGGGCAGACGACTAAACCATTCGGCCATGATACCCACTTCAAAGTCGACGCATATACTATATGTAGTAACAACTGATTTAATGTTGGTTAATTTTATGTTTTTATAGATATTTTATTAACTTTCCTTATTTCTATGTGCATTCGGAAACATTCCATATTCTGGACTGTGGATAATTGTTTAAAAGAGCAGAGTTTCAAATATCTGTCTGGGAATAACGAAATTTGGTTATCCCCAGACAGGTGTCTGGGGATAATGACATGACAGCCTTTTTTGATAATGTTCTAGTAGGGGGTTTGGGAGGGGGGAAGACTTTTTAAAAAATAAAAGTTTACCCCCTCCCAAACCCCCTACCACTACTAGAACATTATAAAAAAAACAAGAATACTGGGGATGTAAGGGTAGTAGTAGTAGTAGGAGCTTTCGGAAGGCCTCCCAATCCCAAATTTTGAGTTGTAATTTGTAAAATCATCATGCATAACTTTGGAATTGGAACCGTTTATCCTACATCTAAAAGTAAGGTATCATATTAAATGGTTTTGAAAGGCATATCCGTCTATTTTAAAAGATAATTATTAATATTTATTTTTGAAAAAATCTCAAACTAGATATCTACTTTTACTTTTACCTTGCTTTGTTGTTGCTGACAATGATTGATGAAATGACAAGCAAACTAATGCAGACAGGAAGAGTGGGATTGATACAACCCCTTGAAGCTCCATTGCCGAACTGACAGGCGATGTAAAATTTAATTTCGAAAAGTTTTCATTTCAAGAAGGTTTTTTTTTTCATTCTGGACGTCTATCTATGGCTGTCTAGAGCTATGACATAATAATGTGAGGGCATTCATCCATTATTTGTCGGAACTCGGAACTGTGTTTTCAGCAGGGTTGCCAGATTAATTTCACGCATTCTGCCAACTGGATTTTAAAAATCTGCCAAATACCACAAAAATCTGCCAAACCGTACTATTTATAGTACCCCCTTTGAAAACTCATCAGTTTTGTTAAACAAAAAAATCTCAAGGCCGATGTCATAATTTTTTTTTTCATTTCCCAAGTTTTAAAAAAATCACTAAACATAAAAATTGCCATGGAAAACGTGGAGTAGACCAATACATTCATCCCCAGGCCTCGGAAAATAAAATCTGCCAAATACCTGCCAAACTGCCAAACCGATTTTTCTCTGCCAGACAACTTCAAATTCTGCCCCAAAATAAAAGGACATTTGGCAGAAAATCAGCCAAATTGGCAACCCTGGTTTTCAGTCCACCAGTGTTTTCTTTAGTGCTGGGCGGGTACCCGGGTATCCACGGGTAATAAAGTTAAACCGGGTATTCAGGTAAAAGGGGCGGGTAGCGGGTACCCGCTTCAACAAATGGAAACCGAGCTGAGAGTGATAATTGGATGTAATACAATTTTGATCTACATATTTTTACATTTACATGACATTTTTTCAAAAGATTTTCCTCCTTTCTTTTTCAATTACATTGATTTTTTTGTTTTGTTTGTTAACACACATATGATTCAATTTTGGAATCAACAGATTAAGACTATATTATTAGTTCTTATCTTTTAAAGGAATCTCAAGTTGTTTTTTTTATTTGTTTTTTTTTTTTTCTTTGGTTTCATTGTAATTAATTATCCTTGTTTCTTACTTCAGTTTCGTTTCATTTGTTGTAATAAATAATAAATAATAAATGAGTTAAAAAAAGAATTTAATAATAATAAAATAATAATAATAATAATAATAATAATAATAATAATAATAATAATAATAATATTATTATTATTATTATTATTATTATTATTATTATTATTATTATTATTATTATTATTATTATTATTATTATTACTTAACTTAAATAAATTTCGATGAAACGATGTTCCTTTCCTTGAATTGGAAGGTGCAGCAGTGACCCGAGTGCCATCTCTATTGTTTAGTTAGCGTCCCTATGATTAATACACATTTCCTATTATTCTTATTATTATTATTATTATTATTATTATTATTATTATTATTATTATTATTATTATTATTATTATTATTATTATTATAGAGCAGTAAAATTAGGTGCCCCAAACGCAAACAATAACAAGTTGCTGGTGATTTTCGTTAGGGACCGGAATAATTTACGCACAATATAGGTCTCCCAATTTTGTAGTTTGAGTTGTAGGCAATACACTTTCAGTATTGAAAATATGTTTACATAAAATCTAACAGTTGCAGAAATAATAATATAAGGCTAAATTATTATGAAAATCAGGCTCCGAATAATTCTCGTTTTGTTCACACCAGCGCAATAATTTGCTCTGGTCTAAAAATAGATAGACTGTAACTTTTGATAAATTTTACCTTTTGTTCCATAAAATATCCATATCTAGACATTATTTGATGCATGATCGAGTATTTATGAATATGTGTTTCTTTGCCACCTAACAGCCAAATTTTAAAGGTTATTTTTTTCTATAATTTACGTTGGAACGTGAGCTGTCAAGACAGGAACATGTGGTTTGCCATGTGCTTCTAGACCACTGTTTACGTTTGTGGCACCTAATTTTACTGCTCTATTATATTGACTTAGAATCGATTGATATTAGCGAGGGTTGTTTGATTAGTCGATATTGTCCAATAACAAATAGCGTCTATCTCCTATTTCCGTTTTTCTTTCCTTCCTTCTAAGGAACTGTGTTTTCAGTCCATCAGTGGACTGAAAACACAGCTGTGTATTCAGTCCACCGGAAATAAACATATTTAAAACGGACCAATTATCGATAATGACGACATTGATACTGAGCCTATTGTAAGGTAGTCATCATCAAAAGTGGATAGGCATAACATTTATGGCAATTGGACGGCTTAATATATCATTTACAGGGTTTTATTTACTCTCGGAAAGTGAGAGTTGTTCGAAATCGGGAGCCTGAAATAGATCTCAGTTCTCGATACCATGGTTTCCAGATAGCCATTGGTCTGGCCAATTTGGCCAAAATTGACCACACAGAGAATAATGTGTCTATAAGTAATCTAAAATTGACATTTATATCTATTTTTAATGTTTCCTAGTCCGTTATGAATTTTATGATTACCAAAACCGATGAGTTTTCCAAGGAGATCATAGTATTAGTATTGTTTGCCCAAGTAAAGTTCTATTTGGTCACTTTTCACATCGATCACTGGCCTCGGGCACGCCTGTGTACTCCCTTGGCAAAAATTTTTAATTTTCAAGTTCAACACATTGACGCCATTCCTGGTGACTCGAGAAGTTTGATCGACTTTTAATTTTGTAAAAAGATTATTTACTTTTACTCACTTTTAAGATTATTATTTTAATTTAGAACACAGTGAGGCGTCAATATGTATTGCCTTGTGTAGCAATGACTATCCCGCACAAATCTTTGGGCCTCTTTTTCGCTCACGAAGTGACCAAATTCGCGACAAAATATGGGACGAAGCCGTTTGGTATATGCTATTTTAAAAAATTAATTACGAAGCTGTTTATCGATGAATATGACTGAAAGTTGGCACACAGTTAGAAAAAAGGTCATTTTAGATTATGTCAAGCGACAAAACTCGTACGATTACCAGAAGACCGTTAAAAATAGATTTTTACTCTTTGGAGTAAAATATTTCTAAAACTACCGGGCGTGTAGGTTTTGTCGCTGACAATGTAATACATGAACATTTCTTCTTTTAGGTTGTAAAATTTCATATAAATATGACGAGTACTTTTCCCGTATTTTTCAAAACACAATCCTAATTTGCTCTTTAATTGTAAAAGACAAAGCCATTTTACCCCCTCCCCCCCTTACAGCCCGAATCACAAGTTCAAAACGATTTGGCACCAAACAGCGGCTGAGCGAGTCGTGGTTAAGAGCTTTCTGATTTGTTGACCTCGTTTTAAAGTTCATGACTAGTCAAAATGTCTGCGCGGTCTCACTGGCAGAGGGGTGTTTATCGTCTGCCATTGCGTTTGGGTTCAATAAACAGCTGATAATTTGACTGTTTAATTTACAAGAATTTAAGAAATTATAATGTTAAAAGTTTTCGATTGCAATATGATCTACAATCTCAGCATGGGTTTAATTATTGCGTTCCAAGTCACGTTCTATCAGTAACCTTTGTCCAATTTCTCTTTTCCTTCTATATTTCTTTTGTTTACGTACGCAATCTCTCTCTCTCTCTCTCTCTCTCTCTCTCTCTCTCTCTCTCTCTCTCTCTCTCTCTTTCTGTGTGTGTGTTGTGTGTGTTTATATATAAGTTAGAACTCTTCCAATGTTTTCATAATTTTCTCTATCAAATTTGCCATAAAATTGCCAAATTTCAATCTTTTAATCCACTTATTACGCAAGATACAACCAAAGGTCGAAAAAAATGCCGAAAAAGCGTCCCATATTTTCGCGTTT
>NC_088365.1:34818258-34878258 GCF_034508935.2 Berghia stephanieae
CGATTAAAAAAAAAAATTTGGATTGGCCACTTAGAGACCAAACCGGTAATCAAAAGTCATGAATGCGACCTTAGTTGACCTTTCCTATTCTATTTACCAGCTATATATTCTAAATATTGTTAAGTATTTCGATAGAAAATTTAAATCAATCTTTCCTGTTAAATTGTCCTTTGATTTTGATACCAAGATATATCAAAATAAATGGAATTATTGATTTAGTAATTGCTTACGAGAGATACACTGTGTAAAACTAAATTCCTTCTAGTTCTACCAGCGTGAATTTATTTTGGTTTTAAATTAGACCAAGCGCATACACCGGTGGTCGTGGTCAAAGTTTTTATTTTGTCTTCTGCTGACTGCCGACCGCTGACTGACCGATTTGTGTAATGATTACACTTGCACTGTTCATTGCAGAATACGACAGTCGGTGCTTTTTAAAATTTAGGACATATTTATATAATAAATAAATCTACTTTCATCTCACAAGTTATAATGGCATCTATCGGCATGCTGAAGGTGAGTGCCGAATGAAATGTGAGAAGATGTTTAGAGCTCTTCTAGAGGTCTCTTCTTATTCTTACTCTTACTCTTAGTACCTCTAGTGTAGAATCTAAGCCTCAAGAGTTATGTAGGTTAGAATTTGTCTACCACAAGAGACAATAATTTACGAATATTAAAAATAGAATTTTTTGCTTGCCAATTGATGTCAGGCGTCATTCATGTCCTGTACATGTTAAAGTGTTGCTGTTGACCAGGGACCCCTTGTAAAGCGCTTTGAGCACATTTAGTGGATATTGCCCTATATAAAGCTCAATTTTTTATTATTTTTCATTAAAGAAAATGCGGGAGACCTTCCGAAATCTCCTAGCGCTATGATTTCTTTCAATTTGTATTTTCGCCATGGATCTTTTGTCATGTGTTTATTTATTCAATTTGTCATCATATATTTATAATAATTAGTAGCATTTTAAAAACTCTACCTAGAATAAACCTTGATAGATTTGTGACAGTTTAACATTTCACAATTTGACCTTTGTTTTGATTCTCGGCTGCCATTTTGATTTGTGAAGTATTGAAAGGCAGTGCAAAGCAGTCCCAGGTTGTTGTTTTTTTTGTTTGTTTTTTTTTTCTATTAGAGTTAGCTCGAAGTCGGAGGATTTCTTTTCTTCTTTATGGTTAGTGATAAGTCTTAGTAAAGGTGATTAGGGTGTTTGTTTTTCCTGTTAGGGTTAGTTAAAGGCACTAAGGTTTTATTTTTTCTTAGGGTTAGTTGAGGGAATATTTGAGTTGTTTCCCTTAGCGCTAGGAGCTTTCGGAAGGCCTCCAGAAAATGCTCTAACTTTGACGTTATGCTAAACACCAAAAAGATTTATCTAAAAGATCTACTTGTGAAACACAGTGACTAGATAAATAAAAAATAAGATTTGAACCAGACACAACTTTTCCACATCTATGGTCTGTTGAAATTTCCCCAAAACACTGTCAAAAGTTAATGTTTGGGCCTCCGGCATGACGAAATAGCATATTCCATATACTAGAACTAAATTAACATCGTGATCATACAGAATGACTTGTAATTCACATCAATGGGTAGAAAGTAATCCAGGGAAGAGGTCTATTTTTTTCAGACATTTTCTTTAAATGGTCTTTGCAAACCAAAGAAGGGAACAGCAGGAAACACGCAATTTTGCATGTTGGCAGAAAAATAGAGCTATTTATGAGCAAAATGCATAAAAGATTAAATATCTATTGAAATAATGCAGATAGAAGAAAAACATCCCATTTCATTGGAAACCAGACCTGCTGAATTCAAAAACCAACTTAACTTTTTTATAAAGTCGATACTTCCCTTTCAAAATTCAACATGAAATCATAAATAATAAGCACATTTTCGAACCAGCACCATAAGATAATAAATCAATCTCTTAAGAAGCGCATATAATGCCGCTATGTCTGTTTTCACTTCCATGCTGCTTTATGGACTTGTCTGGGAATTATAATGCTTGGTTTTGCCTTGGCCATCTCTGGGATCCTTAACCGAAAGGGTGTATTAAAATGTATTATTCCTTTTATGGAAGATGATTTTTCCATTGTAAATCGTCTCTTTGAATGCAGGCCTGTACATCTTCTGACAATTGTCGGAATTCCGACAGTACGATTTTGCTTTATAAATTCTGACATTAAAAAAAAAAAAAAAATTTTTTTAATTATATAACAAATATATATATATATATATATATATATATATATATATATATATATATATATATATATATATATATATATATATATATATATATATATATTCGTTACGTCAAAAGAAAGATCTAACTAAAAAGAAAATAAAAGTGTTTTATTTTGTGCCTCGACGAGAGTCTATTTAGAAAAACAAACAAACATTGTACTTGTCTCGTCAAAGACAAAACAAACCAGACAGCATTCCATCTTGTCAACAATTATCACCACCTCCACACTCCCCGGACGTGTACGCATTCACTGCCTACTGTCTGCCCACAATTCTTTCTATTTTGCTATCGACACACACACGTCGTTCCGTTCTTCTTTTTTCAGTTCAGTTCATTATCTCTATCCGGTTAAAAGTGAACTGGAAAAATATGAATGTGAAATAAATATTTTTCTTCGAATGAAAAGGTGAATGAATGCTTATATCGGAAGTTTTCGCTCCTTTGGCCTACGACCGATTCTCTTTTCCTCTATTCTCGCACGACCATAGTTTTTCAGTTATTTATTAATTCAATTATTCTTCTGATTTAATATGCCTGAAGTATTTTTAGATCGCAATTGCGACTTACTTCTTACCTTAGAAGGTGTTAAAAATTAATTTAAATGGTCATGGCTTGAAGAACAAGACACCAATGGCGATTTCTTCTCTTGCTATGTGAGGAAAATTGAGTCACCGGGAATGGCATTTGTCATATCTGGGTTGTGTTGTTAATCCACTTTTTGGGTGTGGTTGGTATATTTTCGCATCCTCGAAAAGTTCAGACAATTTTTTCACCAACCATTTACAGGCCTGTGTATGTTATTAGCGGTATCGATATATCCGTTGGCATTAGAGTGCTTCCCTCTTATACAGGGTCATGCGCTTGCCCAGCACGTCTGTCTTTTGTGGCCTAAACCCCCTACCACCCCAAAATCTTTTTAGACTGCATACTGATTTATATGATAATGAATGAACTGTTTGCCACCCTTTAGATAGGATGCTAGTCTGAAATGAAGTACTATTCACCACACACACCCTAAAGACCTTGCCACCCAATTACTTTTTATTAACTCCCTTTGCGTGAGAGGTGAGTATTGTACAAATTGGGGTATCGCAAATCTCATCAAAACAAAAACGAGAAAAGTAGCAAATAAAGAGATCAATAATGTTTTGGTTTTTTAAAACTTAAATATACATCTCTTCCCGATTTCAAACAAAAAAAAACAAAATACAAACAAACAAAAAATACACGTCAACCTATTATCCATTTTGATCCAGTTTTAATGGAGTAAAGAATTATTATATATGTTTACTGCTTCATTAGCCACTAGTAACTCTTATTGTTCCTATACATAGTCTGTCGTGAATGAAAGCATTAGAAAAAAAATGAATAATTTAGAAAACAAAGTGGCACCTCAAAGTCTTTTCTTTCTCAAATCTCAAAATTATTACTATTGCAAGTACCTGTTTTCTCAAATAAAATACACAATGGCAATGCTTTTTCAATTTTCTAAACATTGGGACAAATCATTGTTGTCGCGTCAATGTAGGAGAAGTGGCAAGTAGGTAAAGACAAATAGAAGTAAAATAGTTTTCCCCAAAGACATGTCGTCTGATGCCTCTTTCATCCCGTTATAGTTGGGTTTAAGTTCCTGAGAACTTGACAGATAGTAATAAAGAAATAGGTATTGGTAGATGTGGCACATTATATAGGGATAGATCAGGTTCATATGATAAGTATTTATCCCTGTTAAAGCAGAAATACTTTAATAGAATAGCCTCACACAATAACAAGTTACAAGTAATTAAACTAAAGAATGATAGTACTTTTAATTAATTAAAGTTAGGCTGTGGGTAAGTTAATTTTCATCCTCTCATTTACACTATGTTACTCATTTCATGTATTGTTCTTAGCTTATTTGTTGAGGTCTAGGGGGGGGGGGGGGGGGGGTCGAGTGTCTTTTGCTTGCTCGGTTCGTGGCTGGTTTCTTGATTCTTGTTTTGTTGGGCCGAAACCTCCTTTGTTTAATGAGCACAGATCCTCCTTTAGCTGGTAAACAAATCTCTTGCCATAGGAACCCAGATGATTAATGTCCAATATCCAGTTCCAGGTCTGTGAATATATAGGAGCAAACCTTTGACTGATTGCAAACTTTGTTTTCTGTATGAGCAATGATGTTGGAAGGATTTCATCAATGAACCCTTGAGAACACCTCTGATCTAATTTAATATTGATAATAATAGCCCTAATGAGATACGGTTAGTGGGATGGGGGAAAGATGTGTACACCGTAAGAGCATAAGAATCAATACAAATAAAAATACATAATATTACTATAGCCCATTAGCGACAGTACATTTGTAAAATGTAATTCATGTAAATGTAATTCATTCAGTTTAAAGGCATACATACATATACAATTATATACACATATAGAAATAGAGAGTGATTGAAATAATAACATGAGCTATCAATTTCTGTTATTTGATAGGTTGCGTCTAACTTATGGTCCAGTCGAAAACACTATATTAATTATTACTCACTACACATACTAGTTTTAAGTGGCATTAATTAATCATACACAATTATTAAAGTCCACAGCTATCAGATTGATATAAGTAGTCCATACCCTCATTCACACACACAGTGTTTTCTGCTAAATATGATTTCAAGTGTTGATCTGAATAGCATGCCTAGCTCTCAAGTGATGAAATGAGAGAAAGGATGAATTACTTTTGTTTCTTTCGTTTATCTCAAAATGCTCGGAGTTGAGTCAATAGCAGAAACCAATGATGTTCCTGGATTCGTTTGTACCAGATTTTTACCAGTCATTTAGTCAGATCCATCACATTTCGAATTTTTAGGCACAACTGTAACTATGAGTGAGGCAGTGCTAGGCACGGCATTCTTTGATCTCAGTCACGCAGACGACAGGTAATAAATTATGCAGGTATCTGGCATACTTATTGTCTCTTGGCTTGTTGGTAATTAATTCATTACTATGTTGTAATTTAAGCAGGGTTGTAAAATTATGTCGATGACGCTGGGTTATAAAATGTAGGTGATGCTGTGGCAAGTTATGTATGAGTATTTTGAAATCATGAGAAGAAAGTGAGGGATTTGAAATAAATCACTACATTTGTGTGTCTTTTGACTATTTATACAAGTAGTGGGTATTTCTATGCAATTATTTTAAAACCAACATCACAACTTCAACCGTAAAAATCTATTACAGTTATAACTTGGTCAAACAATCAGTTTTGTCATAGCAACAAGATGTCCTCCATGAATGTAGTGTGTGTGTATAGATTCGTCACTTGTAAAAAATTTAGCAATAAATAAACACTGAGAGACAAACCAGATATGAAAAAAATGACATGGATAAATTGATAAAATCAACACGTCGTTTAACCAAAGCTAGAGAGTCATCCAAAAAAATTACAAGTTATTTAGGAGTTTATTTAGGCTTTTCCATAGGTGTGTATTACTTTGAAGAATTTCAAGTTGGCATTCCCCCAACTCTCACTCGTATTATTAGTATTATCCTATCCTAATGAGCAGTCCATGCTTCCAACCATTACAATATTACTGTAACTGGATTACTCAATGATTATCCGTTTATCCGTGGACAATTTTGATAATTATATGTTTATTCGTTGGTCAGTAAATGTACAGATAAGATCCAAGTCTAGATTGGCCCTATTTAAACACTTTTAACTCAAATAAAATGATGTAATATAATAATTCCACAAGTTTTATTATTTAAAAAAAAACAATAATACTTTTGAAAAAATAATTGAAAAAAGACAATCGCCTCTCTTTTCCTTTTTTCGCGGCTCTATATTTTTCTCCATTTATATAGTCCCAGATATGATCTGTCACACTGGGCCATGGAGAAAAGATCCAGAGGGACTCTTGATGTAGCAGATGGCGTAGAATCCTCCAGGCTGTGAGACGGCAACCTTAAAATGGAAAAAAAAAAGTATATTTTATTCTCCTGGGCTGTATTCTCTGGACTTTAAGTGTAATATTATAGTAGTAAGCAGGAGAACACATTCATCAATTATACAGATTCTAAGTTACTAGTTCAGTGGGTAGCTTATGGAAGGAAGTTGCATGGGTAAGGATTTATTGAGAAAGTGGCATGATAAGTTAAATCAAAGAGCGAAGTATAAATTGAATTTCTCTGCATTTACAATGCTCATCAGGTAGCATCATATTACCATCATCTGTTACAAGAGTTGCTAATAGATGAATATAAGTTGTCAACTATCACCATCCACCCCCAAATCCTGTTAAAAAATTATCACTTCAAAAGTTCTAAAAGTAAATTCAGTTTATCATTATAACCCCGCCTTCCAATATAATTCAGAGATTAACCAGAATATAAATCCTCTCAAATTTACTGACATGCCCATCTCCCGAAAAATGTAAAATAATTTGTTTACTAACAATTAAAACACCAAACAGTACTCATGCGTAACCCCGATCTGACATAATTCAATTCCATGTGCCATGAGTAACACACTTCGCCACTCTCTGCTTGCCCAGTGTAATCACGACGCATGTCCCGATTTGTAGATTTCGAACTATTTCTTGAATGAAAATACCAAATTTGTATTAAATAATGTTCATAACTTACTGTGATGGAGTTAATATTCAATTTCTTATTTAATCATTGGCTGGTCATTTTAACACAAACTTAACATTTTCTCATTAAAAAATCCTTAAAATGGAGCTATTGGCTGCTATGCTATTCAGTTGTCGCCTCGTTTCATGGTTCGAAATCATCGGGACATGTGTGAGTTTATATCAAATGCGCTTTAAAAACAAATCGGATTGGGAAAAAGATGTTTTTACATTAAATATTACAACTTTATGCCAATAATAAATGACTTAACTGAAATTATTTTGTGGCCCAATTATTTCAAAATCCTTCTGTTTTTTCTGTGTTCGAAATCATATGTAATCAGGCTATTTTGGACTTGAAATGATTTATTTTGAATTTAGGTGGACTTTGTGTTGGAGATTCCCATTGAGGAATGCAATTCTAAAAATAGATTTTTTAAAAACCTATTTTTTTTCCTCTACTGACGATGAAAATTGCTTCTTTCTTTAAAAAATAACACATTTTAAGTCATTTTCTACGGAAAGGAGCCTAATTTGGAACAAAAAATACCTTTCACATTCTTTTTTTTTAGGTAAATTAATACTGTGACACAGAAATAGTAAATGCCGTAACCATGAATAACAAATAAACATAAGTTGTCTATTCAAGTACAAAAAAAATAACAAAACATATTTTTATGCTTATTTAGATTCCTTGTAACAATACAGACAAGAAAAAGTATCACAATGGAAAAAGAATAGATATGACATGAGAAATAAAGGATTAAATATTCTTTTGCTATTTGAGAGAGAAAGAGAAAGAGGGAGAGATATCAACAGTACCAGGACTGATAATTTAGCACATTTGCTAATAAGCATTGCAGTGTAAGGACTCTGTAGACACTCGTTTCAAATTTCCTGTATTGGTTATACCAGGAAAAAATAATTGTATTCCCATCCCCAGAATACAGTTGGACTTGTCACGGGTGGTGCCTCTGGTCTTGGTCGAGCCACTGTGGAAAGATTTGTTAGACAAGGAGCCAAAGTTGTTTTGTGTGATCTACCTTCTTCAAATGGCAGTGAAATTGCTGAGTCATTAGGTTCAAGCTGTGTATTTGTTCCCTCTGATGTAAGTATATTAACTGAAACTTTAAAGATATTTACTTAATAACTTTTTTTTTTTTTTTGGATAAGTGCTTAAAATGTTTGTTAAATGTTGTGAAAATGATTGGTTTTGGTTTAAGTTTAAATATTGGATTATATAGTAGATAAGCAATGAGTGTCTTGTGTCTTCAATTACAGATTTTATTTCAGAAGATGGTTGAATGGCTAAGGCATTGATTTCACTTCACTATGAGAACCCAAGTCTGAGTCCTGCAGTCAGCATATTGTTTTATCCCTCAAGTTGAAACTTAGCCAATATTGCTTGCTTCAGCAATGCACTGTGGCTGATGCCTGGATTAACCTCGTGTTAATGCAATTAGTTTGCAAAAAATGGCTTGCTTTCTTTTTGTATTGTTTTTGTTTTTTTTTTGTCTTCACATACAATAAAATCTTTAGCTCCAACTGTGTTTTGGTCCTGTCAGTCAGATAATGGGTTGACAATATGATGGATTTAATGCAATCCATGCGCTTAAATGGCTCAGGAGTGACTCAGTATCAATTAAAACTTTTCAAAAACAAAAAGTAATAATATCAATAACAACAGTATAAGTGAGAAGAAGAAGGAGGAGGAGGAGGAATACGAAGAGGAAGGAGGAGAAGAGGGGTGAGCACAGAAAATAAATTTCAAATTGCAATATATTTATTCAACAATTATTGACCATAGCTCATTTTCCAAATCTTCATCTTATTCTATACCAATAACTGCTCCCTAATTTTTAACTTGTATATTTTTATTACAATTTTAGGTGACGTCAGAGGAGGATGTTAAAAAGGCATTAGATACTGCTAAAAGTCAATTTGGACGCCTTGATTCTGTTGTCAACTGTGCTGGCATTGGTGTTGCTTTTAAGACATACAACTTTAATAAAAATTTGCCTCACAATCAAAATGACTTTTTAAAGGTTTTAAATGTAAGCATTGTAATTTTACCTTGTCCTGTTAAATAATCTTTAACTCACTGACTGCCAAAGCCAAAACATTTCAGGTTTTTTTAATTTTGATCTTTGTCTGCCATGGCCAAACCCCCTCGGTTTCATACTTGCTGCTATTTTTTTCTACTTCTGACCGAACTGTATTGGCCATGGCAGTTTGACGGCGAAGTAGTTCATTTTTTATCTTTCATTTCATACCAAACATGATGGGGTACTTTTTATTGTTGACATTCTTTCTAGCAGGCCAAAGTAATAGATAACCTGGTATTTTTTTTTTCTTTTAGTTTTCCAACATAATGGAGAAACGAAATTTCTCGAGTGAAAAACATTATGAAACTACTTGTTTTTGTTTTTGTTATTATTCTGGTTGTTTTCTGTTTAAAGAACATTAATTTTTCCAGTTTTTAGTAAGAACACTGGTCCAGGCAGTGTTGAATCCAATTCAAATTCTCTCTTTTTCTTTTTTTTTTTCATGAAATTGCCTCCTTTTCAAAATATTACTGTGCAATCCAGAATTAAAATGCAACAAAACAAATAGTATCATTTGAAAGAACAACACCAGCAGGTTTTCTTGTTTTTTTTAAACTGTTTTATTTCATAAAAATTGTGAACATTGTGAATTTTAAAAAAAAAACATGCATAAACCTTGGCAGTCAGTGGCTTTGCAATTTTGAAAACCTTGGCAGTCAGTCAGTTAAGCATTCTTTGTTTTGTAGTCGCCTGACATTATGTTTTATTCCCATGGTGACCTATGCAAAGAGAAAATGTGACAATATCTACTGACCACACCACTATTTGGGCTTTCATGCCCCTAAGATATTCAATATATTCAAAGACTTGAAACTAGAGATGTGTCAGGAACTGCTTTATAAGGGCATCGCAAAAAACAGACACCTTTTTTTAAGAGTATCACAAGTTTCAAATGTTCATTTCAGTTTGCTGCCACGTCACAGAATAAAGAAATGAGGCTTATTTTGTGTATGCATGCAAATTAGTACAGTGAACCAGTCAGTAAACCACTTGCCAATCAGAAAAAGAAGAAACAGCGATGCTGTGTTAAAAGAAAAAATGAAAGATAAAGTACAATCTAACCCTTCAAAGGCGAATTTCAATCTTACTTTGACCTAGACAAAATCTTACCATTTTCATCAAAAGACAAGTAATGGCAATGATATTATAGCATAATTGAAGTTTGTATTACAATACTCTTACTGCTCTCTAGGTGGAATGGTTTATTCTGCATCAAAAATGATAAAGAAAAAGGAAAAAGTATTATCTAAAAACAAAAAAATCAGCGTCTCTTTTAAGTGGTTAAAATAGCTACATGAGACATGATGCACCACACAGCACTATGACGCTTTTATGTACTATGTCATCAGATGACCCATTGTTTCTTTTATCTTCCCCTATGCCTTCTCACTTCATCCCTTATCCTTCCCATCTCATGGTAAAGCGAAAACTTCCTACTTTCTACTCAGTTTGTAAATTTGTTTCCCTGTAGTTCAATTCAAACCAAGTAATAGGTGTCTAATGCAAAATGATACATAGGCAGGCATGCCTACCCTCTTGCGGAATCATCCCCCAAACAGCCCTTGATTCTCCTGATCCCACAAACGCAAGATGATATTCCACATTTCTGCTATTAGTTGTGGTAATGACCACAGAGGATGTTATAATATTCCTTTAGTATAATACACACTTATTATTATTTTGCGAAAGTTTCATCTCATCTACCATTTTATTATGGTGTTGATATAATTTACTTCCAGATGGTTATTAAAATAGCCACTTTTGATGCATTTTTCCTGATAATTGAGGGTATTTTGCATGTGAGCCTATTTGAACAAATTCCCCTTTGTTTTACCTGTTCTTGGGTGTTTTAATTGTAATTCTAGAACTTTTGACTATCCCATTTTCTTCCTTTTTGCTGGCACTGATATGACCTCAATGTGTTGCAAGCGCCGTAAAACCCTTAATAACAAACAAACAACAAGGCTGTCATCACCAAATGATTTGTTTGTTCAATGAGAGGAATGGGTAGACAATGCATTGTTAATCTGTTGCTTACTTATGCAACCATTATGTGGGATATTCGTTCATTGTTTTGTGCAGTTAGATTTGTCTCTCATTGTAAGAGGTAGATTAAGGTGTCATTTGTTTTTCATTTAAATGTGAAATGTAAAAACGATTTAAGCAATGATGAAGGCAATGGGTATAAAACTCGACGCATTGCTATCAAATCATCCAGTCACAAGTCTGGAGAAATACAGAGTGGACTATGGTAAATCTGAAAAATTGCTCAATTTCAAGGCTGCTGCTTAATTGGGACAATTTGTTGGGGAATCAATAAACTAGCTTGGACTGTATTAATTTTGCTACACAATCAGATCAGATTTATGTCTAGTAAATTAAATTGAAACTAATGTTGTAGGTGACTTATTGGCACGGATAATGTTGACTCTATCCATTCTTTAAAGATCACTAGATATTATATTCTTATTCCTCTTGATGGGAACATTGTATTAGTTTGATAAATTTCTGAATTTTTTTCAATTAACAAGTGGGTTTTCCAAGGCAGTAGAAATTACAGAGAAAAAATTTTGTCAGACATATTGTTCCAATTAAGTGGCTGTTCTGATTAAGTGGCATTCCAATTACTTTCCTCAAGAATATGAACAACAACAACAACATCAAGAGGAGGAGGAGAAGAATTTATATATCAATGAAAAAATGAAAACTATAATAGATAAATAAATAGTTATTGATTGTGTGAAAGGTGTGCCCTGGCATAAATTGCAATATTGAAATGATGTTTTATGTTTGAGTATTTTCATTGTCAAAACATTGCATCAGAAAAGGCTCACGGCACTTTCTATTTTTGTTGATAACAAATCGGTGCTAACCTTTTAGCCAAAATACAAACAGAATATTATTTAAATTGACATTTGTTAGGGCAATAATCGAGCATTTATTTGGACAACTATTTCCTAATCATAGCTTTTCTTTTAAAAATTATACTTATTATGATAATTAATTATACATTAAATTGATGCATACATAAATTATTGTCTCACTATGATTTTTTTAAAAATTGTTATCTTCGTGTACACAGGTTAATGTTGGAGGCACCTTCAATGTCATTCGTCTAGCTGCAGGTTTAATAGGACAAAATGAGCCCAATGAAGATGGCCAACGAGGTGTTGTTGTGAACACAGCCAGTGTCGCAGCTTTTGATGGTCAAATTGGCCAAGCAGCCTATTCAGCCAGCAAAGGAGCCATAGTGGGTATGACACTGCCCATTGCCAGAGATTTGGCCTCTCAAGGAATCCGTGTTTGCACCATTGCTCCTGGTATGGAAATGTTATGATAGGTTTTTAAGATAACTAACCATTTCCCCACCCCTACCATCTACCAGAAGAAAACCAAGAGAAAGTTTTTTTTCATAAACTTAGCAGAATAAAATTTTATGCATAATTTTTTTTTTAAACTCGCAGAGGATGCCATTGCTTAGGCATTCCATGAGGAAATTTAGATAATCTATCAAATATCAGATTTCAACAGGAATCTCCTATGTTGTCTAAAGTAAGGATGCATGATCTCGTCCTCAACACTAAACATCCTTTAGAAGCTAAGGCAGTTTTGGTGCAATTCCAAACAGAAAATATTTATTTTCACCATGTTCATTTTGAAATTTATGACAAGGCAATGTTTTGTAGGTCTGATTTCTTTGATAATTTTTTTTTTTGTCGTATAATACCTAATAACAAACCATGTCGTTATGATATACACTCCAGCATGGTTTCCTCAAACACACGATTAATCGTAATCATTAAAATGTCCCATTTTTTTCCCCTTATTATTCTTTGTTATCATTCCATTCCTTCCTCGAACTATTTTCACCTATCCAACCTAAAACAAAATTAATTTGTTAAAGGTTTTTTATTTTGTTGTTGTTTTTTTGTTTCTTTTTCTAAGTTTTTTTTTTTTTATGCATCGGATGATTTCAACCACTGATGAGTTACTGTGACATTAACATTACGTAAATGTGTGTATTTATCTACGCTGAAGGTATGGACACAGTATTATTCACACAGCCATTCACACAGCCCATCGCAGCTTCGCATAACTGTCACCTCTCTGCGTATTCTTATAACTTTGCCATTTGTAATAATTTCAGTGCAATGCACCATGAATTGCTAATGGTAAATGGATGTTGAGATACAGTATCCCCCCAGCCGCACACACACAAACCACCCTCTACACATCAATAAAGTATGTAAATAATAAAGTTCCCTTTATTCAACCTGAAGCAGAAATTTGTATGGGGAGAAGACTGGAATACCACAAGTCAGCCGCAAATTAAGCTAGGGAGAGGTGGCTTGCTTGAAGGCCACATAACGCATTGAAAATAAAAACTAGGTATCTTTCGGGTACGAAGCAAATACCATACCACTGAGCCATACTGAACCAACACCACCAACCTCCTCCCCCCCCCCCCCCCCCCCCCCCCCCACCTACCTTCCACTCTCCATCAAGTCGGTATCCTTGAACATTTTTGCATGTCCCGAGGAGTTCAAGGAATCCGTGCTGGAGTGTAGTAGAAGATAATATTCGCTGATAAAACATTCCAATTTTATAATACAAGCTAGAATTTTTACAATGTTAACTGTTTCATATGATCATAGCAGTAATATTGTTGTTTACAATATTGTTCTTTGCTTTCATAGAAAAGAAAATTACCCTTTTGATAAATTTTACAATCTTGTATTTCAGGTCTATTGGACACTCCTTTATTAGCAGGCCTGCCAGAGAAAGTGCGTAAATTCTTATCCAGCACAATTCCTTTCCCTCAACGACTTGGTTACCCCGATGAATATGCCCACCTTGTTCAGAGCATTATCGAAAACCCTTTATTGAATGGAGAAGTCATAAGATTGGATGGAGCATTGAGAATGATGCCATGAATTTATTGATAGGTAGTGCTAATTACTAATTCTTTGTGTGCAATTTTTTCAGACTTCTGTTGATCATTACCTTGTGATTTGAAAAAAAATCTATACATTATTTGATGGTTATATCAATTGAATAGGGTTAATTAAACATTTGAGATTTCTCTTGTTCGAGAATTATCTCCACAATAATACAAAATTTAACGAGGAAGACATCCCTCTTCCCATCTGTGAATAGTTCCACATACACCTTTAAACAATTTTATTACACACTGTTTTGGGTTTTCTTTCTCTCCTATTGTTTTGTGTGTCTGTGTGTGTGTGTGTGTGTGTGTGTGTGTGTATGTATGTATGATGGGGATGAATTTAAAAAATAGATTTTTAGCATGTTTAAAAAAAAAAAATTGTGTGAAAATGATTGGGTGCATTTGAGCGCACATTTATGGTGTGTGTGTGTGTGTGTTTAAGGCAATGGGGAAATTGTGTGCGATAGTGATTGTTTTTAATTCCATTGAGATGAGATGGATGTAATCTATGTGACCAATGCAGGTAATTATTTGACACAAATGAAGATTGCCACTAATTTTACAATTTAATGTGCATAATGCACATTTAAACTTTAAGAAGTACAGATTAAACATTTTTTAAATAAACGATTTATTGACTTGTTGAACTATGTTCACTTTTTAAAAAGGACCTGTGTATTCCCTACACCAGTGTACTGAATACACACCTGTGTTTTCACTACACCAGTGTACCAAATACACACATATGTATTCCCTACACCGGAACAGACTCTTTAAGAAACGACTTGACCGAGAGACATCAGACTCGAGAAATTTGATTGACGTTTTTACAAATTTTATTTGCTTAGGTTTACCTTTATTTATTTATTTTAGGACATTGTGAAGACTATGTGAAGGATATGAGAGTCTTCTCTCCTGATAAAAACTGTAGTTGAATTCGTTCTCTCTCTCTCTCTCTTTGTTTTTTTGTTATTTTACACACATTCAAGGTCCTATATATCTATTAAGTTGTTTGGGTTTTTATTTTTCTCCGGAACCCATATAGTTACGCACTATGAATGCATAAGACAATAAATTTTGACTCAATAACTTACTTAGACTAAGAGGATTAATTTTAGTAGCTATACCAGGTACCTACTAAAATTTCAAAAATTTTAAGTGAAGAAAATTTTTCATGTTTAAATTTTGTGAGATTTAACTTGAACGATTTCACCAAGGACAACATCGACATTGTCCAAAACCTCGTCTGAACATGGCATTATCAAAGAAACAGCTTAAAATTTGTGTTTATTTACCCTTATTACAGGTGAACGAATTAAACTACTTTTTTTTTTCAAGTTTTTTCAGGAGAGAGACTTTCATACCCAAAGTCTTCACCATGTCCTAAAAATAAATAATAAAGGTATAAGTAAGCAAATCAAATTTCTCCAGTCTGATGTCATTAGGAATCACTCATGTTGTCAAAGCAAAATGTGAAATTTGACAATTAACCGTTTGACCAGCAACAGCAAGTACACCCTCCCTCTCCTCCTCCTCCTCCTCCTCTCCCCCCCCCCCCCCCCCCCCCCCCCCCCCCTCGGTTACAGTTACGCGTGCCAAAACATCCGGCATTCGCCTTCTCAGTCAAGCCGTTTAGCTTTATATCTAATCTCTTCCAGCTGGGTGGGGTTCCTGACCTCCCATAGTGGGCAGGGTACTTACTGTGTCTTCTATCCCCCTATATCTGTTTTTCAACATGTTTTCTGTCATTGTCTTGAAATGAGATTACTTGAGTTTTGTCCTGGCCCTAAAGCAACAAACAAAAAAAAAAAAAAGTGTGCTCTTGGAATCTACACCTGTTCCCTATTTGAACTAATTCCCCTTTGTCTTCCTTTTGTCTTGGGTTCTTTAATTTTAATTTTAGAACTTTTTACTACCCCTCTTCTTCCTTTTTACTGGCACTGTTATGATCTAAATGTGTCGCAAACGTTTTAAAAACCCTTAAAAACTAACAAAAAACATCATTTAATGGATTTGATACCTACCGTAAATGTCCCACCTTATTTTGAAGACAACAGATTTTAAAAAGACAACATTAGATTTAAAGAACATTTATTAAGATAATATACTAAATGAGGCAATTTTCATCTTTATAATATATATTCCATAACCATGATAAACAGCCCAAATGGGGTTTATTTCTATTGGATGTTCTAGAACATGAGTGTCTTTTTACTTCTGTGAAAAAACAAAGTAGAATATCAAATTAAACACAAAGTTCTATATATTCAATTACAAACTTTCAAAGCAATATATTTAATACGATATGATTCATGTATCCATAATGTACAACCGGAACCAATGTTTGACAACAACAAAAATCAAAAACATCTTTGGCATCTCTTAAGCATTATTACACTAGCTTGTCAATATTATTGCACTTTGCCTTGCAGCAAAACAAATCTCCACCAATCAATAATATTCGATTCCATTGACATACTATATTTGCCTTAATATATTAGTGATGACTATCAACTGTACTGTTAAATTCCTGTAAAATCACCATGTCTGTAAACAGCTTTTCCTCAATGGGGTATTATATACTTTCTCTATCACACTCTCTCTCACACACACACATACTCTCTCTCTCTCTCTCTCTCTCTCTCTCTCTCTCTCTCTCTCTCTCTCTCTCTCTCTCTCTCTCTCTCTCTCTCTCTCTCTCTCTCTATTTATAACAAATTGCAAACCAGTTGTATTATACACTCCTTACTTTTTTAATGAAAAAAAAAATGCTTGCAACTTTCAGGTCTTTTCAGTGGAAGTAAAAAGGAAGATGGAAACATGAACTTGAATGATTACAGACTTGTATCCAACAGCAAAGAAGACTAAAGACTAAATACATGTTGGAATGGCTGATAGCCTCTTTCACTTTATTAGTTTCATTAAAATAATCGTTCTAAACATCATAAGATGTAGATCTACTAATTTTAAGTGCTTGTAAATTTTGGTGCACCTATAACTTTCGATATTCAAAAATCACCATCAGCATCGCATGGATTTTAATTAATACGTATTAGTATTAGTATTAAAAATAGATGTGAGCATCTGTGTTCTTGTGTGATATTATTATATTGGTACTTGATTTATTCCTAGATTTGTTTAATAGCATTCGAGCACTGTTTTACTTTTGTTGTTTTTGTTTTTAAGAGTTTTACAGCGCTTGCAACACATTTAGGTTATATCAAGCGCCAAGTAAAAAGGAAGAAAATGGGATAGTAAAAAGTTCTAGAATTACAGTTAAAGCACCCAAGAAAAAGTAAGATATAGGGGAACTGAGAACAAATAGGGATCAGATGTAGATTCCAAGAGCACACACTATCAAAGTACTTAGTTTGAGACCACCTATAAGTCTCATCTGGACACAAGCACAAAATTCAACAAAGAGGAATACACTCAAATGCTTACATTATAAATTCAAAATAACAAATATAATAATACATAACAGAGAGATGATTTACAAGGAAAAAAATATAATCTCCTAAAACAATAACTATGCATTTGACTGTTCCCCTTCCAGCTAGGACTCCGGCCAGGGCCAGGACAAAACCATTCCAAGACAAAGACAGAAAGCATGTTGGAAAACAGATATAAGGGGATACAAGAGACAGTATGTACCCCCCTGCCCACTATGGGAGGTCAGGAACCCCACCCAGTGTTGTTTTACTTTTACGATCAAAACAATGACAATAACATTGGAGAGTGAAAGTGGAACTGGTATACTTTTGTAAACGGGAGAAATACACATTTTAACGTTGTTAGAACGTGTCTTCTCTCAGGCACTGGTCCGCGCATTGCACTGTACGTATTCACAGGTCTCACCACATCCCCTTTTTCCGCCATCTTGAAAATCCCAGAATAATGACATAATTTTCCAGTCCCGGGCAATGTCATTATCCAGGGGTTTCACTGTAGTAAAAAAAAATTCTAGATTACAGTTAATAGCAAACAAGAAAAGAAAGACAAAGAGGAATGGCACAAATAGGGAACAGATGTGGATTCCAAGAGCATATCATCAATGTACTTAATTTGAGATCACCAAAAAGTATCATCCGGACACAAGCACAGGATCCAACTAAGACAAACACACTAAAATGCTATACAATCAAAACGACAAATATAACAATACATGACAGAGATAATTTACAACAACAAAATTACTATCTCCCAAAATTATTACTATACATTTGACTGTTTCCCTCCCAGGCAAGGACCACAACAGGGGAAACGACAAAACCAAATAATCTCATTCCTAGACATAGAAAACAAGTTGGAAAGCAGATATAGAAGTGTAACAGACACAGTAAGTGCCTCCCTGCCCTCGAGGGAAGTCAATGACTGGTTTATAACCACCTACAAAATCTCACGTAGACAATGACACAGGATATACCAAGAGAGGCACTTTCAAATGATTACAGAGAGTAAGTTTATGTATGAATCAAATGGGATTTCATTCCAGAGCAATGTCAATGACACAAAGCCACATGAATAATACAAGGAGATAGAAGAGACAGCCAGTATGTGGACTGATTATAAACCCATTACCCGAGGAGGCCAAAGTTCCCTGGTGTTAATGGGAATTCCGGGTAGTGAAATTTACTATTTGAAAATGTAAGCTGCATTGAAAATGACCCGATATGGACGTGAACAGAGAAAATTTATTGGTTTGTTGGCAGAACAAGATGATATATGAGTTCGGACTGTCTAGTCATTGCAGAAAGTTTAAGAACAAAAAGTGTGAAATCAATGAATAGGCAGAATTTAAAAGAAACAATGCACCACATTGAATGGCACTTTGTAACTGACTGTTTTGATTAATCTATGCTTCTCACATACTGACAAGCTAGATCCTAACTTATTTTGATGAAATTCGACCAATTTCTCCTTAAAGAAGTTCATGAAAAATGGGTAAAAAGTACTCAGTGCCTTTTCAAGGGCACAACTTATACTATTGAGTGACTAGGTTACAGCAAACGTGATATTTAGCCATACAGAAAGCTATCAAAATATTTAAAGATACTGGAAAATACACAGATAGGAAGAGATCTGGAGACCTCGAGAAACCTCAAAGTGGGATGACTTGTATACCAAGACCGCTGAAACAAGAAATCCTTCGGTATCTTGCCTTGAAATCAATGCTTATTTGCATTCAACGGACACAAATGTTTCCATAAGCACTATTTCTCATCGCTTATCAACAGAACTTGGTTTGAAATCAAGAAAACCAGCTCGTAAACCCAGACTTACCAAAGTTAAGAAAAGTAAACATCTAGCTTTTGCCACAAAGCATAAATCATGGACTGCAGAACAGAGGGAACATTTTTATTCTCTTATGAGAGCATGATTGAGCAGTTTTCAAATCATCAGCATCATGCAAGAAGACCTTCAAACACGAGGTATGATGAAAAGTTCACTATGCAAGTGCAATGTCAAAATGGCACCACTAATCTATATTTTCTGCCACCTGGTTCTACAATGAGAAGAGAACAGTATCTAAATATGCTGAAAAACACTGGTTATCATCAATAAAATTTATATTACCAGTTTGCCCTTCACAAATGCTATTTCATTTGAATTTTTCCTTTTCGGTCTTAAATTTTCTGCAATGACTGTATGTTTCTCATAGCCATGTCATCAGCTTTACAGCACTTGCAACACATTTAGGTCATACCAGCAC
Organism: Berghia stephanieae; assembly: GCF_034508935.2. NCBI lineage: Eukaryota > Metazoa > Mollusca > Gastropoda > Nudibranchia > Aeolidiidae > Berghia > Berghia stephanieae. The sequence continues at coordinate 34,837,875 of NC_088365.1, forward strand.
CAGTAAAAAGGAAGAAAATGGGATAGTAAAAAGATTTAGAATTATAATTAAAGCACCCAAGAAAATGTAAGACAAAGGGGAATTGGTTCAAATAGGAAACAGATGTAGATTCCAAGAGCACACTATCAAAGTACTTAGTTTGAGATCACCTAAAAGTCTCATCCAGACACAAGCGCAGGCTCTCCACTAAGAAGAATACACTCAAATGTTCACAAATCATATGTAATACGTAAACAAAACATAATACAGTGCATAACAGAGAGATGATTTACAAAGAAAAAAATATCATCTCCCAAAATTAACTATACATTTGACTGTTTCCCTCCCAGCTAGGGTATCCGGCAAGGGCCCGGATAAAACCAAGTAATCTCATTCCAAGACAAAAAGAGAGAAAGCAAGTTGGAAAACAGATATAGAGGGATAGAAGACACAGTATGTACCTCCCTGCCCACCATGGGAGGTCAGGAACCCCACCCAGTAAAGCATCTAAGAATAGGTACAGGGAATTGGTTCAAATAAGGAACAGATTCTAAGGGCACACTATCTGTGTACTTAGTTTGAGATCACTCAATGTCTCATCCATACATAAGCATAGGTCCCCGCCAAGCGGAACACACTCAATTGTTTACAAATCATACATATGTAAAAGGAAAAATAATACAGTACATAACAGGGAGATGATTTACAAGGAAAAAAAATATCATCTCCCAAAACTAACTATACCTTTGACTGATTCCCTCCCAGCCAGGGCCAGGACAAAACCAAGCAAACTCATTCCAAGACAAAGACTAAGTTGGAAAACAGATAAAGGAGGATAGAAGACACAGTATGTACCTCCCTGCCCACTATAGGAGGTCAGAAACCTCACCCAGCACGCATACTTTATCCAAGGCATGAAGGACCAAAATAATATTTCATACTAGTACTTTTTTTTTCATTGCCAGACAGTAATGAAGGGTGCTGTATGATCTCCCAGGTATTTATCTGATGTTCTGTTTTTAGGGGTTTTACGATACTTGCAAGGTCAGTTCAGCTCCAATAAAAAGGGAGATAATAGGGGGGAAATTGAAGATATGAAGACAAAGGCACCAAAGAAGTAAGGGTACACAAACAACAAAAACCATCCTCCCAAAAAATGTATACAAAAAAAACGATTAAAAATACTTTGGTAAAAAGTAAGACAAAGAGGACTGGCCCAAATAACGAACAGAAGATTCTATGAGCAGTCTATCAATGTGCCTATTTTGATATTACCTAAAAGTTCAATCCAGACACAAGCAAAAAATCCCACTACGAAGTGTAGATTCAAATGTGTACAGAATATGCTGTATTCAAAATCAAAAACTATAATAGTACATAACAGAGAGACACTTTACAAGAAAAAGAATATCATCTCGCAAACAAAACGAAATAAATTCAACTGCTTCCCTCTCAGACGAGGATCACTGCCAGGACCAGGAAAACAACTGAGCCATGTAAATCCAGAACAAAGACGAGAGCAACGTGTTACGAAAAAAAAAAAACAAAGTGGCCTCTACCCGCCATGGGAGGTACAAGACCCCACAAATGTTCTCTTTTTGTTTTTGGTAGTCTAGACCCCATTAAAATTAAAAATACTTAATAATTGATCTAAATGATCGTTATGTTGATAGCCAAATCTCAACTTAAATAGGGCAAAGCAGTTGTTTGGTAGAACAGAATGAATTTTATTGACAAATACAACACAATTCATGACTACAAATACACTCAAACACACACATGCACATGCACACAAATCACAAATGAGGGCTAGTCACAGGTATGGAAATACTTCCTATTGTTGTTGATGATTTAACAAATAGTAATTTTCTCCCATATATCAAAAGTAATTAAATGTATTACATCACTAATATTAACCTGGTTTTCTTCATCGTTTAAAATAAACCAATGACTATCATTAATAACAAAATACATCCTCCACTACTGAACAGATTCAGGGGGAAAAAAAAAAGATACATGATAGTAAATTTATGAAACGCTTTTCACCTGAGCTTCAAGAAAAGAATGATAAAATTAACATTTAGAATAATAAACAAAGAATCCAAAACTCGAGCAGGTCGTAGTACAAATAAAAGCACCAGTGGATATTGCATAATATACAAAATGCTCCTCACAAATGGGGGGGGGGGGGGGGCAGAACCAGTAATTTCAACAGCCTTTAACATGTGTTTTTGTTGCTCTCTTTTTTTAAGCACTTGATTTAATATTCTCTTCCTAAAAAACAGAAGTAACAGGAGTAAATCTCAAGATCAATCCGTCTTTGTGTGTAGTTTGAAAGTCCTACCCAGACACACATAGAGGATCCCCACAAAAAGGACACTCAAAGAAGAATGAAACGTACATCAGTAACATAAATCTATAACTATATAATTGAGGACTGATTTTCCATGAAAAAATATCTCATGGGATAGTAAAAAGTTCTAGAATTATAATTAAAGCACCCAAAAAAAAAGGTAAGACAAAGGGGAATTGGTTCTAATAGGAAACAAATGTAGATTCCAAAAGCACACTATCAAAGTACTTAGTTTGAGATCACCTAAAAGTCTCATCCAGACACAAGCGCAGGTCCCAATACCTTCTCAAATGTTTACAAATCATATATAATATGTAAACAAAACAATACAGTGCATAACAGAGAGATTATTTACAAGACAAAAAATATCATCTCCCAAAACTCTATACATTAGACTGTTTCCTTCCCAGCTAGCATATCCGGCCAGGGCCTGGACAAAACCAAGTTATCTCATACCAAGACAAAGACAAAAAATCATGTTGGAAAACAGATATAGGGTGATAGAAGACACAGTAGGTTCAGTAAGTCCCACTATGGGAGGTCAGGAACCTCACCCAGGTAAACGATTTCAGGATATTGAGAGAATGAAAGGTGGAAAAGAAAAACAGATACAGTGAAATAACAGACCCACCAAGAGTGACCTTCACAACGAGATAATGGTTGGCGTTGCAAATTATGTTTTAGTTGTTTTTAAGGGTTTTACGGCGCTTGCAACACATTTAGGTTATATCAGCGCCAGTAAAAAGGAAGAAAATGGGATAGTAAAAAGTTCTAGAATTACAATTAAAGCACCCAAGAGAAAGGAAGGCAAAGGGGAACTGGGAACAAATAGGGATCAGATGCAGATTCCAAGAGCAAACCATCAATGTACTTAGTTTGAGATCACCTATGAGTCTCATCCGGACACAAGCACAAAATCCAATAAAGAGGAATACACTCAAATGCTTACATTATACATTAAAAATAACAAACATAATAATACATAACAGAGAGATGATTTACAAGGAAAGAAATATCATCTCCCAAAACAATAACTATGCATTTGACTGTTTCCCTCCCAGCCAAGGAATTCCAGCCAGGGTCAGGACAAAACCAAGTAATCTCACTCCAAGACAACGACAGAAAACAATTGGAAAATGGGTATGGTGGGATAGAAGACACAGCATGTACCTCCCTGCCCACTATGGGAGGTCAGGATCCCCACCCAGGCGTTGCAAATTATATAATGTGTAACATACTAAATTACAATTAGGTTATAAATATATATACCATGAGCTTCTCCAAAATAACCCAAAAAAAACATGGAGATGACGTATGCCTATTATCTTGTTTGGAGATAATTTTTTTATAACAAATAAAAGCTGTCTAATAATAGCATTAAATATGGTACAGTGTACTAAGGCGAAATTTTTCAATTTATCAGTTATAATGGTTGCAATACACTATTCAAAACATTCAACACTATACTGGTAAAAGATTGTCTATGACAAAAAAATCAATTTCGCTATGTTTATATAATATAAAAGACATTTGAATCATAGAAATTGTCCGTCAGTTTCAGTGAATAAAAAAATGACAAATAAAGCCGTAAGAAACTAGCACCAAATCAAAAACAAGATCATTTTGAATAACTTCATATTATTCCACCAAGAGAACCCGATAAAATATAAATCCTTTCCATAGTTATTCAAAATAACTTAATAATGGCTTCTTTTTGTTTTGTCAGACTCGTGTGTTTTTCATTCCTATACGGGGCTGTAACACAATTTAGGTCACATCAACACAAGGAAAAGGAAGGTGATGGGATAATTATAAAATTATACTTAAAAGAGTTAATAAAGTCTGTGTTGCTTTGAAACAGAATCAGAGGTATGGAATGGCTACAATACACACACAAATAACTGACAATTACATACTATACTTTTGTCTTCCATGAAAAATAACCTTTCACAAAAATCCACATTCCTGTCTTTGACTGTCTCCCCCTCAGCATAAAAAAAATGGGATAGAGCCCTGAATAACGATCAAACCGTCTCTGTGACAAGCAAGGGTTGTACCAATATATCACCCTGGTCCTCACAACCAGCACCACATTTATTTTGACCAGCAGATTTTTAATTAAAAAAAAAAAAATTTTTGTTCCTTTGTTTTGTTATCTTTTGACTTTAAAATTTCACAACTCATGACATTAATACATATGCACCAATATGACTTAAGCATGACAACTCCATTACAAATACAATTCAATTTTTTTTTTTAATTGAACACACTAAAGTGAATGCTATGTATTGAGTAACTACACCCAAGTGCAGTGATAATAAATAATATAAATTACATATATAAGATATCATGTTCCTATTAACAAACCATAATGTGTATTGGTTCATGTTATTGACATATCAAAGTTCTCATCAACCCTCTATACAGTATATACAATATTGCATTAAGTGGTACAACTCATGTTACCAATTGTAAAATATAATTTTAAGCTTTATGTCTTACGCTATTTTCAAAAGATGATCAATAAAGAAGGCTGTCCATTTCAAAGCCTGTAATATCACTATATGAAACTCAGAAGTTTTGACAATCCTCATACATTTAAAAAGATTTGAACCCCTAAGCCTTGACTTCATTAAACATATCACAAATAGGAGTCCTTGATTGAATGTTTTTTCTTCACCAAAGAAAAATATTTGGAAACATTCCAGTGTGACCTTAATTCCATTTCTTTGTAAATCCTTTGGTGGAATGACTTCATCGTATCAACTGAGCTGCTGCACTTACGCTTAACATGTGCTATGTTAACATTGAGATATATTGTTTACAAAAATTAGATCAAGTTTTAATAATTTAGAGCAATTTTTGTTCAACAGTAGATTAAACATGCCATTCTTGAAATAAAGGATTGGTCAAATTTATTTTACATTCATAAGTTACTTTTTGCCACTCTCATTTTATTCAAAGTCTGTCCTATGCTTCAAATAATTGGTGAGAGCGAATTACTACTCCAATTTCACTCAAAGTACAAATGTACAGACCATCAGTCTTTAAAAATTGAAAATAACGTTACTCGATGAAGATGATCAATGTTTCAGGTGAGCTAATAGAGCATTGTGACCAAGTTTTCACAAACACCTACATGCATACTGTGAAAACATTTATTTGCTGATATCAGTGATCGAGGCACTTAAAAATTAAATTTTATTCTTGTTTTCCCCATTCTCTTTTATTAATTCGAAAAAGGAAAAGGTTCTAAATCTTAAATTGAATTGAACAATTTTACAGCAGTCATTTATCATAACACTATCATTTATTACAGCACATTCATTTACCATTTATAGATGAAAAGTTGATTCATTTTTCTCTAGATGTAAAATGCAGATATATTCACTGACAGTGATAAACAATGTTAGCTTTTATTATTCTTTGAAGGGTTGCGTGTGAGTATTAGGAAGTTTATAAATGCTATCTTTTCACTCAAAATACTAGGCCATGGTATTTTGAACTACAAATTTTATAACTGATGCCTTGAACAACTCATATCAATATCATAATTGTTTTAATAATGCAATGTTTAAATCAATTTTATTTTCATCACCTCTGAGTATTGCTGACCCAATGTGTATAGATAATGTAACTTTATCATTGTCTCTATGTGAAAACAATCTTTATCTAAATTCATTGCTATCTAATCCACTGGCCGTTGCTTAATCTTAAAAATAAGTAGTAAAATTATAAATAAGAAGAGGGGAAAATGAAAGATACATGTATAAGTAAATATAGAAGTTTTAGATGTAGATTTTATTAATCGCATCAGTGGAGGTAGAAAACAGAATTATGCCAACATTGCTATGGCCAAGATCTTTTTAAGCTTTTAGATATTATTAATCAGAACATAAACTATGTACAACAAGATGATTAAATACAAACAGTTGTACTTAATGAAATATTATTTACCATAAATTATACAAAAAACAAAGAGTTACAGACTCACTGGCAGAAACATTAACATACATCACAAATCAGTATATACATAAAATGTACACAGCGACCTATATACATTCACTCAGCTGGTAAGTTATCAGTGATTCTAAATCCAATAATCTGTTACAATATTATAATAAAACCAATCGAGAAGTCCTTTTATTTTTTTCATGATACTTAAACAACGTCATTCTTTAAATACCTCGTGTCAAAATCTGATGATGTGGATTGCTCACAGTTTCAAAAAGTTGAAAGAAAATTTTGATCAAGAAATTCAAAATTTAATCCAATAAGAGAAATCTATTAAAATTTTCAATAAGTAACAGTTCTCTCAGTCATACTTTTTGTTTGAGAATTACTACCGGTATTTGGTATGACGTGAATAAGTACACAGTGCACGTAAAAAGCAGAAAATTATAAACATTTTTAATGGACAAATGGATATATTTTTAATGGATAAATGGATATATAAGAAATTTTGGAAAGAAATTTCCCTCTTATATTTATGCTTTTATTCATTGGTTTTCTTTTTTAAAATTTATTTTTGCCTTGATTAAGACTGAAATGACATCCTTATTTTGAGAACCTAGTCCTCATCTGTTTACTTCTTTGAACGTATTATATAAGTATGGCTAAAATAATAAACAAATGCAGAGCAACTACTTGGATATAACTGAACTGACAAAAAAAATGTTTCACAACTCAGTACTGCCCTTTTATAATTTTATTATAAATTTGAAGCATAGCATAACGTATATTGTGTTAACAGGGTGAGCCAGAAAATGGCATATAATTTAGCTAATCAAGGTTCAAGTAAAATCAACTATTTCACAAATCACAAATGCATTAGGAAACAAATCTGCCCATTTATGTTATTTTAGACATTTTTAAAGAAAACAACATTTATGTGATCCAATAAAATTGTTTCTTTAACTGATATTAGGAATTTAATAGTGTTAGCAATAATTTCTGCAACCAGGAAAACAGAAAATAATGATTTGGCATAATATCATAGATCTTATATTACCTGCAAATGCAAGTGCACAAGAAGAGGGGGGGAGGGGGGGGGGGGGGAAGAAATTGACCCCATGAGCTTTCTTTCCATTTGTCTAGTCTTAAACTTCTCAAAAAAGTTACATTTAGAGAGGCATGGATTAAAAAAGAAATCACCATCACAACAGTATATTGATTTCCATTTCTACTTTTGACATTTAGGGCTTTATATTTCCAGTGTTATGTTATGTTTTTTGTTTTTGATTTTAAAGGTTTAACGGCACTTGCACACATTTAGGTTATATCAGCGCCAGTAGAAAGGAAGAAAATGGGATAGTAAAAAGTTCTAGAATTACAATTAAAGCACCCAAGAAAAAGTAAGACAAAGCGGAACTGGGAACAAATAGGGATCAGATGTAGATTCCAAGAGCAATCCACCAATGTACTTAGTCTGAGATCACCTATAAGTCTCATCTGGACACAAGCACAAAATCCAACAAAGAGGAATACACTCAAATGCTTACATTATACATAATACAAAAATAACAAACATAATAATACATAACGGAGAGATGATTTACAAGGAAAAAAATATCATCTCCCAAAACAATAACTATGCATTTGACTGTTTCCCTCCATCCAGGACTCCGGCCAGGGCCAGGACAAAACCAAGTAATCTCATTCCAAGACAAAGACAGAAAGCATGTTGGAAAACAGACATAAGGGGATAGAAGACACAGTATGTACCTCCCTGCCCACTATGAGAGGTCAGGAACCCCACCCAGAGTGTTATGTTACTTAAGTGATTGAAACCTGTTCGTGGAATTATGGGATCAAATGAGATATCCAGTAAGGTCACAAATCAGTATTATGTACTGTGGCCCACCCTACATAAACACAATATCCTTTTTGTTTTCACTCATGCTTTCTATTGATATCAATTAAACAGATTGCTATGAAGGGGTGCTGACAATCTCCTGAGCAGTTGTATTACTGGATTCCTGGGTTGCAGGTGGAGAAGATGTATTAACATTAGAAGTTGAATTATTTGACGATGAAGACGGTGAAGAAACCTCACCATTGGTATTTGGTGGATCATGGGTAGTAGAAGAAAGGGGAGGGGGGTCTTGTGTGGGGGCATCTGGTGAGAGTTTTTTTGAGGAAGGAGTGGCAACAGGGCTGTGGTTTGACCCCGTTGGAGAAGAGATTGAATTGGAGTTGGTGGTGGAGGGAGTTGTAGTTTTGTTTATAGAGGTAGATGATGGTGATGATGTGGAGGATGTAGGCTTGTTATTAGCATTGGCACTATCAGGAGAGGGTAGAACTTTATTGTTTGTATTTGGAGAACTAGCTCGACTATTGGCCCTCGATGAAACCCTAGTAGGGGAACTTTGTCGACTGTTGGCACGAGAGGAAACTCTAGTGGGCGAGTTCTGTCGACTATTGGCACGAGAAGATCTCCCTTTTGGTTTTTCAGGAGTAGGTGGCTCTCTCAACCTCATTCGATTGGACATCTAAGAGAAAAAAAAATGTATTAGCTTAAAATAGCATACTGGATTTTAAAAAACCAAATATAATAAAAATATTATATGTTCTGTAAACAGTTAAAATAGTAAAATTAAAGAAGGAAGAAAGTTGTAAATATATCGATGTCAGAAAATTTTCAATGAAATCTTACTTCCATCTCATTATTCAGATAAAAAAACATAACTAAAACAAATCTCTATTTGCCACTATTTGGATCTTTTTTCCCCTTCACCCTCCTCTTACCACATCTCTAAGCTGGACTTGTAGTTTATGTTTGTCTTTGGTAAGTCTTTCAATCTCTTCCATGTTTTTTTGGTTCTTCGTGCTAGTCAACTCCAGCAAGGCAAGGGTGGAATCCTTCTCGCTGATCATGGCTTGGATTGCCTCTTGTCTGGATGATAAAATAAATAGTTTGGTTAAATGAGAGCAATTGATGGTTAAGTGGATGTCATTTACTTCTATGTAAATTGAACCATCAAGGCTGACCACTTCTTGTCCGTTTTTTAGAAAGAGAATTCTGATGTCAGCTTAACTACTTTCATATAACACCCTCTTAATTGAATTATAGTTATTGTTGAGTGACATAAACAAATGCAGTTTACACTGTTCATCCAATCAAATTAATTGGCCAAAGAAAACCACAGTTATGTCATTTATTTATGACTTAGCATTGAACTCATTCTAATAAATCTAGCAGTAATTAGACAACCAAAGCGTTGTCAACTGTCAACACCTTTAACAAAATACACCATCAATTATTTACACACATTAGCTTCACCTTTTCTCTTTTACTTAGGAGGCCTCAGCCATACAGAACGAGTCAAAAGACGGTGAAACAAGCTCAGACTTGGGTCAATGCATCGCCCCATTTCCTTTGAAATTGACTGTGACTTTATGAGGCTAACAACACCTATGGGTGCCATTACAAAAAATCTCTGCCCTGGAAAGCTGGTTTTTATAAAATCGTCAACATGAATGTCAGGCTCAGACAAATTTGCCCCAATTAGCCAGAACTTTTCTGAATTAGAGGGGTAAATAACAAAGAAAAATTTCCCTTCCCTAGAATTTTCTCTCTATTGGAGAGGTTCCCGATTGGAGGTCCCACTGTATTATTATCAAAACCATCTTCAGGTCAATTGCAAACGCCATGTAATGTTTGTTTGTTGTTTTTAAGGGTTTTACGGCGCTTGCAATATATTTAGCTTATATCAGCACCAGTAAAAAGGAAGAAAATGGGATAGTAAAAAGTTCTAGAATTACAATTAAAGCACCAAAGAGAAAGTAAGACATAGGGGAGCTGGGAACAAATAGGGATCAGATGTAGATTTCAAGAGCATACCACCAATGTATTTAGTTTGAGATCACCTATAAGTCTCATCCGGACACAAGTACAAAATCCAACAAAGAGGAATACACTCAAATGCTTACATTATACATTAAAAATAACATATAATAATACATAACAGAGAGATGATTTACAAGAAAAAAAATATCATCTCCCAAAACAATAACTATGCATTCGACTGCTTCCCTCCCAGCCAGGACTCCGACGAGGGCCAGGAAAAAAACAAGGAATCTCATTCCAAGACAAAGACATAAAGCATGTTGGATAACAGATAAAAGGGGATAGAAGACACAGTATGTACCTCCCTGCCCGCTATGGGAGGTCAGGATCCCCACCCAGAAATGCCATGTAAGATTAGGTGGTGATTGGTTTGGTGGATCTGGAGTCTTAGTGGAACAAAAAATTGGGTTTGTCAAATATATAATAATAATAATAATAATAATAATAATAATAATAATAATAATAATAATAATAATAATAATAATAATAATAATAATAATAATAATAATAATAATAATAATAATCATCTATCATCTTCATCTTCATCATCATCATCATCATCATCATCATCATCATCATTATTATTATTATTATTATTATTATTATTATTATTATTATTATTACTATTATTATTATTATTATTATCATTATCATTAAATAGTATTTATGGGATGTAATGGCAGTTGGAAAAGATAGAAAAGATAAAATAGTGCAGGGAAGAAAGACAATTCATTGATGGCTAATACATTCATTTTAGATTATTAGCCTAAGTAAGTGTTCCATAGTTCTCCTCACTTCATTTCATAGACGTCTTCCATGTGCCCTTGCCTCTCTTCACGTAATTTGGTGAGTTGCTGGTCCTTGTCTGTCAATTGAAGTGACAGAAGTGACAGCTTTTCCTTGTCCTCCTCACATTCTTGATGTAACACATCAAGCTCTGAGCGCAGTTCCTCCATCTTGTGTAAGAAGAGCAGTAATAATAAAGCAAATTAAGAATGTAATAACTTCAATTCAAAAAAAGAATAGAATATCAAGACTTGTAACAACTAAATCCATATTCATATTAATTAATACTTTAATAAGATATCCGCAGAGACTACAGTAGAGATAAGAACAGGTTTTGACTAATTGGCATGAATATGAATCATCAATCAAACTGATTGGCTTATTTTCAGCCCTCCTTGTCCAGTTCAATCTGAAGGATAGCGCTTTCAAAGAGATTTTATTACAAGGTATGTGCAGGCCCTGTGGTTATCACAAAACTTTTGTTTTTTTACTATTTCATCCAAATATAAAAACACAATTTTTCTTCTTCCTCATAGTTTTAAAACCTTTGTCCAGGCTCGTGGAAAAAGGAATCGCCCATTTTTAACGTTCTTTTCCTCTATTTATAAAGTTTTACTCTTAAGCATGAGAGCATTTTTCTTTGACAGTTAATGATGGGAGCAAATTTATCAAAAATGTAAATAAATAACAGAAGACCAATGATTGTTGACATTTTGGATTTCCCCTTAATAAAAACAAATTATTTAACAAACAAGAAAACGAACAAATGGTTTCTGTGGGTTTTTTTTTTTGTAATTATCATAGACTAAAAACGTTGTGATTACAACACTGACAAAGAGATAAGGTATCATATTCTGATTATTCAAGGAATTTGAGAACATTTAAGAATTTTTTAAAATCTATCTTTTAGACAATCCTATCCCAATATAATTTATTCTGATATTTATATTTTCAGCACTTTTTTCAATGTTGTACATAGAATTGATAATCAAATTTTTATCATGGTTCAGATGAGTGACTTGCTAAGAACCACACTCATTTCTATGAAGGCAAAAAAAAGCAGTTTGATTATTTTGTTTTTATGAGTTTCACTGCGCCTGCGACACTTTTAGGTCATTTCCGTGCCAGTAAAAAGGGAAAATATTGGATCGTAAAAATAATTCTAGAATTACAATTAAATCAACCAAGAAAAAGTAAAATAAAGGGGGCTGGTTAAAAAAGGGAACAGAGGTAGACACTAAGAGCAAACTAGTTTGAGATCACCTAAAACTTTCATCTAGACACGAGAACAGGATCCCACTAGAGAAATACATACACATGTTTATAAAATGTTATATCAAAATAAAAAGTTACAAGGGTACACAACAAAGAGAAAGAGATAGATGAACTATTTGAAAGGTAAAATATCACTCCCATAACTATTACTATACATTTGACTGTTTTTATTCTCAGTCAAAGATTCCAGCCAAGGGCCAGGACAAAACCAAGTAATCTCATTCCAAGACAAAGACAGAAAAGAACCAAGAAAAGGAAAAAATATATATGGGGATAGCAAAATCTTCTGACAATTCCAATAATTTAAAGCCAGTGAAAATCTCCTCTATGAATTAATCATTGCATCATTCATGATACACAATACTATAGAATATGATCATGACTTACAGCAGCACTTGATTCTTCTATCTGTGACTGTAATTCGGCCATTGCCATCTCTCTTTGGGCTGTGATGATGACACTCTGACGTAAGGCTTCTTCCAACTCTTCCACTCTGTCTGAACTTTTCTTTATCACCGACTGTTTACCAAGCAAAGCAAAATCAAATATATGAAAGAAATTTGCTCACCTACGATGGAGATATAATAGTTAATCATATAGCTAAAAGACCACTTATTTCACCAGCAAGCTTCTGATACAACTAAAATGCAATGTTGATCACCATTTTCCCTTTAATTAGCTTACATTTAGATATATTAACACCTGGTTGGTTTTGTCTAGTTTTGGTAAAAGAGTGAATTAATTTGTAAGACATATATAGTGATAAAAGTTTGCTTTGGAGTGTATGGTTTAAATTGATAAAGAAGAATAAATGTGTGTAGTTTTGGAGTTCAGCGCTATATAAGATTTCATCATTATAATATCTGTTTACTTACTGACATAACAGAGGCATCATCAGTCATTGAGTCCTCTCTCTTTCTTGCCTCTTCCAACAACTGAGCATTCTTCTTTTTCTCTGTCTGCTGATTTCGTTTTAAAGTTCCCATCTTTTGCTTATATTCTTTCACCACTCTTCAAAAAATGGAAAAATGAATGAGATAACACTTATGTTTCACAAAATCTTTAGCTTTTTGACTTTTCAATCCTTTAACTTGAGAATGAGTTAAAACACATTGAAAAGCAATTGTCATTCCACCATTACACAAGTAAATAAATCCGGCCTGTAAATGGGTGTATGAGTGAATTGTCTGAACTTTTTGAACACGCTAAAATAGACCAACCAAATATGGATTAACCAGAACACAAAACATCAATTGACTAGTCAAATCATGTCATTTTCTCCCAATTCATTAATAATAAAATAAGCAGGTCCTTATTTTATGCCACAATTGAAATCACAATTATTTGAGAGAGTCCACACATTGCTGGTCCCCAGTCTGAGCAAATTTTAAAATGAAAGGAAGAGATTAATTCCTACTGCCCAATTCATTAATAAAATAAGCAGGTCCTTATTTTATGCCAAAAATGAAATCACAATTATTTGAGAGAGTACACACATTGCTGGACCCCAGTCTGAGCTAATTGTAAAATGAAAGGAAGAGAACAATTCCTACTTTTTTTAAAAGGATGTGTAGCGCTTGGCACGACAAGCTGTTTGTGTTAAATTTTTAAGCTGATTCTTTCGTTCATTTAGATTAATTCTGAACCCTTTTTCATTCTATGGGTTGGTTATACACCCCAACCCTATGTTTTTCACTGATAACTTTTTTTTAATTTTTTGAGCTAGAAAGTTGAAATTTTATGTAATAGCCAATTGTAATATGAGAATTGTGACCACAAAGTTTTATTTATATCAGTACGATACACCTTGAGTTGGTATAAAATGTCAGATACCCTATTCCTACCTACCCCATGACAATAAAGAGAAAAAAAATAGAATACTCCTATTTGAATCCTGTGGGGTGGTTTTGCACCCCTAAATTTCAAAGGGAAAATATGAGGCTACACTCATTCGAATCCAAAGGGGTTGTTTTACACCCCATCCTATGTAAAGAGAAAAACATGAGGTAACTAAATAAAATGCCTATATTATAAACATCAATAAATAGGCAATAATTTTATAAACCTATTTTGATATTATATACAAAAACACACATGAAATAGAATACACTTGAAATTTGACTCACAGAAATTTCCGCACACAAAACTGTATCTTTTTGGACCTATACGACATGTATATGATATCATCCCAGAAAAGTCCTTTTTTACAAATTAATTAAATCTCTAAAACCGAACTATAGTGGTTGTAGTAGGGGCGGTAATAATGATGATGTGGCAGTGGTTGTAGTAGTAGTGGTAGTGATGATGATGATGATGAGGGGTGGAGGTGATTGTAGTAGTAGTGATAGTGATGATGATGAGGTGGTTGTGGTTGTAATAGTAGTTGTAGTGATGGTGATGTGGTGGTTTTGGTTATAGTTGTGGTAGTGATGATGATGTGGAAGTGGTTGTAAATTTAGTGGGAGTAAGTGGTGATGTGGATGTGGTGGTTTTACTAGTAGTAGTAGTGGTGGTGATGGTGGTGGTTGTGGTAATAATGATGATGTGGATGTGATTGTAAAAGTAGAGATAGTAATTTATCATTATGTGGTGGTGGTGCTGCTGTAGCGGTAGTGATGGCGATTTAGTGGTAGTTGTTGTAGTAGTAATAGTGGTTGTGATGAGGATTTCGTGGTGGTAGTTATAGTAGTGGTAGTAATAAGGTGGTTGTAGTAATATTGGTGGTGGTAATAGTGTGGTGGCAGTGGTTGTCGTAGTAGTAGTAGTAGTAGTAGTAGTAGTAGTAGTAGTAGTAGTAGTAGTAGTAGTAGTAGTAGTAGTAGTAGTAGTAGTAGTTGTTGTAGTAGTAGTAGTAGTAGTAGTAGCAGTAGTAGCAGTAGCAGCAACAGTAATGTTTTTCATATTTTTCTATATTAACGTAGGGGTTAAGATAGGAATAGGTTAACTCACATTTTTTTTTATCATTGGAGTAGGGGTATAAAACCACCCCATGGGATATGAATAGGCACATGAAAATTGGGATAGATATAGGATTAAAGGAGAAAAAGAAGAAAAAGAAGAAGAAGAAGAAGAAGAAGAAGAAGAAGAAGAAGAAGAAGAAGAAGAAGAAGAAGAAGAAGAAGAAGAAGAAGAAGAAAAGGAGGAGGAGGAGGTGGTGTGGTTGTGTGTGAAACAGGAAAAAGAGAAAGAGCAATCATGGTCATGAAGAAAAAGATAACTTCCGCTATGAGCATTCATTCCCCTTTTCATTCGAAGAAAAATATTTATTTCGCATTCATTATTCCGGTTCACTTTCAACCGGATACAAAGAAACCGTTGGAAAGTATATTGTGAACTGGAAAATTTGTGTGTGTAGGTAGCAAAATAAAGTGGAGGGGGGGATGACAGCAAAAAATTCTGAATGCACCCAGGGTAGATAAACATCTTTTTGCTTGTAATCAGAATTCACTACCAATGAGCAATTAGAAAACCCAAATCAATGTTAAGTTCTATTCTTTAAAAAAATAAACTTTATAATATGAATCTCCCAAGACTTAATCAAAATCACATAGGTGCCTAGTAAGACAAACATAAATGAGAATTTACAATTAAATTTGAAGATCAGGAATATAAGACCATTAAGCTGATTCAGCATCAACAGTTGTGTAATTTACAACAGCATCTCAGGTGATTTACAATATTCCATTAGACACTTACACCATTAGATCTTTGTTAAAAGTATTACATCGCTGCAAGTACGAACCCATTTCAAATTCTCTTTTGGAAAATGCAATTGACATTGATTATGGCTCTGTACACTTTAAAATGATAAAATCGCAAACAAATTAATGTTTAAGTTTATGTCACCCCAATATCATTTTATAATTTTAAGTATAATTGGAGATTGTGGAGTCAATAACAGATTTTTCATAGACGATCTTTACATTAATAATTCTTATTCTAGAAGCTTCAGCTTTTATTTAGTTAAAGAGACCTCAGAAGTCAGAAATGATGTATTGATAGATATTCTGGCAAAACCTACTCTGATAACTCCTTTATTTCTGCTTCTTTCTCAGTCTTGTCTGTCTCCGCCTCTTTCAACATATCATGGAGTTTGTCAATCTCAGCCTGAAGCTGCTTAGTTTCTTGTTGGTTGAAATTGGCAGGCTGTCCTTCATCGTCTTTCTTTTGCTTTTCTGTCTCAGACTGATTAGGAAATAAGGAAGAACATAAAGAATTAATATAGGGGAAAAAATCAATATGAAAAGGCTGGATTATTTTGTTTTGAAAAAATTACATACATAACGTCATAGACTGAGTGCTTCAAATACAAAACAGTTCCTTTCTTAATTTTAAAGCTTAAGAGACCATTCGTTTGTTTTAGGCTTTAGGCTTTACTTTTAAGGCTTTTAACATGATCATGACTTTGTCTCACCTGAGAAGAAAAAGTAAGATAAAAGGTATAAACTCTAGCAGAGAAGAAAGTAGATCCAAGAATAATCTATCCACATGTCTCATTTGAGACCACTTATGATATTCAAGACAATATCTGAAAAAACAACAACGACAACAACAGCAAAAAAAACAAAGGTTTAAAAATAAGTAAATTATTCATCTGTTTTCCTCTCTGCAGAAGATCCAAGACAGGACCCACGGGAACCAAATGGTCACATTCAATAACAAGGAGACGATACAATAGAAAGACAAGATATAGGAGGGATAGATGACACAACAAGTAACATCACAGGCCCAGAGTGAAAGTCAAGGACTCCCACCCATGCTGATGCTGTACAATAAAACACAAAAGTTAACAATAATTATCTTTTACCCATTCCATACTAATGACAACATGGCCTTTGGACAACAAGGGTGATTCCTGTTGACATCCTGTTTGATGGATTATCTATGTTTGTTTGTTTGTTTGTTTTTAAGGGTTTTAGGGCTCTTGCAACACATTAAGGTCATATCAGCGCCAGTAGAAAGGAAGAAATGGGATAGTAAAAAAGTTCAAGAATTACAACTAAAAAACCCAAGAAAAAGTACGACAAAGAGGAACTGGTTCAAATAGGAAACAGATGTAGATTCCAAGAGCACACCATCATTGTATGTACTTAGTTTGAGATCACCTAAATGTCACATCATTGACATAAGCACAGGTCCCCACTTAGAGGAATACACTCAAATGTTTACAAATCATATATGTAGAACAAAAAATAATATTGTGCATAACAGAGAGATGATATTTACAAGACAAAAAACATAATCTCCCAAAATTCTAACTATACATTTGAATGTTTCCCTCCCAGCCAAGGACTCTGGCCAGGGCCAGGACAAAACAAGTTATCTCATTCCAAGACAGAAAGCAAGTTGGGAAACAGCTATAGAGGGATAGAAGACACAGTCTCTCTGCCCACTATGGGAGGTCAGGAACCCTGCCCAGAGGGATTATCTATTTTCCCTCATGGAATGCCTGGGATGGAATCTAATGGTCCCATTACAAAAAAAAAAAAAATTAAACTAATGACAATGACAAGGAGTATATATGACATATACCATCTAATCTTGAATAAATAGCCTAGGTGATTTACAGATAAGTGTCAATAAAACTACAGCCCAGACCTTTGATATTTCATCAAGCTTCATCCTGGATTCTTCAAGCTCAAGGGTCAGCCTTTGATAATCTACTTGACGCTCAGACAACTCTGATTCCAGTTTACGGACTTTCCCTTCAAGTTCAAACTTCTTGCCTTGCAACTCCACATTCTGTTCCCGCAATTCACAAATCTGTGCAAGAGATGAAAAATCAACCGATCATAAAGGTTGCTGTTACGGATAAACATTAAATTGAGTAAATTACCCTTTTGAAAGAAATAAAACAAAACAAAACAAATACATAATGTATAATGCACAATTTTATTGATACAAATGGGTGTCCTAAATCTTAATTAACTCCATTGAAAAGAAAAAGTGACTGTTTTTGATAATATGTTGAGTCGAGGTTTATATCCTGATCATTCAGTCCACCCCACGGTGATAGGTTTATAGGTATGTAAGATCTGGTGGAAAGTGTTTTGAGGTAGACTAACTGACCAGTAATTGATACTGTCTGTATAACTGTACAGAAATTAGGGTAAAGTCTAGTTCAATGATTGTAGGACACTTCTTTTTTTTTTTTATTTGACCAAAAATAAAACCCCAGCTCATAGGTTTTCATTCCAACAATTTGAACAACATTTGTTTCCAGAGTAAGTTATCCAGAGTCGGTACAGTAGTTCAACAAAGTTTGCTAGTACATACACATGAAGTAATTTATATTTGATTATCTGCTCTTTCAAGCTTTTTCACAATATGAGGAACGATAAAGTCGAGTAATCTCATAACTCACCTCTGTTTGTTTAGAGTTTAGGTCTTTCTGTAAAGCATCCAGCCTTCCCTTTAAGTCCTGTGAAGACTTGACATACAGATCTATTTCTTCTTGGTGCTCTTTCTCTGTTTGCTCTCTCTGCTCTTTTAATCTGGAGAATATAACTTTTTTTACTTTTTTTTTTTTTTTTTTTTTTGCTTTCCTTTACCTTATAAACAATAAATTCAAAAGAGAATAGATTTAATCATCTTAATTATTACACCATCAGTGACTGCAGTTTATTCATTTTAGCCCAGTCACTAATCTCAAATAGCATCACAAATAGATATCTAGGTATGGTATTGGTCGCTTGTTTAAGTGATAATGGGTAAGGTCATTGCCTTACCTCTCTATCTGTCTATCTTTGTCTGCAATGACTCCGGACTCAAGGGATGATGTGGATGACTCTGTGAATGTGGAAGTTAGACGAATACGGGCCTGGGACAGTTGGTCTTCTTTCTCGCGGATTGTATCTTCAAGGCCCTCAATCTGACGATAAAAGTGGAAATATGTAAAAAATAAAATTTATAGCTAAGTAGCTGTGCTCTTGCCCTGCAAACAAATTAAAGAGACAAATCCTTGAATCAGTTGGTGAATAAACTCTATTAGATCAATCATACCAGGTTATTATATTTAAAGAAAAAAGAATCACCCCATCACAGTGTAAAGAGGGAGCGAAGGGCAGCTACACATGGAATCAAATTGAGTTAGTGGCCTATAATAAGTCTGATTATGGCAAACTTCCAATTACCTCCACCAATCAAGGTTTAACATTTGCTCCTGCTTTCTTACTCACAGCCAGGCAGAAAAATTTTATATTCAAAAAGTTACGTGCTAAGTAGGTAAAGAGGCCATAACTTTAGAAAATATTTTGTTATCTAGAACCACATCACAGCACCAATGATGGAGAGTTGGATAAGTTGCAATCAGTAAGAATGCCAGCATTGTGTCCTTGGATAAGACACTGAATATACATTTTCTCATTTAGCTTGGGTCTAGGTAAGTACTTGATTGAGCGGTGATGGAGCACCAGAACAAACAAAAATGGGTGCATTACAGGCAACATGCACTGTAAAAAATGGAAATTTGGATCTACTGAGCAAGTTGAAACCATCGAAAATTGCTATATGAATGTAAATTATTTATTCATCAGCTATACAATATTCCATTAAGATATAAAATTATAAAGATTCATTTCCCATGTTGGCAAAACAAATTTGATGGAAAAGGAAATTTTTTTTTTTTTAAACATCTTATATTTGAATCTGGAGTAATTTGATATTTTAAGTAAAAGCTCACTTTTCTCTGTAACGTATTAACCCTGTTGGCTTTGATCTCCAGCTGGTCTTTTAGTTCTAGCACTTCAATGTCTGCCCTCCTTTTCTCTGACTGGGTAGTCAACAACTCTTTGCTTTTTCCCTCTACCATTTTCTCTTTGCTCTTGACTCTTTCTTGCAAACCTTCAATCTGATGAGTACAAACCATACAAATGACATAATTAACGAAATTGAAATCTGTGTGTGTGTGTGTGTGTGTGTGTGTGTGTGTGTGTGCGCGTGCGTGTGTGAGGGAGGTAGGTAGGTAGGTATGTGTGTGTGGAGAGGTAGGTAGGTGTGTGTATGTGTGTGTGGATAGGTAGGTAGGTGTGTGTATGTGTGTGTGTATATGTTTGTATGTTTGTATGTATGTGTGTATGTATGTATGTATGTATGTATGTATGTATGTATGTATGATGAGGTCCGATGATGTCACTATCCCCCCTCCCGCATGGACACCATCAACAAGTGAGTTTACAATCGACAAACTCACAAGCTGTGTTAAAAAATTACCTAATGAAAAGTCACCCGGGGCAGACGGTGTCACCTATAAATATATAAAACAAAATATAAACAAACTGGCACCAATTTTTACGGCCATCTTTAACACCTGTTTAAAATATCAAAAAGTCCCCCCAGACTGGAAACACAGTATCATAACACTGGTACAAAAAAAGAATGGGAACAAGGACAACGCCGACGACTGGCGACCTATCGCCTTATTACATCTTCATCATCGTCATCGGAGTCATCATCATCATCATTATCGTCGTCATCAACACTAATATCATTATTACCTCTGGGACATTCTGTGGCAGAGTCTGAAACTTCACTGTTCAAATTAATACTCCAGATCTATACATTGTACATTATTTTAGGAAATGGTATTATGTCAATGAATATGTTACCCTTGTTACATTATCATGTATATTTCCTGAAATAAACAATTTTGATATGTATGTATGTATGTATGTATGTATGTATGTATGTATGTATGTATGTATGTATGTATGTATGTATGTATGTATGTATGTATGTATGTATGTATGTTGTATGTATGTATGTATGTATGTATGTATGTATGTATGTATGTATGTATGTATGTATGTATGTATGTATGTATGTATGTATGTATGTATGTATGTATGTATGTATAGTAGGGGGAATTAGGTCCAAAAAACCCTTGAATTGTGCAAACAGGGTTGAAAGCGTGAAAATTACATATGTTGTAGAGTATGAAAAACCCTATGATTTATGATATAGAACCACTCTGAGAGATCAGTATTAGTTGTGAGATACAAGGTTTTTAAGATTAGAAAATTTTGAAATGGACGACAATAATTTCTTTCATTGTTATTGTGTAAACATTCGAGGCAAGCCGACCAAAGGTTGTTTTACGTCATCCTTTGGATTCCCATTGGTGACTATTTTTAGCGTCGAAGCGGATGTTTTCCTTTCCCTTTACTTTCGATTCACGACCCATACAAATTATTAAATCGTAAATAATTTTCAATTTCACTTGTTTTAAAGGACGTCTAGCGAGCAATATTCTATAAAATTATGAGATTTTTTCTGCATCTGATTTAATAAGTATAATCAATTACTCTAAAACGGACGGGCAGACGGTAGACGAGCAGAGTGGTAGACTAGCAGAACACATCTCAATAATAGATGCCGATAACCGGTGTTGACAAAGGACAGTGCTCATTTCCCCTCCTCCTGTTTTCTTTTCTTTCCAAAAATACTGCTATAATCATTTTACGTGAGTTAAAACCTATTTCGGTCAAACTTGATGACAGTAAAGAGTCAGCATACCACTTACATTGCTATAATTATCATCATTATCATCATCATCAACCACTATGATGCTGTATTGTGGCAAGTTATTTACTTTACGTTATTTATCGCAAAGGGACAATGGGAGAATGTTCTATTTGTAGTGTTGTGTCCTTATGTAAGGCACTGCACACATTTGCCTGCTGATGATGGGTCTTTAACAGAAAGAACGAAAGAAAGAGAGAGAGAGAGAGAGAGAGAGAGAGAGAGAGAGAGAGAGAGAGAGAGAGAAGAGAGAGAGAGAGGAGAGAGAGAGAGAGAGAGAGAGAGAGAGAGAGAGAGAGAGAGAGAGAGAGAGAGAGAGATTATGAAAGAATATTGCATATGCCTAATAAAGGAATGCGTTTGCATGATTTCAGATACACATACAATAGCAAAAAGAACTGCTCCCAGAGACTGGGACAGGTGTTTGATATACCAACAAGATGACACAGACCGTTTATAATGACCCTTTAGGTCGAGGAGGTATGACAAAGGGCAAGGCTATGCAACTCTTCTTGAAGATTTAACACAATTCAATTCTTTGGTTTGTGACGAAAACAAGTTGGATGTATCTATTTTTTTAATTCATCAGAAAGAAATGAGATTATTGAAAGCTTAAAACAAACTGATGCTAAATGGCATAAGTATTGTCGTGTAAAATTTAATGCCGACAAAATTAGGCGATTAGAATTAAAGAAATCTAAAAGAATTGCCCTACAATAATTCCAAACTTCGTCATTTGACTTGGAGGAGTCACCGAATGAATATATTTCGCAACCCACGAGAATAATGAGACAACGTTCAAAATTAGAGATTGGCTATAATAAACAAACGTGCTTTTTTGTAAAAACATGGAATCGGGAGTACATTCTGTAATAACAACAGATATGGAAGAAAATATTCGTGAAATAGCGTTATCTATAAAAGATTCTGACATGTTGTCATTTATTGCCGGATGAGATTTAGTCGCTCAGGAGGCACACTACCGCCCTATACCATAAAATTTGTCATGCACGATACTTTAAAAAAAACAAGATTGAAAAGATGTCACTGCTGATGATAATCATGATGTCACAGTTCTTGAAAGAAGTCGAGCTTTTGCTAACATTATATCTTTTATAGAAGAGAACCCTCAACAAATGTGACGATCGACATGAACCACTGTGGAGCTAATTTCCAGAATTGTCAAACGTGTCCCAAAAACTCATCAAATGATGAGAGAATGTCGGCATCCGATGCAAGTGTTTAAGGTCCGGTTTGCCTTGCACGGACTTGTGTAGATGCGGGTGTGTGTGTGTGTGTGTGTGTGTGTGTGTGTGTGTGTGTGTGTGTGTGTGTGTGTTGGGGGGGGGGGGGTGAGGTCAGTGCAGTAATGAGTAAAATTCTCTCTCTCTCTCTCTCTCTCTCTTTCTCTCTGTGTCTCTCTTCCTCTCCGTCTCTCCCGCTCACTCCCTGTCCCCCCCCCCCCCCCCCCCCCCCCTCTCCCTATTTTATCTACTAGTTAGGTTAGTACAATAATGAGTAAAATTCTCTCTCTCTCTCTCTCTCTCTCTCTCTCTCTCTCTCTCTCTCTCTCTCTCTCTCTCTCTCTCTCCCGCTCACCCCCTCTCCCCCCTCTCCCGCTTTTATCCACTAGTTACAACACGAAATAACCGTAAATGGTTACCGGTGTATTTAAAGTTTTAGAACGCACATTGTATTGTCGTAGTTATTTCCTCGGATAAGTAATGCTATATAGGAAAAAATAAAAGTGCTAAAAACACACTGTTATGATCAATTGCCAGAGTGGTTCTATATCAGGTGTTATTTATACGGGTCATAGCTACCTATATGCCAATTTTCAGGATTAAAACCCCAATGTGCACGGTTTTAGCCTAATTTTCCCTCATACAATGAGTATGAAGAAAATATATTTTTTTACGCAGTTATTTCCCTTGTTTAATATAGCTGTAATAGGTAAAATCTAAGGCCTTAAACCGATACGTTATGGTTCATTACCAGAGTGGTTCTATATCAGATGTTTTTTCTATGGGTCTTAGCAACCTGTATGCAAATTTTCATGCTTTCAACCCGAATTTGCACGGTTTTAGCCTAATGTATGTATGTATGTATGTATGTATGTATGTATGTATGTATGTATGTATGTATGTGTATGTGTGTATGTGTGCATGTGTGCATGTATGCATGTATGTATGTATGTATGTATGTATGTATGTATGTATGTATGTATGTATGTATGTATGTATGTATGTATGTATGTATGTGTGTATGTGTGTGCGTGTGTGTGTGTGTGCATGTGTGTGTGTATATGTATGTATGTATGTATGTATGTATGTATGTAGGTAGGTAGGTAGGTAGGTAGGTAGGTAGGTAGGTAGGTAGGTAGGTAGGTATGTATGTATGTATGTATGTATGTATGTATGTATGTATGTATGTATGTATGTATGTATGTATATATGTATGTATGTATGTATGGATGTATGTATCCAAAAATGCAGGATCTCAAATTGGAAGAAAGGCAAGGAAAACCTGACATTTCCGATGTCCACGATCAGAGGGACTCTATCATCAACTGTAATTGAAACTACAAAAACAAACACACACAAAAAAAAAACAACACAAAATGCTCTAAAACAGATGGTTAGCATAATGGCACATTATGATTAGAGCAGAGTTGGCTTTCATATGTGATGTAATAAACTGCCCAGAACCAGTGAAGGTTTATTCACTGTCAAATTATTCCCCCAACATTTATTGGGTAGCTTTTCAGAATAGATATGTATTCCATTTTTATTTTCCGTTCCAGAATAGACATGTATTTCATTTTCCAATCTGAAAACATATCAACATAGTGTAAGTAGTATAAAAATGATTTCACAGATAGTCAATGGATATACTGGTATAATTCAAATGTGAAGGGGAAAAAACAAATTTGCCCCAGGGGAATAAAAAACAAACTTGATGATAAATAAATTTGTTATTCCTATCAGTGGTGTGTCGGTAGACATTGTAAATGATTATCTCACACTTACATCAGCCTGCAGCATGGTGACTTGATTCTCTTTGGAGACAATCTGGTCCTTTAACACTGACACATATCCACCCCTCTCCGTCTGTTGTCGTTCAGATGCTTCCAACTTCAACCTCAAGCCCTCCATCTCAGCATCTTTCTTGCTGGCATCACTCTTTAAAGCTTGAATCTGCATGTGATATCACAAAATTAAAATTATTAATCTACAATCAAATCCATCAGACTTTTAAAAATTAAATTGAAGTCTTAAAGATAAAAGTACTTTATCATGTCCACCTATCAATGAAACCTTCATATTATTCAGGAATTTATCAATACCTAATTTCATGTATGTCTGAAAGTCCTAATAGCTCAATGATGGAGCCTTTGCCTTACAAGCAAAGGGACTGGTCGAGATTTTTTTCCAACTCTCTATCCGCAAAGCAGTGATTGGGTAGATGGACGTGTTTGATCTGGTGGATCGTTCTTTGAAATAGACTAGTATTCTGTAAAAAAGGTAGCATGCAATTACTGTCTATTTGACAATACAGAAACCAGGATAAACTTCAACTCAATGTGCCATATGACTCTGATCAAGAGACTACTTTTTCCACTTTCTGTTCTTCATAGGGATTCAATTCTGTTGTCAGTAATTTCATCCTATATTTGATACCTATGACATACTTCATAGAGCCAATATTACCTCGACCCTGAGTAATTTTTCCTTGGCACTAGCTAAGTCTCTATGAGAGGCAGAGGCATCTCTGGCACTTGATTGTGAGGATGATGAAGAGGATGGGGATGGGATTCCAGCACTGTCCTCTTTGGCCCGCAGCAGTCTGTCCTCTAGCTGTTGGACCTCATTTTCAAGACTGGTTATGCGCGAGTCCTAGAGAGAAAAAAATCATTATTTTTTTTCAAATTATACACACTAAAATAATTTTTACCATGTTTTATGTGCTTCATAAAGTTAAATATATTCCCACATGGACTATGATTTTTATTTCAAAATGTTCAAATTTCAAGATTCTGCATTGATGAAAACAATAATGAAGACGACTATGATGATAAAGATATGATAATGATGATGATGCAACAAAGACGACATGAGTGTTGTTCATTTCAATGACTTGTGATTATAGTAATAAGAGAGACAAATTATTTGGCACAGTAACAAAAAGGAATGAGAAAATCCAAACTTACCTTGGCCTCCAATTTGGCTCGAAGTAAATGATCACCACCTGCATAGACACTGCCCTCTGATTGGCCTTCCCTGATCTGACTCACCTCCTACAAATATAACAAAATTGTGGTGTATCAACTCTATTATTTTTATTTAAAGCTTACTTTTCAAGAAAAGTCAAAAAACAAAACTGTCCTAAGAAGAAGAAAAAGAAAATTACTTGTTGCTGATTATGAATATTTACAAATAAAATGTTTTCCACTTGGATAATAATTAGGTGCCAACAAGAATAAATTGAGACCAAAATTTAAAAAAGTATGCATATATTCTAAAATAAGAATAGGGAAATATAAGAAAGGAAAATAATTTCAGGCTGTATTTGTTTTTGTTTTGTTTTTTTCAATTCAAATTTTTTCCTTGTTCTTTTAACTTTAAATTTTCTTTTTCAAACTTCTTACCAGATTAAGTTGAATGATTTGAGTATCCTTGTCTCTTATCTCATCTTCCAGATGCCTCTTCTTCTGTTCCTCCTCTTTCAACTTGGTACGAAGGTTTTCCATCACATGTCTGTCCTCCTCAACCTGATACACAATACATAGAGCATAACACAACAACTAGAAACTCTTAAACAGAAAGACCCCCTCGAACCAGTGTTTTGGTCCTTAACTTCTTCCACTCAAAGAGGCAGACTACACCAAGGTTGTGTTTACCTTTTTTCTTTTTTATAACTGCCAGCTCCAGCGGGGCTTGAGAAAAAATGAGTGCTACATAAAAGTGATGCATAAAAGCTGTAAAAAATAAACTTATTATCACTCATTGTAACATATAATGTAAACTCATAATGTATTGTATTTCCATGGTCTTTACTATGCTAAGTCTGCTTCACATAACTAAAATCTATTATTACTTAACATCTAATAAAGTAATTAAAATAGCTGAAAAAAGGACTTGACTAGGGATTGTCCTCTGCTCATATTTGGTAAATGGTGGTATAATAAAATAATTTGCCCATAGGCTCTGAGTACAAATAAATGAATCATAATCAATTTTACCTTGGTTACATTGGCCCCTTTGTTGCTGAGCATCTCCAGAAGTTTCTTGATGCTCTCATCCCGTGCCTCTAAAGTCTGTTTTTGGCTGTCAATACGAATCTCCAATTCCTCCACTGTCCTTTTCAAGATTAGTAATTCCCGACATTGTGCCTCCCGCTCCTGAAGAGAGGAAAAAAAATACAGCAATATATTGATAAGGTAAAAATATGACATTACTCAACACTTTATTACTAGTCCTTCCGATCTATCAAGGAGCCAATATTAATCCTAGTTTCAGTAGTGTGAAATACCAGTAACCATTGCTTGCTACGCCTGAAGAAATCATAAGTCTAGTGAAAAGAACCTTTCTGCCACATTTTATATTAGACCTAGCAAACCAATCACACAAGGAAAACTTTTAACAGTTTCAAGTTTGTTCTAAGAATAAATAAGTGTTTTAATGATAATGTCAAAGTACCCCTGTTAGAAAGAACCCTTTTCACTTTTATTTTTTTCAATATCGTCTAATATTGTTAATGGTTTTTCTTTCCTATCACTCACTCACTCACTTATTCCCTAAAAGGATGGCTACCAGGGGGACATGTGAGATGAGGCCTTAACCCATTCTCACTATTCATCTCTGTTAAGGCCTTGCTCATTTGTTTTTTTTCAACCTGAGACCTGTCCATATTTTGATATTGTCTATCCACATCTTCCTTTGCCTTCTTTTCCTTCGTCCTTCCATTGTACCCTGCATCACTGTCTTGCAGTTTCCTTCAAAAACGCACAGTGTGGCCAAACCAAGAGAACTTCCTTCTCTTTCCTGTAGACAAGAGGGGTTCCTGCCTTCCGGCTCTGGCCGCTACCTCTTCCAGTACATCTCCATTCATTTAGAATGTTCTGTGAATGGCACTATAAGCAATTTTCTGTCGCATTTTCAAATGCGTTGAAATTTCTTTTTATTTCTTTAGTCATTCCTATGCATACCTTTAACAATAGTAATTTAGACATGGCCATTAGAAATAGTAAATAACTAAAAATAAAGCATTAGCTCACCTCCCTCAAACTATTGACTTCACTTATAGATGATTCTGATGCAGCAGCCCCTGGAGATGAGGCCCCAACTCGGGCCCCAGATTGAATACGTGTTTCCAAATCCCTCAGCATCTCCCTGTGTTTCTGTAAAAGAGATAATGTGTTGTTTTAACAAGGTTGATTAGACAGAGGTATGAACAGTAATAAGAAATGAATTATCCATAAATATCCAGGTGTGTAAGTGTGTCTGTGTTAGAGAGAGATAGGGGGTAGGGGAAGAGGAAGAGAGAGAGAGAGAGAGAGAGAGAGAGAGAGAGGGAGAGAGAGAGAGAGAGAGAGAGAGGAGAGAGAGAGAGAGAGAGAGAGAGAACAGAGAAGAGAGAGAGAGACAGAGAGAGAGAGAGAGAGAGAGAGAGAGAGCAGAAAGGAAAGGGAGAGAGAGAGAGAGAGAGAGAGAGAGAGAGAGAGATAGAGACAGAGAGAAAAGGAGGGGAAGGGAGATGCTACCTGATATAACACATTTTCTCACGAGGAATCTTAATAAAATGCGATAAAAACTGTATTATCCCTAAAAACTGCAATGTTCTTGGAAAATGCTCGAAGTCTGTGCGCAAAGTTGAGTCCTTCTCACTTTACTCAGATGTGAAATTGGTATCTGGGCGGTAACAGTGTTATCTTTGTTCAGTAGTGTTACTGTAAACACCATTGTGAGTACAATTAGGGAATAATGCGCAGTAAAAAAAAAGCCCAGATTTTAAAAATATATTTCATCTAATAGAGTAATGTGAACATGTTGGAGCACCATAAGCCAGACATTATTGTTACTTCGAATCGCACTGTATGGGTCAATCAATTACCATTGCTAGATGTTTAGAATAATATTTCAATAATGCAGTAGCAGCCAAGCTGGCACAAACTAGTAAGTGCGCCTTTAAGCCATTTTTAGCCAAAAACATTTCCATACTCCGACCTAACACTGCCTACTCTAAAAAAAAAAAAAATATAAAAAAAAGGCATTTTAATATTTTTGACCAGAAAAATAGTCCTTCAAATATCGATCAATTAAAACTATCCTCATCTTGTCAAAAACTCTCAGACCTGGGACTTCTGTGAAGACTTTAGTGATGTCCCAGATTTGAGAGTTTTTGTCAGATGAGGGCCATTTTAATGGATCGATATTGGAAGGACGAGTTTACTGGTCAATTTTTTTAATGTGTTGTGTTGTTTTGTTTGTTTTGTTTTTGTTTTTTTGTTTTTGTATTTTTTTTTTTTGTTTGTATTTTTTTGTTTGTTTGTCTTTCAGAGTACTACAGAATACGTGTCAGTACACTCGTAGCCTTCTTTAACTAAAAGTCTGATGCTAACCAAAAAAAAAAAAAAATGCGTCATAAAAGAAGACGAAGATCGCGGGAAAAGGGTAATCAGTAATTCAACCATTGAAATCATTTATTTCTTTGAACACTTCTTACAACAACTCACTTTTTAATTTCGTTTGGTGATCACCGTCTTCTTTTGTGACGTAATTTTTGGTCAGTACCAGACCTTTTGTTTACGAAGGCCACAGAACACGACACGTATTACATCACAAAAACCGAGGTGCCTTTTTAGTATTCTTATTCTATATCTCCATCTCGGCCATTTTATATGTTCATTTTTTTTTTTAATATTTCATTTTGATATGTAATGGTACTGAGTTGGAAGCAGTTGAGCAACTTATCAGGCTTGCTGTTAATAACATCGGTGGGGTAAATAGAGATAATACGATAATTATTAATGATGGACAAAGTACGGCAGTTGAATTGGTCCACAGTGAAGATATAATATACAGACTTCTCATGTAAAAACTAACAATGCTCCAATAATGACACCTGCAAGCTTGCCAACTTTCAAAAGAAAAGAAAATAGTAATTCAGAGCTATGAGACTCATGGAACTGGAGTTATCCGAGTTTCTATAGCAATTGCTTTGAACTTTTGGATAGAACACTAGTCTATCGTAAAGTACTTTCCGCTAGGTCATCTAACAGACCTGCTACCAAATCACTGCTGGTTAAACGTTGGCGTGGTGGGGGGGGGGGGCGGAAAAGATCAGAAGAAAAAAATCTTAATCGGGATTAACACTGGGCCGTTTGTTTTGGAAGCGGGTGCTCTTCCAGTTGAGCTATCGGGACCCCGTCTCAAAAAACAAACTTACGTAAAATTATTACCCGGTAAATCTGGGATATGATGTTGATGAAAGCGAGGACGAGACGACGATGATGATGATGATGATGATGATGATGATGATGATGATGATGATGATGATGATGATGATGGAATAGAAACAAACTCTTCATCAACCAGAAAAACAAATTACATCAGAAATTTTCCGATAAATTAGTAAGAATTGGCGGGTCTGCCTCATGGATGGCTAGATGACTTTTTTTTTCATCTTGACTACACCAGACAATATGGGAATTTAGAAACAATTGTTATATTAATATGAACTACAAAATCATCAACTACAGCCACAACAACAACAACAACAACAATAATAAAAATGATGATGATGATTCGTCGGGAATCCTCTTTAACCGCTGTCTAGGGGCACTTCAAGCTGTCACTGTTTCTATATTCTAGTTGTTTGTGGAACAACAAAGTACGTCTTCCCAGTTGATGGACTTTGATGTTTGTTGTTTTGTTTTTAAGGGTTTTACGGCGCTTGCAACACATTAAGGTCAGATCAGCACCAGTAAAAAGGAAGAAAATGGGATAGTAAAAAGTTCTAGAATTACAATTAAAGCACAAAAGAAAAGGTAAGACAAAGGGGAATTGGTTCAAATAGGGAACAGATGTAGATTCCAAGAGCACACCGTCAAAGTACTTAGTTTGAGATCACCTAAAAGTCTCATCCAGACACGAGCACAGGTCCAAACTAAGAGGAATACACTCAAATGTTTACCACTCATATAATATAATATGTAAACTAAACATATTACAATGCATAACAGAGAGATGATTTACAAGGAAAAAAATATCATCTCCCAAAACTATAACTATGCATTCGACTGTTTCCCTCCCAGCCAATGAACTCCGGCAAGGATCAGGACAAAACTAAGTAATCTCATTCCAAGACAATGACAGGAAACAATTGGAAAACGGGTATGGGGGGATAGAAGACACAGCATGTACCTCCCTGCCCACTATGGGAGGTCAGGATCCCTACCCAGATGGACTTTGATCATCGGGGAGTTGTGAGGGAGGGTAGCTATAGGCCACGCATCCTTAATTTGTCTCAGTGTGTCTACGGCTCCAATTTCACATTTCACTCTGCTTCCAACTATTGTACTCGGAACGGATGGAGTGCTCGATATTTGCTCCACCAAAATTCAGAAAAGTGAGTGGAGAGCGGCTCAAGATAGACATAAAAACCACTTTTTAAAAAAGTGGTGGATAACTCATACAGTAGAGTCACGCTTTCCCTGACCAGGCGGAGTTGTCGTACCAGTAAGGTCGCGGGTTCGAACCCCATCGCCGCCGCGAAATTTTTATTCTCTATTGTATTCTGTCACTTTCCTCTCCACCAAAATTGAGACAAACTTATAATGTTTTAGTCTATATGAGAGAATTTAGCGAAATGCATTCATTCTTCTCTGGGAATCTGAAAAATATTATAATGAAGTTGATATCGGTTATTGGTTCAGAATTGCTCGCTCGTAGCCTATAATAAACTCCTCGAAAAATAACGTCACAATACGATCGCAATAATAATAATAATAATAATAATAATAATAATAAGAAGAAGAAGAAGAAGAAGAAGAAGAAGAAGAAGAAGAAGAAGAAGAAGAAGAAGAAGAAGAAGAAGAAGAAGAAGAAGAAGAAGAAGAAGAAGAAGAAGAAGAAGAGAAGAAGAAGAAGAAGAAGAAGAAGAAGAAGAGAAGAAGAAGAAGAAGAAGAAGAAGAAGAAGAAGAAGAAGAAGAAGAAGAAGAAGAAGAAGAAGAAGAAGAAGAAGAAGAAGAAGAAGAAAAATCATCATCATCATCTGTTTTGTTTCGTTTTTTATTTTGTTTATTTGTTTTTGTTTTTTGTTTGTTTTTTTGTTTTTTTTGTTTGTTTGTTTTTTTTTTGTTTATTTGTTTTTGTTTTTGTTTTTTTGTTTTGTTTTGTTTTTGTTTTTTTTAAGGGTTATACGGCGCTTGCATGCAACACATATAGGTCATATAAGCGCCTGTAAAAAGGAAGAAAATTGAATAGGAAATACACCGTCGTCGTCGTGTCGTCGTCATCACCATCATCACTATTTGGAGATATGGGAGCATTTCAGTGGTGTGAAAATGGACTTCCCGAGTCATTTTCCTTATCGACCTCTACCTATTCACCTTTGTAGTGAAGTATGTTTCCCCTGTAAATTCCCCTGAGATTATCTAATCAAATAACTATGAAATGGCATACAAATGTAATTGGGGATATCGATGGTCGGAATACAAGCACTCTTCTGATGTTCCCCACAAAAAAAAAAAGAATATAAATAAATGACTATTGCACTTATCTAGCACAGTCCCAGAGTTTCGCCATGCTCGATTCCCTTCACAATAATTATACTTCACTTGATCCTCAAGGAGGCAGTAGTGTATTGTTAAAATACCCCGTTTGACGTAGCGAAGGATTCTTTAAACCACTGTCTGCATTTCATTTATTTATATATATATATATATATATATATATATATATATATATATATATATATATAAAATATATATATATATATTAACGACGGCGCTGGGTATTTAAGTCATGGTCGCATTTCTAAAACTGCCACAGTCCCTATTGTTCGACATAGCTACAACACAAGACAGACCAGACGCTGCACCACCACTAGGCTTTCGACGTCATAGAAAGGAGTCACAGAGCCTAAAGGTATGTACATACTTCAGAGAGAAGGGAGAGGGAGAGGGAGAGAGAGAGAGAGAGAGAGAGAGAGAGAGAGAGAGAGAGAGAGAGAGAGAGAGAGAGAGAGAGGACAAAAGATGGTTCCTATGTAAACGAGCCAAGTTCAGCCGTACATTTTTAAATTGCCTTTCCACTTTGGCCACAAAGCATATTAAAATGACATCCATGTTTTCAACACTTAACTCTTTAAATTTGAGCCATCGAAAGCATTAATTAAACCCGAGACTTCAAAGTTTTGGGTTTATGACTTTTTGACAAGTTAGGTGCCATCTTTATCTATCGGTATAATATGGAGTAATAGGAAAATCGTGGGCGCCTCTATCATCACCATGTGTGAATGCACGGGCCCCACCACACGTACTCTAGGCCAAAATAGTTCATAAAGGTGTAATCCAACGGATTCAAAGAGAACGGCAGCGATTTGAAAATCAATCCAAATTCAACCTAAAGAAGCGTTCTAGCCTCGTTATGGGGTACAGAGATCGATTGGAAATTGTATGAGGACAAGAGTTTTATCCAAAGCATAGCAAGCAATTGCTAGTGTCCGTTTAATCAGGTTAATCTCTGGCTCCATGGCCTTATGTCTCGGTAAACAATAAACAATAAGGATCAGTTGTTTACCTCCACCAGGCAATTGGTGCATCTCATGGGAGGGAACTGGTTTGAATGTCCTCATAATTAACTCATATTTTTTCCGGCCAGTAAACATACTACGGCGTTCAATGTATATGTGCATTTCAATATCTGGTTATTATACTTTTTAAAAGAAAATGTTTTAAAAACTTTCTGACACTTATCTACAAGCCGGGTGACAGTGTTCACTTATCTACAAGCCGGGACAGCCACTATTTAATTGTAGTAATAAAAACAAAAATGAATATAACAGCTTCAAAAAAAGTAAAGAAGAAAAAACACCAACACGGAACGTTTCGGGCTCAAAACCCTTCTTGGGATCCGAAGGCTTTGCTGAACATCTCTCTGCCGTCGATCTGTTTTTTTTAAGAATGTATTTATGTTTTCATTGTGTTTTTTGTTGTTGTTGTTGTTGGCTGGAGAAGGGTTTTGAGCCCGAAACATTCCGGGTTTGGTATTTTGCTCTTCTAAGAAGCTGTTATATTCATTTTTGTTGGACACTTTTCCCAACCTTTTGATCAAATTATATGGTATGGTTCAATTTTAAGCCTACACATCATCAGTGGCGAGCAGCTAATGACGAGTAACTTTTTCTATGCGACTGGAATTTTTAGCAACTCGTATCATATAATATTATTATGTCCAAAGGAGCTTGAGGTATGAAAGGGCTGTTTATGTCAAACTTCTGATTTCACGTGTTCATTAGCAACAACTAACGAGTGTCGTATGCAGTGGCGTGGGGCCATTGGATCGAATGGTGCCAGGCACCGCACCAATCTTTTAAAAACCATTAACAGCATAATTTAATTAAAAATAAAACAGAAATTTTAACTCCACCGTCTTTCGCCAACTCGCCAACATACTGCCTTTTTAGTCTCCGCTCTATTCAAGATTCCGATTCACGCACTGCGCCGACTCCTGTGTTGGTGACATCACTGCGCGAATTAGTGACAAAATCAACACCGTGGTGCAAAGCAATCCAAGCTCCAGTTAATGCTCTATCCTTTAGTATCGCTACAGCTGATTGAGCGAGAAACTGGGTCGAATGATACTATCTTCAAATAGCGGAAAACCCCTCGACTTGTGCCAGGATCTGAGAGCTCCACCGTTGGACTGGGGGGATGCGCCAATGTTGCACCATTTACGTCATAATTAGGGTAACTTCGGCCATCCAAATTATTACATTAACTGTCAAAAACACTGATCATTGTCAAGTTTATTTGTAAGCAGCAAAGAAAAACAACATAAAACTTTAAAATATGACATCAAAATTCCCCCCCCCCCCCCCCCACCACCACCTCTTTTTCACGATTATTGAATAAAGTAATTCTTTGCAACCAAGCATTGTGGACGAATTTACCAACATTTTTCTTGCTTGTAGTGCCGTTGATGGTTACGTGTGTATGAGTGTTTATTTGTGTGTGTGTGTGTGTGTTTGTGCGCGTGTATTTGTGTCAGTCAGAGAAAGAAAGTGAAGATTGTCAACAGTTATACTTTGGTGTGTGTTTTGATTTCTTAAGTACTTAAGTGGAGTGATTTTTTCTCTGTGATCTTTGAGATCTGATTCTACCTTTTATTTGTGCAATCATTAATCGTATTCCACTGATTTCCATTATTTGAGATATACTTTGAAGTTTTGTTTTGTTAAGCAATGAATTGCAATGAATCAAATTGACTCTTTACTTCACCGACCGTTTTGGAGATCGACACTAGATGACAAATTAGAAATAAAAAGACTAGTTCCTCACCAACCAACTGATTTTGAATTAACACAGGTGTGGAAATCTCGAAAACGCTCTTTTTCAGTGACATGAATGGCTCACAGTTGGTTTAGAAAAAAAACGTTTCTTTTGTTTTTATTGTCTACTTTTTACAGATACAATAAACACTGACAAATCATGGACATCTATAGGCTATAGTGACCTTAACCACTTCCATCGTATTGAACGTTGTTTTAGCACCCTTAGAAGAGTGAAAAATTTCTTGCGAAATTCGATGAAACAGGAGCGGTTAAATTCGTTAATGATTCTGTCAATTCACAAAGCTGAAATAGATGCCATTCAAGATTTCAATAAACAAATTATAAAAAGATTTGCAGAGATGAAATATCGCCGTGCAGATTTTCTTTACAAGTACTAAAAGTAAGTAATTTCTGTCATAGTTTTTTTTTCTCTTTTGATTTACTTTTATCACATATTGATTGCATTATCTACCAAATCCAATCCTTTAAATGGTGGACAAAGAATGATTACAAAGATCTTTTCACACGGGATTTGTATCTCAGTGTTGTGGCTTGTTGTTTTCATGAATTATTTGTTTTTGTGAGTTTTGTCCACTCGTAGAAACCATCGACCCTCCTACTACCTTTCCAAAAAAGAGAGTTTTAACATGTGCTCTCTCCTCTTAATCGCGTTCACTGTTTTAGACATTTTTTTCTTCTTCTAATCATGGCACCACCATATGCCGTCAATACGCCACGCCGCTGGCCGTATGGCATACGACGAGCAACTGCTTAATTTTTGTACTCCCCAAATTCTACCTGCCAAAACAATCGTAACAAGCACCCAGAACTGTGAGCTTAAAGTTAAAAGTCTTTAACCTGTTAACTGCCTTACTCTGGAAAGAGACGTACTTTAAAAGTTGGCTAGAAAACTCATACAAATATCGATCGATTTGAATGACCCTCATCTTGGCAAAAACCCACAAACCTGTGACCTCGCGGGTCTTTCCAGAGTAGGGCAGGGTTAGGAGAGAATTTTGTGAGAATTAAAGTCCTTCTCAACGGAAAAACAAATAAATGTCACAATTATTAGTTTTATTAATGAACTGATCACACCTTGGGCCCAGTAATGTTTGCGAAAAGGTAAAAAAAAAAAAAAAAAATTACATGATTAAATTACTTGTGGTGGATTGGGAGAGGGGGCAAGAGGCATGAGAGGGGCACGTACTTAAGGGGGGGACAAGAGGGAGAGGGACGCGTACTTAAGCTCTGGAGAAGTCATCAACAATGGATGAGGTATACAAATTTAATTGGTTTGTGCCGAGGCTCGTTTCACTCACAACTTGGAAAATTGGCCTCCCCCCCCCCCCCCCTCTCTCTCTCTCTCTCTCTCTCTCTCTCTCTCTCTCTCTCTCTTGTTTTTTTTTTTATAACATAAAATACTGCAAAGCAAAGTAATAGAAAGCTTACAAGGCGCGTGCCTTTCGAAGGCTACGGGGACCGATTGTTGTTATTATGGCAATGTGCACTCTGAGGTGGGGAGGATCGATGGCTTGACAGAAGATACGCACCGAGAGTAGCCAGGCTATCATAATATAACACTTAATTCTTAACAGAATTTATTGTTAATTTTCAAAATTGGAAACAAGAGAGAGAGAGAGAGAGAGAGAGAGAGAGAGAGAGAGAGATGGTGTGAGTTGCGAGGGATTCAGGAGGGAACCGGAAAGAGAGAGAGAGAGAGAGAGAGAGAGAGAGAGAGAGAGAGAGAGAGAGAGATGGTGTGAGTTGCGAGGGATTCAGGAGGGAACCGGAAAGAGAGAGAGAGGGAGAGAGAGAGAGAGAGAGAGAGAGAGAGAGAGAGGGGGGGGGGGGTAAAAACAGAAAATAGTTGGAAAGAAAAGGGGGAGAGGAGGAGAGGGAATCAGAAAGGAAAGTGAGTAAAAATCGCGTGAAGAAGAGCGGATGAATGGCGGGAGGAAAAAAGAAGAAAACAGAAAAAGGGAGAGGGAAAGATTGTGGGGGGGGAAAATAGTGGGGAAGGACGTGAATAAAGTGCGCATATGTAAACGAGAGTTATATTGAGGGCGGGGAGGAAGGAACAAAGAGAGTAAGAAATAGATAGATGAATAGATAGATAGATAGATAGATAGATAGATAGATAGATAGATAGATAGATAGATAGATAGATAGATAGATAAATACATAAATAAATAGATAGATAGACAGATAGATTGTTTGTTTTTAATGGTTTTACTACGCTTGCAACACAGTTAGATCATATCAGAGCCAGTAAAAAAGGAAGAATATGGGATAGTCAAAAGTTCTAGAATTACAATTAAAGTACACCCAAGAAAAGAAAGACAAAGGGGAATTGATTCAAAGAGAAAACAGATGTAGATTCCAAGAGCACACTATCAAAGTACTTAGTTTGAGATCACCTAAAAGTCTCATTCAGACACAAGCAGAGGTCCCTACTAAGAGGGATACACTCAAATATTTACAAATCATATATAATATGTAAACAGAACATAATACATTGCATAACAGAGAGATGATTTACAAGGAAAAAATGTCATCTCCCAAAACAAACTATACATTTAACTGTATCCCACTCAGCCAGGGTATCCGGCAAGGGCCAGAACAAAACCAAGCAATCTCATTCCAAGACAAAGACAGAAAGCAAGTTGAAAAACAGATATAGGGGGTTAGAAGACACAGTAAGTACCTCCCCGTCTACTATGGGAGATTAGGAACCCCATCGATATATATATATATATATAATATATATATATATATATAGAGAGAGAGAAGAAGAGAGAAAGAGAGAGAGAGAGAGAGAGAGAGAGAGAGAGAGAGAGAGAGAGAGAGAGAGAGAGGAGTGAGAGACGGGAATTCGATGTGACACCTCAAACCATCACGGTGACTGGGGACAAAGACAAACGTTGATTAGTGATAGCGATCTTGGGTTGGATTGGAAGAACGGCCACTAATAGCAAATAATTATTGAAAATCAAGCAACTCTGGACATGATCAAAGTGATTTGACGGATGCAGGAAGCCCTGTTTTTAAGTAACAAGCGAATAATATAATATTTTTATTAAGGATTTTAAAAATAATTGATTTGTTTTGAGAATGTTTATTTTTATATGGAGGGGGGGGGGGGTAGATAGATAGATAGATAGATAGATAGATAGATAGATAGATAGATAGAGAGAGAGAGAGAGAGAGAGAGAGAGAGAGAGAGAGAGAGACGGATGGATGGATGGATAGATAGATAAAAGAAAGAGAGGGGAATCGATATGTTGTCAAAGAGAACAAGAAGTGTAAAGAACGCCAATATAGATCACTTCATTCACACTCGGCACTCACAACACACGATAATGATGATAAATAGCACAAACAATAATCTATCGACACCAGACCAAAACACAAACAAGCGTTAACGAAGCCAGTCACCAGTGATTGAGTGGGGTTGGGATGAAATGGGAAGTTAGAATCGTTCGTCTTTACATCTCCTTATCTACCTTACTATTTATCTACCCCACTACATTCTAAGCTACCTATCTACTTACCACCATTTTTCTCTATTTTTTTTCAAGTTTAGCTAGTTAATAGATAGTGTATGCTTGGCTAAGAAACTCACAACATTGCCATCCGGAAGTATAACGGACCAATACACAAAACTATGTGTAACCATGGACTTTTATAGTGTGGTTAATACGGTTTAGTGAGAATTACTCATAAACATGGATGGCAAAAATCAATAACAAAGACCTGAATGACTTCCAACTTCATTCTATCTGTCTAAAAAAAAAAAAGAATGTTGCATTTCGACATATCACAACTGGTACTCAATTATTACCTTCCATGAAACTTTATAGTTTGATTTCTTCCGCTGCATTAATTATATAGTGTGTTATCGTGATCATGCATGGGGCCACAGAATTGAACGTCGAGTCAGAAAGTCATCTTTAACCAATATCTTTAATTTAAAAAAAAAAAAGAAAGAAAGAAAGAAAGAAAGAAAAAGAAAAAGAAAAGAAGAAAAAAAAATAAGGCCAAGCTTTTTCAATGTTAGTACATAATCTCACAGCGCTGTTCTATGACAATTAATCATCATTTATAACCAACAAGCCATGAGCTGAAATGAATGGGGTTTGTTTTTTTTATCTGACTACGTAATGCTGTTAACAACACATGATATCGTGTCCTGTTTCCCTTTTTTTTTATCACTAACAATCCACGCATATCACTGGCGTTCTAGTTACAAAACAATAGCTGAATGGATCCTTTAACAGTTATGTATAACATAACAAAGTATCATGGGCATCGACTTCGAATGCTTTACACTACAATGCCATGACGGTCTACCCGATCTCTGAACACTTTCCGGCGCCCATGAACCGCTGTAAAACAGCCTGGCAACATTATAATATACAAACGAGTTATTGTGACAACAGCGAATATGACAAAATTCATTCCCCGTGTATTTGCTGATTTATTAAATGACTTTTTTCTTGAATGAAATTACAAGATTGACATCCTCTGTGTTGACGACTTTTATCATTTTCTCACTTCTAACCTGGACACCCTGGAGAGAGAAAAAAGGAGAGGAGAGAAAGAGAGAAAGAAGGGGAGAGAGATAGAGAGAGGGGGGAAAGGAGCAAGAGAGAGAAAGGAGAGAAGGGAGTAAGAGAGAGAGAGAGAGAGAGAGAGAGAGAGGAAGAGGGAGAGAGTGAATAGAGAAAGCGAGACAGAGAGAGAGCGGGGAGGAGGGAGAAAGAGAAAGGGAGAGTAGAGAGAGGGGAGGAGGGGAAGAAAGGAAGGGAGAGAGAGGAGAGAGGAGAGAAGAGGAGAGAGAAAGGGGAGAGAGTGAGGAGAGAGAGGGGGAGAGAGTGAGAGAGAGAGAGAGAGAGAGAGAGAGAGAGAGGGGGGGGGGGGTATTGTAAAAGAATATTATCCTGTCTTAATAAAATGACAAACATATTATCTACAAGGTACATTTCCACAGTGCAACATTGCTCAACGCGCTTCAACCAATGCTTCATTTAATTTACTCTCTCCGGCAGCTGGAGAAAGTCACATG
>NC_088365.1:34883258-34962503 GCF_034508935.2 Berghia stephanieae
TACACTTCATGTTTGGCCACACAGAAAAATCAACAGAGGATGTACCAAGTTACACAGACAACGTTGTTTACCAATCTGCCCTCATTAAATGATGGTGGATACAATATCGAATGAAAATAATTTTTTTCCCCGCGAAATTGCTGGCTTTTTACTAGTACACACATATTATATATATATACAAATAAACACACAAAAAACACCAACAATAACCTGGGAGGTCGTCAAGCAAAGCAGTCCCTACAGATGCGGTGCCAGAAAATGCAATTTATGCCTGACAGAGAAACTGGAGATTTTACTACACAACCACAGAAACAATAGCACCTTAAACAAAAGATCTGAACTGATGACAGTGTGCAGACACTCTAACAAATTCAAGCTCAAAACGCAAAAGGCCAATTAACCCTTCCCCCCCCCCCTCCCGACCCCATTATACCCCTCCTCCCCCTCTCCCCCCCCCCCCCCCCCCCCCCCCCGCAACCACATTCCACTACAATATCACACACACATGTACACACACACACACAACACACTACACGCACACACACATACACACATACACACACACACACTCATAATAGAAACATGAGAGCACATCACAATACACATCAAAACTAATCACCACTACACAGCGAAACAACTTTAGTTTGGAGTTTTCTACGGACATTGCAAATGGATTATGCCGACTGAGGAAGTGTAAGGAACACAGAAACGAGTCGTCTCGGCAAAAAAAAATGTGAGTGAAAATTTACATTATATATATAATATATATATATATATATATATATATATATATATATATATATATATATATATATATATATATATATATATATATTCTCTCTCTCTCTCTCTCTCTCTCTCTCTCTCTCTTTTTTTTTTTTTTTTTCTTTCTCTCTCCTTCCATCCCTCCCATCGTCATTAGGTCACCACTAAAAGTGACTCATTAATTTTAGCGGAGACAACGTGTTACGTTGTTGTCATTATCTATCATACAGTCTGTCATAGACGTAAGACTGATTTATAGATAAGATGTGAGCAACTCAGAAACCCAAGACGCCCATGAGGACGGTAATCTGAGATGATAATGCACACACACACACACACACACACACACACACACACACACACACACACACACACACTCTCTCTCTTTCTTTCTTTCTTTATTTCTTTTTCTCTCTCTCTCCCACTCTTTCTCTCTCTCTCTCTCTCTCTCTCTCTTTCTTTCTTTATTTCTTTTTCTCTCTCTCTCTCTTTCTTTCTTTATTTCTTTTTCTCTCTCTCCCACTCTCTCTCTCTCTCTCTCTCTCTCTCTCTCTCTCTCTCTCTCTCTCTCTCTCTCTCTCTCTCTCGAATCGTATTATTTCTAATTTACCTCCATTCCTTCATCCCCTCCTACACATTAAAAAAAAATTGCGATATCTATTCTCATCCTTCATCTGATCATTGGTCCACTATTGACATTTCACATAGCATACGTATTGATCCCCCCCCCCCCCCCCCCCCCCCCCACCTTCCCAAACCAACACAAGAGAAAGAGAAAAAAACTCAAGAAAACCCCCAAAAAGCACCCAACTATCGCTCAATAAAGACACTTTCACGCAGCAGCCTTTCACTTTCAGTTGCTTGGCACGTTTCTCATCATTTTGCACTGATATGAATGTTTGCCTACTAAAATCTACTAGACCAGAGAATAGAAAATAAAATTCCATATGGTCATGAGACACAAAGGAATTGTATGAACTCTTTATAGAAGGCACACGCCCGCGCCAAACTGATACCAAATTCTTTTAAAAAATCAAATGAAACACAAGATTGTGACGCATTTTACACAACCTTAAGGTCTAGAACAGATTGCAATTAAAAAAAAAAATTTAAACATAAAGATACCGGTTTTTTCCGTTTACAATAGGGCAGAAAAGTGACGTCACACCTTTTTCTTTTTCGGTTCTAAAATTATCGGAAGTGTTGGGTAACCAGTCTTTCTGAGGACTAATAATGAATAAGTTACATATTGAATCATAAGGTGGCATAGCTATTTTAGTAGCAGGATGTATAGACAGAAAGGATTACGGGACGTAAAACACTAGAAAATAGGATAAAACAGCGAGGATGGATGA
This sequence comes from Berghia stephanieae, assembly GCF_034508935.2. Lineage (NCBI taxonomy): Eukaryota > Metazoa > Mollusca > Gastropoda > Nudibranchia > Aeolidiidae > Berghia > Berghia stephanieae. Next base: position 34,885,379 of record NC_088365.1, read on the forward strand.
TCTTTATTGACGACAAGATATATTTATACTAGAAAATAAGATGACATCACTCTGAAACCAGAAGATCAATTATAAAAGGTATTATCCAGTACTCTGTTTGTTTGTTTGTTTTTAAGGGTTTTACGACGCTTGCAACACAATTAGGTCATATCAGCGCCAGTAAAAATGAAGAAAATGGATAGTAAAAAGTTCTATAATTACAATTAAAGCACCCAAGAAAAGGTAAGACAAAGGGGAACTGGGAACAAATAGGGATCAGATGTAGATTCCAAGAGCATACGACCAATGTACTCAGTTTGAGATCACCTATAAGTCTCATCCGGACACAAGCACAAAATCCAACAGAGAGGAATATACTCAAATGCTTACATTATACACTAAAAATAACAAACATAATAATACAAAACAGAGAGATGATTTACGAGAGATGATTTACAAGGAAAAAATATCATCTCCCAAAACAATAACTAAACATTTGACTGTTTCCCTCCCAGCCAAGACTCCAACCAGGGCCAGGACAAAATCAAGTAACCTCATTTCAAGACGACAGAAAGCATGTTGGAAAACAGATATAAGGGGATAGAAGACACAGTATGGACCTCCCTGCCCGCTATGGGATCCAGTACTCTGGAAAAGTGGTTTTACATATACACTTCCAATGAGATTGGAACCAGTTTATATTTTTACATTACTCATTTGTTCCCTATTGGACCAACGGCCTACGTGAGCTCGTTTACGAGTCTGGTAACCAAAGTTATGATTTCTGTGTTGTGGATAAACTCTCAAACCAGGGCAAAATAATGTAATTTACAACAATTCTAAAATAAACCCACAATGTTTGTCGGTCTTATAATGATGTAAAGCTTAGGATGAGGCCTATTTCTAGTTCACTCGTACGTCGCTGGCTCTTTTGTTTGTTCGCATTTTTTTCCCAATCGTGTTATCCTACTGAATCGGCTGAGTGTTACCTTTGCGTAGACCTGACCTGCAACAAGCACTGAGCAAAAAAAAAAAAAATACTTTAGGGAAAGATTAAATTTGAGGGGGGGGGGGGGGGGGGGGGGGTCGGTAAAAATAAGAAAGAAAGAAAGAAAGAAAAGGACTTAGCATAATGATAGTGTTAACATTACTTGTCAAAACCTTTTATTACAACTGTGTGCCAATACGATCTAAACTTCAGGTAGCCTATTACAATATCGTATAACATTAGTATAAACATATTGGCACAAAGATGAAAACCTTACTGTCTTCTAAACCATCCATTATTTACATAAATGGGATGTGTGACCATTGTTATTTTGACACATTGTGTAGAAATAGCTATTATAGTGTAAATCATAACAATGTCACATAGCCAGTAGGTTCATGGGCGTTATGAAAATGTCACATGAAAGTACAGTCGGGTGAGAGTTACAGTTCAGTATGAATCAGAAAAGCAAATGAGGGATTGTAGAATGACATCAGATTTGGTTAACAGGCCATGCAGTTGGTTATTATTATTATTATTATTATTATTATTATTATTATTTATATTATTATTATATTAATATTATTAATATATATATTATAATTAATATAATAATATATAATAATAAATAATAATAATAATAATAATAATAATAATAATAATAATAATAACCCTCTGATTGTTTTGATCATTTGTTTGTGTTTGTTTGTTGAATAAAGATAAGGACAAATAAATAAATGTACAAAAAAAATAATAAAAGGGGTGTTTAGTTGGATGAGAGGACGGACCATTTCCAAAGTAAGAGCTATAATTCTATACCTATCACAATATGATATTACAGTAGTGAGATAGAATGATGTTCTATAATAATGATAATATCAAGAGAGAACAAGATAAATACATCATAAATCAAAACATCCATTGACACATTGACAAGTGGTCGATGAAAATGTCAAGGTAGAGGATAGATATCATGGCATATAGATATGGGTAGTCTAACACACGCATAAAAATACAGTATTATTGTGAAACATTTGGCGGGGGGAAAAAAGATTTAAAAAATAGGGATTCGTGGTCCCCTCCACCCTTACCCTAATATATATATTATTTAAATAATAATTCGCTCCATTACTACATGTCAACTTTTGTACATATTGTATGCAAATTAAGCCTGAACATCGATGTAGACTGCCCAAACATTGTGTAAATATTTAATAATAATTCGCTCCATTACTATGTCGAGCACTTTCGTACATATTGTATCAACGATCATATATATATATATATATATATATATATATATATATATATATATATATGGGTTAGGGTGAACGGGACCACGAATCCCTATTTTTTTCTCTCTCCCCCCCCCCCCCCCCCCCCCCCCCCCCGCAAATGTTTCACAATATATATACATATATATGTATATAATATATATATATATATATATTATATATATATATATATATATCGCCTATATATATATATATATATATTATATATATATATATATATATATATATATATATATGTATATATATATATAAACAGAACACAAAACATTTTTTTAAAATAAGATAATTCCTTAAAAATACAACTGCATTATATCCCCTCTCCATTACCACCCCTACCTTTATAGATAGCACGAAATTGACGTCACTCAGCTCTTTGCTTTTGGTTTTAGTCAGCCATTTTTATGAGTCGTTCTCACCAAATTGTATTAATTAGACGATAAACGTTCATGGTTACATATTGTTTTGTGTGCAGATACGTTATATCCCATTGGCGGATGTTATGAGTCTTTTAACTAAGCGCATTGCGTCAATACCCATCCCCTTGCCATCGCTCAGCCCCCCCCCCCCCTCCCCATTCCCCCCAATCTCCACCCTTCAAAAAAAAAGTCTTCCAAGGCCAAAGTTAGACATCAAAATAAAGTGACGCATTAAAAAACCATATAAGTCACGATACAAATAAATGGTAAAATGTTTCCTGATAAAAATAAAATCTACCTCCCCTCGCCACCACTCCCCTTGTACACACGAGAAGATATTATTAAATTCCGCAGGGATCGAATGTATCAAAGTAGGTCACGATTATGACTGAGACTGAACACCATGAGACAACAAAAAGACATTAATGAAAACCACATTAAAAAAAAAACCCGAGACTCTACAAATCAAAAGACTGTGATAATGTCAACAATTTTATTTTCTTTTGATGCATTAGAAACAATCCAATGTCAGCCGTTCGATGTTATATGAAGTCTGGCGTAAACGTGAAAAGTTACGATTATGATGTTCTGTATATTTATTTATTTATCTACCAGTCCCTATTTCTATCTCAAGCAATTTCAATTATAAATATAAATAGTGGCTGTTTGTTTTGTTTTTACGTGTTTTACGGCGCTTGCAACACATTAAGGTCATATCAGCGCCAGTAAAAAGGAAGAAAATGGGATAGTTAAAAATTGTAGAATTACAATTAAAGGATCCAAGAATAAGGCAGACAAAGGGCAATTGGTTCAAATAGGAAACAGATGTAGATTCCAAGAGCACACTATCAGTGTACTTAGTTTGAGATCACCTATACAAGTCTCATCCAGACACAAGCACAGGTCCCCACTAAGAGGAACACATTCAAATGTTTACAAATCATATATAATACACAAACAAAACATAATATAGTGCATAACAGAGAGATGATTTACAAGGAAAAAAATATCATCTCCCAAAACTAACATTTGACTGTTTCCCTCCAAGCCAGGGTATCCGGCCAGGGCCAGGACAAAACCAAGTAATCTCATTCAAAGACAAAGAAAGAAAGCATGTTGGAAAACAGATATAGGGGGATAGAAGACACAGTATGTACCTCCCTGCCCACTATGGGAGAAATAGTGGCTGTGATAACGCGTGTCAAACCAAGTAGCAAAATTTGTAAACGAGTGTCTTATTTGTGAAAAATGATAATTTATCTTCCTGAAAGTAAAACAGGTCCAATCACAGACAGTAGTGGACCATCGAAGTTCCATTACGATTACTGGTATGTATATATTAATATAAGAGAAAGACAGAAGCAATGGTTTTATATTAATTATATATCGTATGTATTCTAACAATAATTGATCGAGCTAATATGTTAACTGTTGATCTCATTAAAGTAACAAATAAACAAAAACGATTATAACAGCTTCAAAATAAGAATGAATAAACAAGAAACGTTTCTGCTCAAACCCGTGTTTCTGTTGTTGTTCGTGTTGTTGTTGTTGTTTCTACTGCTGCTGTTGCTGTTGTTGTTGCTTTTGCTGTTGTTTTTGTTGTTGTTGCTGCTATGTTATTGTTGTTGTTATTGTTGCTGTTCTTGTTGTTACTGCTGTTATTCTCGTTGTTGCTAATGCTGTTGTTGTTGTTGTTGGCTTAGCAAGACGTTCTTCCTTGAGTATTGTGACCACTCTAAAACAGTTGTAATCATTCCTGTTCAATATTTTTTACTTTCCAGAACTTCTAATAGCTTAATATTCACTTTGAAATAAATATAAGATTATATTTTAGTAGATTTTACGGCGCTTGTGGCACATTATGTTATTTCAGCACGGTAAAAAATGAAAATAAATAGGTAGTTAAAAGATTACAAACCTGGACAAACAAGCTCACAAAGAAACACACAAACAAACACACACATACACACACACACACAGAGAGAGATAGAGAGAGAGAGAGAGAGAGAGAGAGAGAGAGAGAGAGAGAGAGAGAGAGAGAGAGAGAGAGTAAGAAGATAGGGGCTAACAACACAGAGCTATTTCAACATGCAATCTAGTCGTGTGTCATCAACACGTCTCATCCAAAGACGTTCTTTGGTCTCCTCAGACACGAGCACAAGAACTAGCTATGAGGGCAACAATCGTATACTGTAATTATAAAAAGCATGTTAATAAATATGTTAATATAACAAAGAGGGAAAATATGTTTCTGGGAGTCGTGCGCCACAGAGGTAAGGTATTCCCTAGGTAACCCGCGAGCCGTGTCCCAAGTGTTCCGAGTCCCATCTCCCGCAGTGAGTGGCCTTGAAGAAGTCAATCTGCCTCTAGCTCACGAGATGCTATTCTTAAGACAATCCAGAGCGGTGGTTATTGCTCCAAGAACAATTCACTTAATGTAATGAACAAGTCTACTATAGACTATTTCATATCTAACAAAAGATACACAAGCTCTCTCTCTCTCTCTCTCTCTCTCTCTCTCTCTCTCTCTCTCTCTCTCTCTCTCTCTCTCTCTCTCTCTCTCTCGCTCTAATGAAATATATTGTTTGGTTTCAAACTGAAGCGTTTAAGAGGAGAGGGACATTTCTCCAAAAAGAAATGAATGTACATGAACAACAATGTCAACAGCTCATAATACAATTATCTTCTATCCTTGATTTCCAAAATCGCCATCCTCCGTATGCAATGGCATCAACTTCTTATCGTTACATTTCGATAACATGACAATCCACCCAATCCGCAAATTCCTTTCCTTACTCATTAACTGTTTTATGTGACAACACGTCCCGATGCAGTGTTCCTCGTGATGCTCCACGCTCTTCGGCCTTAATCAAAACGAGTGCAAAGGGCGGCATCGCCAGGTCCAACCACAGAAAAAAGAGAGGGACTCTCACAGGATCTGGTGGTCCAAATGATGTAGAGCTGCAGTTGTTAGATAGATCCTGGACCGATATTGACACCCCTAGTGTTCTCTTCTTGTTGATATATAAAATGGAAAACTTTTATCCAAAATATCACCTTCGGTTTGGTTGAGTTTTATTGTTTTATTTGGGTTTTTTTTTTCTTTTGTGTGTGTGTGTGTGTGTGTGTGTGTGTGTGTGTGCGTGTGTGTGTGTGTATTTTACGGATCCATTTTCCTCCTTTATGGACAAAGCACAATGCAGTGTTGTAAATGATCTAAACAAATAATTAGCCGTCTTGGTAAGCTTTTTTTTTTCATTACCTCCCACACCCTACTTCACACATGTAGAACGAACAATTATCATTGAAAAATCAATATGACAATGACGGGACGTGTGACGTCAAACTTTCAAAACATCTTGAGACTATTTTCGATTTCTTAAGGAACAAGTCGGTTGTAGTTGTATCAGATTGTTACCTGTGCAGAACGTCTGATCACTTTGCCATTAATTAAAGTGACTATCTGGAAAACACGAGGGAAGACAGGGATCATTTTGCCATCGCTTCTTATTACAACCGACAGGCATGCCAGTCATACCCCCCCCCCCCCCCCCCCCCTCTCCCTCTCTCTCTCTCTCTCTCTCTCTCTCTCTCTCTCTCTCTCTCTCTCTCTCTCTCTCTCTCTTTCTCTTGTCGATGACTCGTGCAATTACTTTCAGATTGCAAGGAACGGAACGGAAGCTGATGACATACGTTATACTAATTGGTATATATATATATATATATATATATATATATATATATATATATATATATATATATATATATATATATATATATATATATATATATATATATATATATATCTTCTTCTTCTTCTAGGTTCCATGCCTGGTCCAGGCTTCGGATACTGCATGAATTATCTCTCTCCATTCCTCCCTGTCTCTTGCTTTTTCAAACAGCTCTTGGATTGTTAGGTTGGTGAAGCCCTTCAGTTGGTCTATGAGTGTTTTTCTTTGTCTCCCCGGGCGCGTTTACCAGGTATTTTACCACAACTTGCCAGGTATTCATTCTTATCTTTCCTTACTATGTGTCCGAAAAAGGATAGTTGTCGATCCACTATTAAGGGCATTAGTTTCCTTTGTTGGTATGTTTATTTTAGCACTTCTTCGTTCGTTTTGTGTGCAGTATACGATATTCTCTGCATCCTTCTCAAGCACCACATTTCAAAAGCTTCAATGTTCTTTTGTGTTTCTGCATTTGTAGTCCAGCTTTCGCATCCGTATAACAAGATTGGCCACACGTAGCACTTCAAGACTCGGAATCTAATCCCGAACGACATCTGTTTGTTTTTCAAAATGTTTCCCAGGTCCATGAAGGCCTGTTTGGCTTGAGTTATTCTTGCTCGTATGTCTCGGTTACATCTTCCATCTGTTGTCACTATTGAACCTAGGTATTTAAAACTTTCTACGTTGGTAAGTTGCTCGCCGTGAATCGTTATATTGCAGGTGTTGTTGTTATATACATATATATATATATATATATATATATATATATATATATATATATATATATATATATATATATATATATATATATATACAATAAAACTCTCAAGCGTACAAATACACAAAAAAAACAACGACACTTACGCATAAAATTACATACCACACTCACACATTCTATGCACACAAACATAACGTGAACACTCATACAAACACACACACACACACACACACACATACAAAATCCCCCCTCCCACACACACGCATACAGAGAAACTCACATTCCTTGCATACAGGTGGCAGCCTTTGTGCCAGAAACGCTGGAGTAGTGGATTGAGTAAACGCAACAAATGACTGAGGAAAGGTTAAAGAGTATGAGCTTATTTGAACGAAGGAGAGGTTTGCAACAACAAAAATATAATAATTGAAATGAGGAAGAAGACGAGTAGAAAGATTTATACACATGATATTCAAAAATAACTAAAGGCCATCAGACCCATTCACCATACCGTTAAGTAAGTAAGACAAATGAGATTCGTTGTCTCAAACGGGTAATATGCCGATTTGAACGGTAAAAGCTTGAAGTTTGAATTTATTTGGGTTGAGTCCATAAGTTGCTTTATTGAAGAGATAATAAAATCACTACATACTTTTTAAAAATTATTAAAACGTCAATTTAGATTGAAATTTTTGATTTAATTCACTTTTTGACAACCTCAACTCCGACATAGCAGAACACCAGATTGAGGCGATGGGTCACAAATGGGTTAATTACCTTATGGAGCGACCAAATAAAAAAAAAAATAAAAAAAGGAAAGTTGGAGAGGGGGAAAAAACAAGATAGGAATTTGGTCTTTTTGCGAAACATCCATCTGGACATTATCCATTGAACGCATTAAAAAGGCGGCGATTTTGTTGCAAAGCGTAAGATCTACGGTAGACCAGTCGAACATTTAGAACACCATAACAGTATCTAGTGTTTCTCAACTTCTCTGACACACCTTAGTAATTAATTAAATGAAGAACTAAAATTATACCCCCCCCCCTTCTCTCTCTCTCTCTCTCTCTCTCTCTCTCTCTCTCTCTCTCTCTCTCTCTCTCTCTCTCTCTCTCTCTCTCTCTCTCTCTCTCTCTCTCTCTCTCTCTCCCCATTCTCTCATAAAGTGATACATTTTCTTGAAAGATTCTTTCTTTCTTCTCATAATGAAATAGACAACAACACATCAATATAATAACGACTCGTGCTGGGGGCTCCGTTGAAAGGGGGGGGGGGGGGAGAGATACAGAGAGTGCGTTAAAGTTAAAGGCAGGATGATTGATTTATTAATAACATATAAACAGGTAAATTAACAATTTGAAAAATATGAAAGGAATGTTGCAAGCAAAGAAAAGGCACAAGCTATCGATTATTCGGATATTTTTATATTAATATCATCTACGTATACAAACGTTTTTTATACACAGAAATCCGACTGGTCGGAGAAGGACTCCATTTTACTACAGAAAAACAAAAATAAGCAAACATATTTAAAAAGTACCGTAACGATAAATAAATGCTGTCTCTTCCGGTAATTAGCATTTGACATGCGCGGGTCATAAGAAACTACCAAATTTTGCAAAGAAAAAATAATAATAATAAAAATGGCTACATTCTACGGCAGGTAAAGTAAGGAAAACAGGTGGCCGGTATCATCGACCGGTTGTCTTCCAGTTAGTGTAAATATTTAGGTACGTAAGAATGGCTAATCTAATCACATCCCTGTAAAGTTGTAGGCATGGAAGTATCCCATGGTTTAACAAGGATATCGCTGAGATAAGTGTACTCTTAATTTATATCCTGCACGATAGAGTGACATAAGGAAAGTATTTAACCAGTTAACCGCCGTACTCTAGAAAAGCACGTAAATGTTTTAAAAAATTGACAAGAAAACTCATCCTTCCAATACCGATCGATTTAAATGACTCATCTTAGCAAAAACTCAAACATGGGACTTCGCGAAGTTAAGAAGTGGGGGCATTTTAACAATAATACTGTATTATCTTCGTCAATATTACAAGGGTAAGAAAAGGGGCACTCAATGGGCAAAGTGTGCTGAACAAAATGGATATTTGTTTCAAAATTAGGCACTTATGGCAGTTATTTAGTATGATGAAATGTTCACTATTTGAAAGAGTAATAAACAAATGAATATAACAGATTCAAAAAAGAATAAAATACCAAACATGGAACGTTTCAGACTCAAAAGTCTTTTCAGTCAACAACAAACAAAAAAAAACCCAAAAAAAACCCCAACAAAAACAATTAAAAGATAAATGAACTACTTAAAAACCCATATAGATGGCAAAGAAAGAATAAGCACTTGACAAGATCTTTTTACATTGTACTTTACAGAAAGGACGTGAAATAATTTTCACTGCCATCTATCTGGGTTATTAAGTAATGTATTTTTGTTTTAATAGAATTTTTTTGTTGTTGGCTGAAGAAGGGTTTTGAGTCCAAAACGTTCAGTGTTTGGTATTTTGTTCTTTTTTAAAGATGTTATATTCACCACTGTTTATTATTTTAGCTTTTAGCAGCTTGGTTTCACTTTGACTATTTAAATGAGGACGTTTATTATTAATTTCTTTGTTCATATACACGAAAGACAAGCCCAGAAAATGTTATCAATAGGGGGCATGAACGGATTATTTACGTTTAAAAAAATCATCTCTCACAAAAGGGTAACTCCACCATGCATGAACGGGTTCCTGAATCTGTGAGCATTTCAATTCATTATTTACTTCTAGATACTGAAAAGTGAGTGGAGCAGGCACTTATGTTGATAGTAACAAGAAATGAAGTGAGTAGGAAAGTGCTAAAAGACAACAGTGAATAAAAACTTTGCGGCTGCGATGGGGGCTCATGGATGACACAAGATACTGGTGACGACAATCTTAATTATTATAATATTTTGCCAAACAATTTTCCTAAATTTAACAGCAAAAACGAAGAAATAACCAATCCACCAATGATGGAACTCGATCACTTTCAATACGATTGGGTCATTTCAGTGGCAGTAAAAAGGAAGAAAATAGAAAACTTAAGATTCAGATATATTTAAAATTAGAGTTCAACAGATATCAGAAGTAATATACCCTGCTTTAGAGCTAATCCTTTTTACTTTTAGGATTTTCATGGCGCCTGCAACACTTTTCAGCAATTTCAGCTCCGGTAAATGGGAGATGACAGGGGAAAAGTTGTAGATCTGAAGTTAAAAGCGCCAAAGAAAAAGTAAGACAAAGAAGAATGTTTCAAATAGGGAACAGATGATGCTGTGAGCAGTCTATCAATGTGCCTATCTTTTTTTTCTTTTTTTTTTTTACTTTGCCTAAAAGTCCCATAGACACAATAGCAATGGATCCCACTATGAAGGGTGCATTCAAATGTTTGCAAAGTATACCATATTAATAACTTTAATAGTACGTAACAGAGAGATGATTTACAAGGGTAAAAATATCATAAGTTGAAAAAAAAGGGAACTCTATATTCAAATGCTTCTCTCTCAGCAAAGTATCCAGGGGGAAAAGTGAAGCTATCTCAATCAAGAACAAAGACAGAGAGCAACGTGTTAAGGGAAAACTGCCCAAAGTCCTACACTGACACTGATACAAGTTCCTCAAGAGGGATACAATAATGTAAAACACACACATACACACAAACACACACAAAGTAAAATCCCCTAACAATGACGAAATTAAACATATCCATCTGTTTCCCTGTCAACATATAACTACTCAAAGCTGAACCCAGGCAAAACCAAATGGTCTAACTCCAGGGATAAATGATATAAGGAGGTAGAAGAGATAGCAAGGTTGTGGACCGATGAAGAATCCACAGGTCCAAGGTGGCCAAACACTCATCCGCCATAAGGGGAATTCCAACCACCATACTCTATGTGGGATTACAATGTGTTATAATTAAAATGTATGACCTGTGTTACAGAGATAATATTAATTCCGAAAGAGAGAGAGAGAGAGAGAGAGAGAGAGAGAGAGAGAGAGAGAGAGAGAGAGAGAGAGAGAGAGAGAGAGAGAGATAGAGAGAGAGAGAGGAGAGAGAGAGAGAAGCAAGAGAAAAAAAACAGAGAGAGACAAGAGAGAGAGGGATAGAGAGAAAGAGAGAGAGAGAGAGAGAGAGAGAGAGAGAGAGAGAGAAAGAGAGAGAGAGAGAGAAAGAAAGAAAGAGGAGAGGAGAGGAGAGAGAGGGAGGGGATGAGATAGGAGGGAGAGAGAGGAAGGAGGAGATAAAAAGGAAATCTGAATACAAATTTACCTTCAGCTCTGCTTGTGTCACTTTCAACTGCTCATTGAGAAGGTTACATTTAGCAGCTTCCTCCTTCCTCACTGCTCTTTCTTTTTTTAATTCCGGTGACCAGAATGTTTTGATTGAGTTCATACTTGACGAAAGCTTTTCCCTGGATTGATCTAACTCCTTTTGAAGTTTGCTGACCTGAATGTAAACAGATATTAATTAAAAATTGAAATATAATACAGGTTTCAAGTTATCAAATATTTATTTGTGATAAATCAATACTGCAGAGAATTCCTTTTTTTATTATCCAAGTTTGAAAGAAAGAAGTAAAAATATACAAAATATGGTAAATACAAATTGTCTCACTGCACTGCATTTTTACTAAAAATCAAACGCTTTAACAAGGCTGAATATTTCTCCCCTTATTTATCAGGTTATAACTACAAACCTCACCATTTTAACCAAAGAAAAAAAGTAGTAGTAAATAAAACATGACTGCTAAATCCACTAAATGTACTAAAATAAAAAGCAGAGGTTCTAAGTAAACAGCAGCACATCAAATTTAGGACAAAACATAACATCTCAAAGGTGTAATTATATTTTTTTACAGAGAGACAATGTTGTTCCTGGTAAGGTACTCATTTTACACCTAAACTAAATAGGGTGAGAGAATGCAAGTAAAAAACCGTTTTCAAGGACACGATTTCGCTCCACCCATTGGTGTCCTGCAAAGTCACAAGAAAGCAGTGGAGAAATGAGGAGTGGGCTTCACTGGAACCTGAGCTTCATCATTCTATTACTATTACAGCTTCATTGGTCCAAGCCATGAGATATTGTGTAAGGTCATAGTAAAATCAAACCCCATCTGTAAGGCTTTTCAGAGAACGAAATCCAACCTTAAGCAATGAGGTTTGTATTTCAATAAATAAACTTATTTTTACTTTTCACCCATTTCCTACTTTTCATAAAGATGTGAGATACCAATGCCAAAAGCAAACCCACTCAATTTCCACGTCCTATACAATGAGAAAAACAATCCTTTTGAGTCATCCCAAAAAGCCTATTGAGCTGGCTGATCCCAATTTTTGGTAGTGTGAAAATGAATGAGCGAATTGCCAATAAGATGAAGTCATTCAACCAAATCAAAAATTTGACCTATCACAACCAACGCTGGTAGAGGAGAACCCCAATAAAAACAAAATTATCAAATTCCAGTTCTCTGTAAGGCTATATATCAAAATGGGTGTTTAGAAAGATGAATCCCATGCTCTGAAGGTAAATTCCAAACCAGCACCCTTCCCTGGAGTCCTAAAACTAAAACACTATATCCTTGGCATTATATGGGTATGACAGAAGCAAGATGGCAAGATGTCTGGCAGTGGAAACAACAATTATCCTTTGGAGAGACTGTCATTATCATCATCATCTGGTCTAGACGGTAAAATGACATTCATCATGGAGTAGCCCTCCTCCTGCATGAGAACAACATCCACTTTAATTCAATGGAAACCTATCAATGAAAGACTGCCATGTATGCAAAGTTTGTCTAAATTTTCCAAATTATCTGTTGTGGTGGCCTATGTACCAAGAAATGTTTCAGATGAAGCAGGAATACAAATTTTACTTTAAGATTACGATTACAAACAATACTTGGGGGTCCCGAACTCAAAGGGACCAAGATTGAAGAGAAGTCAAGTTTTTTTCTCTGACCCCCCTGTCCACCACCACCAAGCAGTGATTGGATAGCTGGGTAAGTTAGATCTGGTATCTGGTGGGAAGAGCTTTATGGTAGACCAGCATCCTATCCAAAGAGTAGCAAGCAGTTGCTATTGTCAGTTTCCCACAAAAGAAACCAGGATAAACACCGGCTGAGATGTACCACTTACAAGCAATATCAATAGTAGAAGAAATCTCTGCACATGATATAATGTCTACTATGATTGTCAACATTTTTCAGGCTCTCTACAACAATTTGAATGCAAGGTCATCCATGTCAACAAGCTTAACAAACCTTTTAATATCAAAACCAGCATCAAACTAGGATGCATTCTGTCTTTAACAGTCTACTCATTGGCAACTGACTGAGTCATGTTCATGACTATATAGCAAATAGGAAAACAGGAATACAGTGGTCAAACCTTGAATATGTCGATTTTGGAGGTGACTTGGTCATGTCGGCAGGATGCCAGTGGACTGCATCCCGAGAATAGGGTTACACTGGACTCCTCTAGATAAAAGAAACCGAGACAGACCCTAAGGAAACATTGGGAAGAATTGAAAGCCTGGAGTCTCAGCCGGAGAACGTAACCCGTGCAGCAAAAAGCAGAGAGAACATTGTTGATCCTTTGCTGTGGATTCAAGTATCAGATGGCGCATGGAAGATTGAGTAAGTGGAGAAATGAATGTGCACAAACACAGAGACAAATAAAGTCAATGAAGCACGCACATTCACGGTGCATGGTGAGGTACAAATCAGCCCTGTGTGAGTTTTTTTATGCAGGACTTATAGGTTGCAGATGTTCAATTAGGAAATAGGAAATTCTGACTATCATTACTATCATACAATTTCAATTCAAACTAAACTTTTTCTACAATAATGATTGAAAAATTAAATATGAGAGAAAACTTCTTACCTCTTTGTGAAGATCAGAAATCTGTACTTGCATTTCAAACACAAGTGAATTCCGAAATTCATGTGAAGACCTTTCATTTTGTACTGTTGGAGGATGTGACATTAGAGGCATTGTTGGTAATGTAGCAGATGGATAATTATACTCTCCTCCTCGATCCATTGATCTCGATCGACTGACAGAGCTAGGATCTCGCTCAAGAGATCTGGCTCCCATGTGTGGATACTCTCTATCTAATGAACGTTCCCGTGCTGTTGTGTTGTAATGGGAGTCTGGATGATTTAAACGATTGTCCATCTGCATGTTCAAATGAATTTGTTCAAACTGTCGATCAAGTGATCTATCACCTAAATAGCTATTTTCCCTTTCCATTCTATCCAATGATCTGTCTCTATAAGAAGATTGTCCGAGACTACTGGTACTATTAGCCCTCGCATGACTTTGTGACTGATGTTGACTAATTGAGGGGCCTCCTCTGCTACTACTAAGACTTCTACCATGATGAGTTGGACTGACCAGATTTTTCAATGGTGTGTGGCGGGGTACTGATCGGCTGTCAATGTATGTCTTTTGTGCTGGACTCAGGCCATATGTTGCGCTAAAAGATTGCAAATGTTCCATTGGAAAGTCAAGTGGAGATGAAATTGGAAAGTCGGTTACAGATCCATCTGACAGTGCTCTGCTTCTATTTGATCTTTCCAAAGAATTTGAACCATCATACATGTCTGAATAGTTATGATGGCCTGGGCCCCGAGCAGGGCTTGTGTTGTTGCTACTGTACATAGCAGCCTGAGCACGGCTTAGAGATTGTGTACCTCTTGGTATGTCCAATTTTTGTGTATTCGCATCCTGGCTCTTTTCCTTTCGTCGTGATGACCTACTTTTACTGAACATCTTAATCATTTTGAATGCTATTTACTGACCCCCGAGAATTGTATATATTTGAAATTCTAAATAAAAGTGGCCTCATCAACTGATACTTCCATGCTGGCCATGCTCCAAGTCCAAGTCTATTGACAGACTGGAAACCGCTGGTAAGTTCCGTTTTAGTCCTAGTCAATCAGTAAAAATACTGATGATCGATCAAGGGATCTCTCCCTCTCCTAAGTGTTAGTGAAGAAGTCGGAATCCAATCACATCAATGACAATGTATTTCCCTCTCCTCCGTGTAAATGAAGAAGTATGAATCAAATAAATATTCAATCTTGTTTATTACTGATACTGAAATTACTGATTACATTACAATAATCAAGTTGCATGACGCTCAAGAATGGCTCTGTTGAGTTGCTAATTCCAAATCGTTAGATGGGGGTATCCCGGGGGTAATTTATATCTCGACCTCAGAATAGATGGGTGAATTTTATTTCAGCTTTCTTAGTCTATTGTAACTGAGGTGGGTGAAAGTGAAAATGGAAAAAGTGAATGGATCCTCTATCTATTATTATTTATTAATTATCATGTCACTCCTCGAAACTCTGGCACCATGCTATATTCACACAAGTTCTTATAGTATCAATTAATCCCATAACACATACGAAATATGAGCTCGATCAACCGTAGATTTTTCAATCAAGAATAGAATTTGTGATGACTTCTTTTGATTCTTTTTTCCATCTTCAGACCTTAGGTCTGGCACTGAGTACTCACTCTCTTCACTTCTCTGGCTCTGGATTAGCGACATCTACTTCCGTGTGACCATGACCCTTCACCTTTCGTGTCACTCGTTAAGGGACGGTTTGGGTCTTTTCTTTTTTAAAAAAATTAATTAATTACCTTATGGACGTTTTTAATCATTCTGTATCGTCCTTATTGGGAAAAAAAAAAAAAAACATTTTTTGGTGAATAATCATCATCATATCTTGTCGCGCCAGTGAGTCAGCCAGTCCCGGGCAGTCTGGTTGCATTCCCTCAGGTCAGCATTGGTGCAGTGAGGTCCCAGCGAGCATTCGGACAGGATGTGGTCCATGGTCTGTCTGGGGTGACCGCATGGGCATTCAGTGCCCGGTGAGATTTTCCATTTAAAGAGGTTGGTGGCGGTGTTTCCCACCTTTGCTCTAGCTCTGTTCAACGCCACCCATTCTTTTCTCTTGAGGTCTGTGCCTGCTGGGAGCTTCTCTGTTGGGGGCTGGAGGGCATCGTTTGCTGTCTTGTCCCATTCTACCCATTTGTCCAGGCGGAAGAATGCTGAGTGGTCTGGGTGAAGGCTCTCTACTGTGAGGAAGCTTTTTCTTGATTTGAGCCTGCTTTTGGGGCAATTGTGGTCATGAAGGGGGTGTCTCTGGTCCATTTCCTGTTTGTATTTTTGTATTTGGGCATGAGTTTCCCTCCGGATGTGTGGTGGGGCTATTCCTGCTGCACGGTAGACCAGTGGTAATGGTGTTGCTCTCAGCTGGCCCGTTATGATCCGGCAGGCGTTGTTGAGCTCGGGGTCTAGCTTGGAGGCATGGCATGATCGGGCCCATACAGCTGAGCAGTACTCCGCAGTTGAGTAGCTGAGGTGAATAAAACACATGATCTGTGTAAATACCCGTTTTGCATCTTGAATTGGGGATCCGGCATCAAAAGGTATAACGATCGTGTGGCAAATTTTCCCCAAAAACTAATGTGATGTAAAATGTTGCTGCTCGAAGCTCTAAGAAATAAATAATAAGGTGAAATTGAATGTAAGCTTCAGTTTAATTACAAAAACAGATTAAATGAACGTTTCGGGTTTCCACTTTATCAACAAAACAGGATGAATGAAACACCACAGATGAATGAGATAATGTGGTAGTGGCGTAGTTAAGATGAATAAACAAAACATTGGTTGGCAGAAAATAGTATGCTGTTGGAAAATAAATACAATGGAATTGAAAATAAATATAAAAAATAATAAAGAAGGGAAGTCGGTATAAGTATAAGCATTAGTGGCAGCAACAGCAGCAGAAAAAAAACAGTAGTAGTAGTAGTAGTAGTAGTAGTAGTAGTAGTAGTAGTAGTAGTAGTAGTAGTAGTAGTAGTAGTAGTTGTTGTTGTTGTTGTTGTTGTTGTTGTTGTTGTTGTTGTTGTTGTTGTAGTAGTAGTAGTAGTAGTAGTAGTAGTAGTAGTAGTAGTAGTAGTAGTAGTAGTTATTGTAATCATAGTAGTAATGATACTGATATATAAAAAAAGGAAATGACGATGGATGGTCGAGGGAGTCGGGTGGAGGGGGGGGGGGAGACAAAGGTAGTATAATATTTAAATTAAGTCCAGTCTCGAGTTCATGTCGCGAGGTGAAAGGGTTTTCAGTTTTAGTATCAGTTCTGCCTCCCTATATTTTCTATGTTGTTTAGTGGTGTGACAGAACTAAAGGACGGCAACTTGGATGCCGTGCAATGCTCGATGACTGGACCCATTGAAGTGGTGGGCGACAGGTTTGTCCTCGTCTTTTTCAATAAACCGCAGATGTTGTCCAAACCTGTCGCTTAATCTCTTGCCAGTTTCTCCCACGTATGTCTTGTGGCAATGTTTGCAGATTATAGCGTAAATTAGGTTACGATCCGTGCAGGTGAATGAGTGTCGGATGTACCACACTTTATCCGGGAATTTGATGGAATTTTCCACGAATAAGTATGGGCATGTCCTGCATCTAAAACGTCCACAAGGCTCCGTCTTACGTTGATTACCGGCTGTATACATCGTCAAGCGGCCCCTAACTATATGGCCCTCAAATTACTGCCCCTTCTATACCTATTACCTAATCTTACTTTACCATATTATATTTACGTATTTTACGTTTGTGTATGTATCACTGTCGGCATTTTATACGTCTGTACAAAAATCTCCTTTTGGATGAATAAAGTACATTATTATTATTATTATTATTATTATTATTATTATTATTATTATTATTATTATTATTATTATTATTATTATTATTATTATTATTATTATTATTATTATATTAGTAGTAGTAGTAGTAGTAGTATTAGTATTATTATTATTATTATTATTATTATTATTATTATTATTATTATTATTATTATTATTATTATTATTATTATTAATACATTATCTCTGTGATAACTGTGGAAATTTTCAGACAATTCCATGGAATAGATTCTGAGAAATATTTGACACAGTATCTCATACCCCTAGGGAAAAAAAATGACTTAATAGCTCTCCATTTTTCACACTTTTCCCCATTTCGACCGGTTTTTCGTTCCCTTGTAGAATATTCTGAGAAATTGCACTTCAATAATATTACTTCTAATATCCTATCGTTTTCCACCAAAATCTCAAGATCAATTTTTTTAAGGATTTAGCAAACCGCCCCTTAAATTAACTTTTAGAGAACTTACCCGCCCGCTCTGTGGTTTCCAGTACTTTGCCATAATTCTACAGGAAGGAGAGATGGAAAGTCCTCATTTATGAAGCTTGGCCTCTCTTAACATGTTCTATGCCTTGGTTTGTTTGCAGTCACATCAATGCCTCCTCTTGTTGGTACATAAGCCTGACAGTTCCTTTCCCAGTTTCGAGAGGACTAGGTCCCAAATTCCCACGGGGGATCGAATTTATCGAAGTCGACTTCCATCTCGTATTTGCAACCCCGTCGGGGGGGGGGGGGGGGGGGGGGGGGGGGAAGCTGAGTCGAGAGTTGCTGGAACTTGTTTATGCTCGTATTAGGGACATCATCGATAGGGTTACCCCATCAATCCTCTCTATTTTGCAAATCCAGTGTCGGACATGGGGAATGGTAAAAAAAAAAAAAAAAAAGGGGGGGGGGGGGGGAGTGGATTGCTGCCTTTATCGGGTCCCATCTCCAGCGTTTCAGTTTATGCATGAACTTGAGAAGTTTTACATTTGCCTTCTCAACGTTCTTTCCTCTACCCCAGAATGATGGGGCGCAATACTCCACAGCGGAAAAGCCAGGGCCTTAAACGTGCCTGGTCGGCATCCTAAGATGCCACCCTCCTCCCACAAAGCTTCTTCAGAAGACAGTTGCGTTTCTCTATTCTCTGGGCAACCCCCTCGAAATTAACCCAATAGGTAAGGCTGTGGTCCATCGTAACCCTTGGGTACTTCGGATATGCTTCCTATATTATGGAATAACTGGTCTCGGACTTTAACATTCAGTTTCAGGCTCTGTGATAGCCGCTATGTAGATGGAACACTACATCTATGGTTTTGTGATATTCATCTTCAGGTACTACTTTATCAAGTAGGTCTTAAGGTTGGTCACGTCCTTGTTGCTTAGTACGCTCTCGTGATGGGTACAGTCACTGCTCTGATAAGCGAGAGCCCAATCATCCGCGCATCCCAACCCCCTGTCTGAGTCTCAGGGAGGAAGTGTCTCGCGTGTCGCTAATGTACCTAAACAATAATATTAGTGCCAGTATGTCGGATATATTTCAGAGGGATGTCATTTAATTTCTGATTTTCCTGACGTTACTAGTGGCGTCTCACAGGGCGATTTGGAATTGTTATTCTCCTAGCAAAGGAGAGAACAGCTTCAATGTCTTTCTACATTTTGACATTCGCACGTTTCAGCATAAGCCCCTCACACAAGACTGTATCATAGGCCGTCGATAATATCGATTCAAAGCCTGCTTCAATATGCTTAGTAAGGGCAATGACATGTTCCGTTGTGCACTTCCCGTCCCTGAAGAATGCCTGCTCGGGTAGCAGGGTCGCGTATAGTCCCGGTCGTCATCGATGCAGTAACACACGCTCTACAAGCAGCTAAGTGGTGATATGGGTCTGTGGTTGTCTTCTTCGCTGATTTAGCTGGCTTCAGCATTTTAAC
Source organism: Berghia stephanieae (assembly GCF_034508935.2). Lineage (NCBI taxonomy): Eukaryota > Metazoa > Mollusca > Gastropoda > Nudibranchia > Aeolidiidae > Berghia > Berghia stephanieae. The sequence goes on from NC_088365.1 coordinate 34,905,190, forward strand.
TATCTTCGCGTGCTCCCAGGCACGAGGAAGCTTCCCTTTTTGCTAGGACAACATACATTGCCTCCGCCGACTCATGGGGAGGAAACGTGGTTTTCTCGAAATTGGGAGAAAAGTTACCACATTTTTGTACCAGCAAGAGAGGCATTGGCCGTGGTTGCAAACAGACTAAGGTCTAGAACCTGTCAAACAGTGGCTACGTTTCGCCAGTGGTGATTTTCTATGTATCTCACATGTAGCAAAAGAACCCGAAACCGTAGAGCATCGGTTTGAACGTTGCATAGTAACGTGACTGCAGGCGGGTTCGCGACCATAGACGAATGCGGTAACGAGTTAGCCGCCTGGATTGGGCTTCATGGGACCCTTAAAAGCTGCTACCAACTAGGCCCGTGTACCGAGACCCAGATGTGAAACTATATTATCGGGTGCTGCTTTGACGTTCTTAAAATTGACTGGGCGCAATCAGTTTTCCTTTTTCTGATTTTTCGAAAGGTCATTTTAAAACCTTGTTCAATGTTATCTTATTCATCAAATAAAAGGGAAACACTGTCTCCATTAAGAGACAAGCATGGCGACAGACAGTAATGCAAATCCTTGGTCTTCAGATGCCTTATGCGCTTCATGGCTCGGTGGAGATTAAGTAAGCGTACGTATGACGAGCTGCTCATCATTAAAAAAAAAAAAACAACAACAACAACAGAGAGATGTAGAGATAATATGCACGAGAGCGCGTGCATACACGCGCAAGGACACAAACAAACACACGCACAAGAACACAAAGAAACGAAACAAAAAATAACTATCTCAAGTACTTTTTAAAGAAAAATATCTTCAAAAGTCTCTTAAAACGAAGACTGGTAGCGATTCTCACGGACAGCGTTAAGGTTTCAAATGAGTTTTTGGGAGGTTAGCAGCTTAAAATTTTGGGATCTTGGTTCATATGGGAATAAAAGATCCTGGGTATAAATGGGAGCAGGAGAATCCAAGGATCTGTAACAAAACATATTTTGTATTCAAATATACGAATCCTATTCGGGTCTTTTTCTCTTTTCTTTTTTTTTTTTTTGGATAAGCAACTTTTAGCAACACCACGTGTCACGTGACCCCAAATTTTGTAAATAGGGAGCAGTGGGCGCCCTGCCTTGCAAGATACTCTTGAGAGTATCGGGGTTACCATAAAATAGTGTGATAGACTACTTGGTCATTCGATCAGGTAAAAAATCACAAAAAATAATGAAGTCTCTTTGAGCCTTCTCCTTCTTGCCAAGCCGATTGGTGCAAATGTGTACATTCAAGCCGATGGTACCGTTATGCTTGTATAGATAGAATGCACTTGGCCAAGGAGTTCACAACATTGCCATCCGGAAGTATAACGGACCAACACACAAACTTTGTGTAACCATGAACTTTTATAGTCTGGTTAATACAGTTTAGTGAGAACAACTCACAAACGCGGATGGCAAAAACAATAACAAAGGCCTGAGTGACGTCATCTGCATACTATCTATAGAGTAAACTCGATATGCATGCGTGAAAATGGGTTTTCAGAATATAGTCCAGTGTGACCCCTAATATATAGCTTCATTTTGGGTTCGCCTTCTCAAATGAAGGGGTCACTGCTGTGTGGCGATCAGATCTAATGTCTCACAAAATTACAAATATTTGTCATTAAGGACAACGGAATAAAAGAAAGTAAAAATAAGAAAGATCCATGTCAATAGTTTGGTAGAATTAATCAATTTTGGATACATTTATTCATTCACATTCTTCAACATCGCTTTTTTAAAAAAAATCATAATGACCATTGGCAACTATGAATATTTAATCTTTTTCTTCACAATAGGGGCAGTTGAACTTAAAATATTATTTTTTTTAAAAATATCATTGGTTACTAAAAGGTATGTGTGTAAACTTGTGCATATGTAAAAAGTAAAAATCTTTCTTGTTGACAATGTTATAAAAAAAATATCAAAGGCAATGCTGTTGATAAAATAAATGCTGTTTTTACAATATGAAATATAATATATATAATATATATATACCGTATATAAGTTTTAAATCAGCAGTGACAGAAATAAAGAATATGCATTATAGTTTTCTGCTTACATTGAAGCAGCTTAACTGAAACAGTACTGCCACATAACAAAAGTGCATACAATTTCAGTTGCTACTTTAAAATGTTGTCTTCTGTTTTTTCATAATATTCAACCTTACATGTGAGTCAATATGATGAGATGTAAATAAAATGTGACTATTTCAACACCATCGTAAATGGACGGTTACCATAAAATCATATTATGTTCATCATCACTCAATATAAAGACACAGAATCCCTTAATTTAAATACTAGTTGATCAGTATGAATTGAAATCGAGCAAAATGCAAATCTAGACGTCAAATTACTGTGATTTTAACGGTACTTGTGAAAGTTTTTGGTCATGTAGGCACCCAGAAAAAAAAAAGAATAAACAAAACAAATGGAAGAGTTCAGAGTCTGCAGTAATATCTAGCCACAAGTGGGTCAGGAAAAGTAAAATAAACGGCAATAATTCTAATTCAAATAGTGAGAAAAAGTAGATCCAAAGAGTGATTTATATTGATCTAGACGTAATATTACTGTGATTCTAACGGTACTTGTGAAAGTTTTTGGTCATGTAGGCACCCAGAAAAAAAAAAGAATAAACAAAACAAATGGAAGAGTTCAGAGTCTGCAGTTATATCAAGCCACAAGTGGGTCAGGAAAGTAAAATAAACGGCAATAATTCTATTTCAAATAGTGAAAATAAGTAGATCCAAAGAGTGATTTATATTGATGTCTCCACCTAAAGCCACCCAAAATCTCATTAATATATCTACATATCCCAATGGCATTAATAGCTTCTCTTCTGATCTAACAGCTTTCAGATTCATTTGCCTTAAAAAAGATCCCCCCCCCCCCCAAAAAAAAAACCAAAAAAAAAACAAACGAACAAAAAATGTAAAAAAACAACACTTTTTAAAATTGGGAGGAAAAGAAACTATAGTAACAATGACAAAAAAAAAAAAACAGGAAAGAAAAAAAAAGCATACGAACAAACAAACAAACAAACAAAATAATTACAGCGTGAATACATATATGCCTATGTTGATTAGTCAATTTTTGTATGGCATGTAAAATCAAATGTAACCCCACAAATAAAAGCATCATAGTTGAAAGACTGCAATTAAATAAATAGATCTGATTCTTTATTGCCATTCAGCTTATAATCACACGTGTTTTACTTTCAATTATAATTCCTTCTCGTACTTCAATCTTGTTGTTTATCGTGTTAGTGTAAGATAATTGTTTACGTTTGATGTCTGACTGTATCAGCTGGTTTGTATAAGGTTATAAGCTGAATGGCAATAAAGAACCAGATCTATTTTAATGTACTCATTTCAAAGTCCAATCTTGCTTTTAATTTAGCGAAATCTAAATTTATTTTAACAAAATGTAAACAAATCTGTCGACATTTTGTTGAGTTATTGAAATCTATTCAACTGTTAACTTTTTTTTATATTTTTAATAAAACTTTATAAATGCCATAAACTAATATAATAAAAACAGAAATACAGTTATAACAATAAATAATACATCAATGTCTTTCTATGGTGGTCTTTTCATGAAATAAGGCACTAACTTGGTACATTTCTCAGTATATAAAAAAAATTGGAATTCAGATTAATAGCAGACACAACTAAAATATGATTAATAATAATTTTAAATCAACAAAACAACAACAACAATTATCACAAAGTGCTCATCTGTGTTGAGTAAATATAGTAATTAACACCATGCACACATACACACACACACACAAACACACACACACACACTCTCTCTCTCTCTCTCTCTCTCTCTCTCTATATATATATATATATATATATATATATATATATATATATATATATATATATATATATATGGATGGGTGGATATACGGTCCTGTGGTTCTGACTGTGTTCAATTAATTAAATTAGAGCTTATATATAAAACAAAGTTAGATTAAAACAGAACTCACATGCAGTCAAAACAGCCGACTAACGAAATGCTAGCAGCATTGTTAATGCATTGTTAAAACATCTGTTTTCATTATAATATCGTGTGGAGACATGAACATCTTTCAAAACCAAATAAATGGATGAAAATATTCAAATCAGAAAGGAACAATTGAAGAAGACATCAGTATTTTTCTAGATTAAAAACAAAATAACATTCAAACACTGAAAATCACATACTCATAGCACCCATTTAATAGACTCCATAGTGTAACACAGATGAAAATACAAAGAAAAGATCGAGAACTAGGTAGTAGTTCTTAACTAGGATGGTTAGGAGAAGAAGAATTAAATCCACAAATCAAATTTTAAAAATTGCTTACGACATAAAGACAATGCAATTATATTACCATAACTCGACATTATTGAATTGATAGTTTTAAAACTGGCAAATGATAGTGCATTTACTAAATTAATATCAATACTGTTATTAACAAAATATTTACATTATTCTATTAGAACAAAAATATCTTATTTGGCAAATTTTTATCTGTCAGTAATAGAGAGACTCTTTCTAACAACAAATTTTGAAACTTTGAAAATTTAATGACTAGAAAATATTACAATTTGATTTTCTTGCTTTTACAATAAAAAGAGTTCAGTAAAGCTAATCCTGGTTTTACATTTCAAAATACAAATTCTGACTAAATCTCATGACTTGAAATCTGATTTCTCATTTTTTAACATAACATAACAAAATATAGCTTAAGTATATTTTTGCATTAATTATGACTTTTAAAAAATATATAAGAAGATGAGATGAAAAAATAAACACTCGTGCACGCACTCATACACACACACACACACACACACACACACACACATTATTCTTTATTTTAATGGCTTGTAGTTTTTTCGAAGGGGGGGGGGGGAATAGTATTTTTAAAATCTTAGCCTTAATATATATATATATGTGTGTGTGTGTGTGTGTGTGTGTGTGTGTGAGTGTGCATGTGTCTGTTTAGGAGAGACTGCCGATTGGCCTCTATGGGAAGTAGAAAGAACATGTTTCAATCATTTATCCATTTAAACATTTAAATTGAGGAGTTATAGATCATATATTTGTTCTTAAAGAACGAGAATTTCTTTTTAAAAATAAGAGTCATTCAACATGGATAAACAACTGTGTGTGTTTGTTTCTTGATGTAAAGAAAAATGAGATCCGTTCTAGTGTTGTATGATACAAAACAAATTATTTTATGTTAGCAAAAATCAAAATTTTCAAACCAACAAATGACGATGCACGCTATCATGAAGGAGGTTTCTGAGAGTATTTCTCAATGAGTTCTTGTCGCTTTTTGGACCAATCTGAAAACTGTTTGATTACTTGAGGAAATTCAGCATCCCATACTCCAATACAACCATTTAGATTATCTGGGGAAGAAATTATTATTTTTATCACCCCTGTCATACTTACATACATTATATTATGTCTGTGAATATTGATATCTGCCTATCCTTACATGGCTTAAGAATACGGACATAAAGGAGCCACATCTTTAAATCGTGTTCAATTACTATTTAATAATAATTACTTAATGCACTGATTTATTTGATTGTAACGAGCACAATATATGACATATCATAATTTATTGCATTTATATAAAAACCAACAATTAGTAACTCTTTTAAGTGTTAACAACTATAAAACACAGATGATGATGATGATGATGATGATGATGATGATGATGATGATGATGATGATGATGATGATGATGATGATGATGATGATTAAGGAGCCCGGGAATGAGAACAAATATCAGGAATCTCTCGATAAAATCAAGATGTGCATTTGACATCCAAGATTAATCTGAGTGAAATGTTTTAGCTGCTTAATTTGAATGAGTCTGTTGGCTCAGTGATATATATGTATTCTTTTGCAGCCAACAGACTTATAAATCCAGAGTTTATTCAGGTTTTTCTGTTGTATGGTGAATACAGTAAAAAAGCTTTCTACCCTATTTCCGATTTATAGCATAAAGCTGCGCAAACAAGTCCTTGTGTCATTAAGCTATCAGACCCACATTGTCAATATTTCAGTATAGTTTAACATCCAGGATATTTGATTTGATGAGTCTCCAGTCAAGGACTAAAGATTCTCTGCAAATGAGAGCTCCAAACAAGAGCATTTAGAGAATCTCATCAACTACTTTTATTTTCTTTCACTGGTGAAGTCATACATTTACCAATCTTTGGATAATAATATTAGTCTCCCTTTATCTTTTCATTCACTCGGATGGATGTATTAAATTTTGTAAAATTACTAACATTGACAGTTTTAAAAAGCAAGACCATTACCAATGTCACAGTCGTCGGTATCTGTAAAGCTTCTAAAACCAAGGCCTCCACTGAGGATGACGCTGGTCCTGGACTTCGGGCCATACTTAGCTGAACCTGAGATGAACACAAACAAAAAGGCACGTTGAATATAAAATGTTTTAAAATAAAAAAGTTATTGTAGATTATTATCTCTGCCTACATAAACAACTGTTTTAGAGGCTTGGAACAAAAAGCAAGCTAACAAACTTTGATTAATGCCACCAAATATAAGTTAAGATGACGAAGGTAAAAAAGTATGTAGAAAGTTCAATAATATTCTAAGTGCATAAGAGGAAAATAATCAAATGGATCTTTTAACACACAGACATTGATATTTGATTCTATTCTGATGTTTAAAAAAATACAATTTGGAAATAAGAGCATAAAATCGAGCATATGTTAAAAATAGAATACCAGCCTTATTAGACAAGCAATCATCCCTGTCTTGTGCCTTTTTTTCTGCTCGAGTAGAAATGTTAATCTGGTTCGTCATTGAGATGTTTCAAATCATCGATTGTGAGAGGTAATGGTTTTGGTCCTCTACTAGTTCACTTGATTGACCCGAGAAATAGTGTGTCATTGCAATTTTGGCAGAAATTTCTAGTTTACAACGTATAATGTGACTAAACAGTTTCCACCTTATCTCAAAGTTTTGAATTGACAAGAGTAATTTGCATTTTCCAACTTATTTCTAAAAATAGTCACTTAAATTGATCATGAACTTAGTTATTACCTAATTTTTGAATAATATGATAACTCACCCCTTAGTTTGACATTCAAAAGACATCTAACAGAGGCTGTGTGTCGGTGAGTACAAATGATAGGGACCCAGTTGTTGATGTCCACCAGGGCAATGTGACCTCCATGGGTTCCAATCCAAAGAGTTCTGGTATCGTGTAATACCATGGATGTGATGCGACCACTCTTGTTATTTAGTCTGAAAATATTAAGCCAGACAATTACAACTCTCCAGATAGAAGATAAAAAGAAAATCCCAATGATTACAAATAACGTTTTTAAAAAAATGATTTCCCTTTAAGGAACTTTAATAGCTTAAAAACTAAGAGATATACTCACCTGGTTTTTGCATAATGTGGAGAAATTATGTAAGTTTTGTTTGTTTTTATGTTTTTTACGGCGCTTGCAAGACATTTAGGTTATATCAGCGCCAGTAAAAAGGAAGAAAATGGGATAGTAAAATTCTATAATTACAATTAAAGCACTCAAGAAAAGGTAATACAAAGGGGAACTGGGAACAAATTGGGATCAGATGTAGATTCCAAGAGCACACTATCACTGTACTTAGTTTGAGATCACCTAAATGTCTCACCCAGACACCAGCAGATGATCCCACTAAGAGGGATACACTCAAATGCTTACATGATTCATTCAAAATAACATATAGTAATACATAACCGACAGATGATTTACAAGAAAAAAATATTATCTCCCAAAACAATAACTATGCATTTGACTGTTGCCCTCCCAGTCAGGACAAAACCAAGTAATCTCATTACAAGACAAAGACAGAAAGTAAATTGGAAAACAGCTATAAGGGGGATAGAAGACACAGTAAGTGCCACCCTGCCCACTATGGAAGGCAGGAGCCCACCCAGAATGTCCCATATAAATATCGCATATTTATAAAAAACCTCTCATAGAAAAAAAAAAATTAAATACAAACACGATATGTTTGTATACTGTTTTTAAAAAAAATATAAAGTCATGTTATATAACAATTATTTTAAATTATACCATAATTCAAATCAAATTTCATGAGATTATATTGATAATGCATAACAATATCTTTTGTCTCATAATATCAAAAAAAGTATTTAATAAAAGATGAGGATTCTATTTAAGAAAGGAAATAGTCTTAATTAATGAACCCAGTTATGATCAACATAACAATGTGTTTCTCAAAAACTGTGTGAAAATAAGGTGTCACTTTCCATGGTAAGTGCAATTTGCCAACAGCATGATAAATAAAAGATGAATTATACTGATGTATTAATGGAAGAGACAAACCATGAGTTAAGAATTATTATATTCAAGAATTTTCAAGGACAGTGGATCCCCCCCCCCCCCCTTTCGGAAACAAAACAAAAAACAAGGTCAACATACCTAAAGCCTAAACCCATATGAAGGTGGTTCTTTCGTTTCCCAGAGTTGATGTCATAGGCTTCCAGAATCTCACTATTTCGATGAGCCAGATACAATTGTCTGCCAAATGCCATACATATGATTGGCTGAGAACCTGGATTACTGATAAATCAAATCAAAGTATAGAAATCAACTTTTGAAAGATAAGTCTAAACATATAAATATGGGAAAAAAATAATCTAAGTGTCTAATTAATCATCCACCCCTTTTAATTGAAATATTTTAAACTTTTCCAGTGTTCTCAGATTACAATACAAGATATATCAATCAGTTTGACCCTCTTTGTGAATATTTGGACCTTAATTTGTCAAAAGTAAAAAACTAGTCAATCTGAGAGAGAGAGAGAGAGAGCGATAAAATATATATATTATATATATATATATATATATATATATATTATATATATATATATATATATATAAATTCATGAGGACGTGGAATAAGCCCACAGAAACGAACGTCTCGACCATATAATGTGAGTGACAATTTGTATTCTGCATATATATATATATATATATATATATATATAAACATTTCAAGTATAATTATGATCTTCTACAGTATTGTTTCAAGCGTTAGCTCTCATCAGGAAGTGGAAGTGAAAGTAGATTGTTGTGTTTTTCGTTGTGTTTTTCAAGCTAACGCTTGAGAGAGAGAGAGAGAGAGAGAGAGAGAGAGAGAGAGAGAGAGAGAGAGAGAGAGAGAGAGAGAGAGAGAGAGAGAGAGAGGGAGAGAGAGAGAGAGAGAGAGAGAAAGAGAGAGACCCAATCCTCATAGCTGTAACTGCTGTCTTTGTGAGAGCAGTCAGGTTTGCGAATATGACCATATGAAAAATGCATGAAATCATGATTAGAATTATATCCAGTCTTGAAGGGTAAAAAAAAAATCATTTCTCACCTGTCTGTGACTGTGTTGAACATGGATTCCACAGCGACGCATATCCTGGTATCCATGACAATGACCTTTGTGCCACAAGAAGCCACAAGACGTCTGTCTACAGTACTACGCATGATGCATCGAACAGGTTCATACTCTTCCCCCAATTTCATCTCTATGGGTTTCATGTCTGATTCTTTCTCCTGTTTTGAAGCAATACGTATACATTTAATATATTCGTTTGTTTTTATTTTTAAGGGGTTTACGGCGCCAGCAACACATTTAGGTTATATCAGCGCCAGTAAAAAGGAAGAAAATAGGATAGACAAATTCTAGAATTACAATTAAAGCACCCAAGAAAAGTTAAGGCAAAGGGGAACTGGGAACAAATAGGGATCAGATGAAGATTCCAAGAGCATACCATTAATATACTAAGTCTGAGATCACCTAGAAGTCTTAACTGGACACAAGCACAAAATCCAACTAATAGGAATACACTCAAATGTTTACATTAAAAATTCAAAATAACAAATATAACAATACATAACAGAGAGATGATTTACGAGGAAAATAACATCATCTCCCAAAACAATAACTATACATTTGACTGTTGCCCCCCTCCCCTCACCAAGGACTCCGGCCAGGGCCAGAACAAAACAAAGTAATCTCATTCCAAGATAAAGACAGAAAGCTATTGTAAAATAGATAAAAGGGGAAGACCATAATTGCCACCCTGCACACTATGGGAGGTCGGGAACCCCACCCAGAATATATTTCATTATGCCTCCAGTAAAATAAAAATAAATATACAAAACAATTAAGCACACTTGCATTCTCAAAAGTGATGTATCAACCAAATATGATATCCTGCCACAGGCCAAAGCAAGTTTCTATTCCATGAGCAAAAAGTAATAAACAAAAATGAATAAATCAGCTTTACAATAGAACAAAATATCAAACTCGAAATTTTGGGCTCAAAATCCTTCTTCAGCCAACAACAAAAAACAAAACATAAATACATTACTGGAAAACTCAGATAGACAGCAGAAAAAAAAAGAAAATAAGCACGTCCTTTCAGGACAAGATCTTAGAATGTAAACACTTCCATAAATGTGACCAATCGTCTCAGAATATTATTATGTCGGCCTGAACTCCAGGCTGAACATTAGATTTTCAGCTCGACTCACAATATTTGGGATAAAAGAAATGTCTTCTTTGTATTCTAAATTGGCAATGAACCTCGTTCTGACCACTTTGAATTGAAACTTAATTTTCTTGACATTGTTCACTCTGATAAAATGCCAGATAAAAGCATTGGTCACAAATTTGCTTTGTACCTAGGCAATACAGTGGAATCTCAGTATAACAGGTATGATGGGACAGCCTAAAATCCCTGCTATAACTATAACCGGGTGCCTGTTATATCCGGACCTGTTATAATACTGAAGTTCCATTCTATTTACTTTTAATATTTTTGGCAGACCCCTTCTTATGTTGGCTGCAATGTTGAAATCTAAGAGCCTGGTCTATCTAAGTGCATGCACTTTTAGCACATGTAAGCTGAGCTCCTAAGTAGTAGTAGTAGTAGTAGTAGTAGTAGTAGTAGTAGTAGTAGTAGTAGTAGTAGTAGTAGTAGTAGTAGTAGTAGTAGTAGTAGTAGTAGTAGTAGTAGTAGTAGTAGTAGTAGTAGTAGAAGTAGTAGTAGTAGTAGTAGTAGTAGTAGTAGTAGTAGTAGTAGTAGTAGTAGTAGTAGTAGTAGTAGTAGTAGTAGTAGTAGTAGTAGTAGTAGTAGTAGTAGTAGTAGTAGTAGTAGTAGAATAATGTGATTTTAAATAGTTTTTGAAGAATGAGCTTTGACTTTATTTTCATGCACGTTAGTGGAAATCTTAAACAACTAAACAGCATTAAAATTTTGCCCTTTATCTGTTAAGGCAAATCATAATTAGTTGATCATTCGGTGTTAAATTTTTACCAGTCATGCTTCCATTAACATATTTTACCTGCAAAATTTCTGACATGGGATAAAGCGCCATCATGCCATTGGCTAAGCCTGCTAAAATCAAAGGATCATCACCACGACTGTAAAAAGAAATGAAAAGGAAATATTTCAATGGCAAATCAGTTACTAAAATTTTATTTGCTCAAATATATCGCAACTAATTTGTGGTTTTTTAGAAACAAAGGCATAAGCAAGTAACAGGTACATGTATTTTCTCTGCCTAATCATCTGCAATGTGAGCGGGAAAAAGCAGAATCATAAAGGGTTTCTCATTATCTTCATAAACATTTTTGTGACACTTTTCCATATTCTATCATTCCAATGAAAACATCGATTCTTAAATGTGTATTTCATCCTTTTGCTTTCTCATGACATGGAAAATTCTTCTTCTTCGATATATGTTACTCTGAAAATAAATTAAATATTCCAAACCTAATATCATTATTCACAGTGTTTTCACTAATTCCAAACTTAACCGATCTATAAATTAGAATAGATAAATAAATCTTATGAGTCTGACCAAGAAAATAAATGTCAGCTATTTGTAATCATATTTCTTATCACTGTTTCACAAAATATCAACTTTGTGAATCAACTGATCCATTTTACACTCCCATATATTATAAATAATCATTTGTTATGACAGATTATATAAATAACCAATGATGTACTGCACTGGCTTTTTAAAAAAATCGTTTTTAGGTTAGTTTAGTTTAGTTGAATTAGTTGGATTAAAAAAAAAATTTTATATAGCAAGTTAATTATAGGCGGCATTACAATAGATAAAACTAGTGATTTTGGAGCAAAAGTAAAGCTTTGATAAATTTGATTAATATGGAAGCGGACTGTATCAAAGTGATAATTAGGAAGCAGGTATTGGTGTAAGATAAAGATCTAAAAAAGTGTGTATAAAACAGTGCTAGGCAAAAAAAAAAAAAGCATCCCCAAAAATCAGTCTTCCTTGATGAACCGTTTTATATACACTTTTTCAGATCTTTAGAAGAAGACTGTAAGAACCATAGAAAGGCCATTTCATTGATTGTAATTCTGAATTTAATGATTTTGTTTCTGATATTCATTCCGTTAAATAATCTTTGATCATTTTTTTTAGTTTGCTTATTTTTTATTTCTGAACTAAGTCAAATGGTTTGCTGGAATTGAGATCGTTTCCAATCATAGTTTTTACTATTTTATCTAACCGGCCTTAACTAAAAACCTAACCATTTACATCGAAATAGCTGTAGCAATAACAATGTCTACGTTGTGTCACAATTTTTGCTCTCTAAATTATATATATGATGATATGTTGGAGCAACATAGAAGATTTCCTGCAGAGCTGCAATGATAATGTGAGTGTACATTGTGAAAGCAATATGCGTGAAATTTGATGTTATCAAAAGCAACGGCATAATCCACAGTGGAATTAATCTTATCTCCTCTCAATAAAATCAGAGAAAAGATCTTACAGTGCAGAAGAATTGTATGATAAAATCATTAAAAAGATGCTCTTTCTACCAATTCAAACAAATTCACTTTCAAATGCGTTTGGAAAGTGAACTTAACAATATACAGGTATTGGAAAGAGCTTAATATCAGGTAAACAAAACAAAAAAGGGTCCAAAGTTTAATGACGTGAAACTGATCTTACACCAGTAAGGCATAAAGCCATTGAAAAAAAAACAGGTGCAAAGAGTAAAGAGGATAATTAAAAAGAAGTGGTCTATCGTGTTCTTATATCCATATTACAGTAAAGGAATAATAATAATTTAGAAGTGAAAATTAAAAGAATTGTGTGATATGTTGTGGAAAATGTTTTTCAGTTAATCATTGCTTGTTTTTCGTTTAAGGGGATAAATACTCTCTCTCTCTCTCTCTCTCTCTCTCTCTCTCTCTCTCTCTCTCTCTCTCTCTCTCTCTCTCTCTCTCTCTCTCTCTCTCTCTCCTTCCTTCCTCTCATATCTCTGTTGACCCTACAGCCCATATAAAAAGAAAATTCACTGAAAAGCAAGCATTCATACAAAAGCTGTGAATAGTGCATGCAAATAACACTTTGTGAATTACCAATATGAAGAGCTAGTACTTTTCCTGCACAAAGCACAGAAAACAAAATGATAAAATGAGAAAATCAATTTTTGTTATTTGAAATCTTATTAAAATTAAGAAATCTGACAGAGAATTCAGAACAGGCAATCCATTCATAGCCTCGAATTGTCTTTTTAAATGACGAAATAAGATCAATAAAAGGTCTTCACCTTGTCAAAAATAGCATTTATAAAACACAAACAATTTTGTTTAAAACTGAGGATAGTATTTTAATATATTTTGAAATAAGGTAATGAAGTAAACAAAAGGTCTTCACTTTGTCACATAAATTGATAGCCTATACCATCATTTCCTATTCTATCATGATTGAAGTGGGATAGATGCTGCAGTTTTCGAGTTCCACAGGTATGCCTGTCCGGGTTATTTGTGTCCAGTGACTCTGACTTCGGCCTGCTTTTCAGTTAGGATGTGCTTTCTTAGCCTTTAGTCACCAAAGACTTGATCACAAGGCAGCAGAAGTTTTATTTCAGAGTTTCTTTTTCCAAGACTTTCTCCTTTGTAAGGCGCTTTGAGCATGTTCAGTGGATACTGCGCTATATAAAAGCTCATGTTGGGTTGTTCTTTTTTTTTGACAGGTTTCCAGTCAATGCTTACCATTCCTGTCCAACCGTATTCCTATTCTATCAAAAGTAATATATGAGGAAAAGTTTTGTTTCTTGGCCTGTTTCTCCTCATTCTTATCTTTGTTTCTTTGTATTTTTTCTTCGTTTTCCTTTCTTTTTTTTTTTTCTTTTTTTTTTTTTTTACTATAAAGTTAATATCACTTCCTAATGAAATTATATTAAAAAACAAAACAAAACAAAGACAGCAGTGGTGGAGGTAAGAGTAGTAAAATGTTATCATTTCAAATGGAGCATGGTAAAACATTATCTTATGTAAACCCCTCCTTTCACACTAGTATTGGTTGGGTGAAGCGAGCGAATGCCAATAAGCGAATTTAAAGTTTAAAACAATCAAAAACATTAAATTCTGAGTTTTAGTACTTTATGACACTATATTTTTCATTCGAAATGAAACAAGCAAAATTACCCCCACGACTTATATTTTCAATATCAATTCAATGTTTAACATCTAAATCATCAGAATGTGACATCGTTTGGGGGCCAGTGGGTCACACTTGAGTTTAGGGAGCTCAAATATACTTGAATTATAAAATTTTGCTTATTCAATTAAAAAAAAAAAAATGCGTTGTCAATAAAAGCATATTTATTTAACTCCAGTTTCAGAACAAAATTTTTGGTATTGCTTTCATCCTCACATAACACCAGAATGAGGCAATGCTCACATTTGTCTCATTTCATTAGGTTGAAAATTGTTACTTGTAAAATAAATAAATTAAAAAAAAAATTTTAAACAACCGCCCCCACCCCCCCCCCCCCCCCCCCCCCCCCCCCCCACCAAGAAAGACAAAATAAATTAAATATCTATTTTAAAAAATAGTTACAATTGGGTTGTATTTGTAATCAAGAATCTTCTTCTTCTTCTTCTTCTTCTTCTTTCAGCTTATCCCGCATTTTGCAGGATTGCCGTAATGAATGCCACATCTCCATGTATCTCGGTTTATTGCATCATCTTCCTTCAGGCCCAGTTTTTTCATATCATCCTTTACCCTATCCATCCATCTAGTCTTCGGGCATCCCTTTTCTCTTTTTCCTGCTAATTGTAAGTCTAATACTTTCCTTCCAACGTACTCCCTCTCTCGTTTCTTAACACGTCAAACCCATTTTAATCTATCTTCTCTCATCTTCTTCTTCTTCCTTTTAAGTCTGTAACGTCATATTTTGAAGATTCCACAGACCACAGTATTTTTCTTTTATTGGAAATGTGAGACTATTCCACTGTCTTAATGTTGAAGGTATGACTGAGTACAAGTGGGCATTCGCTCTTGAGTGGGGAACCATAAACTTGGATGACTTCCTCTAAGTTTGTTGAATATCACCGAGGGGTAATTTAACTTGATTGTTTAGGCCTTTGCAAAATATTTTTACTTTGTCACGCTTTCTTCTTTGTTGTAGTGGTTCGAGATTTATATCAGTTTCATGTTTTTTATCTTTGTTGTTTTATTTATAAATTTCACTGCACGGTTTTGTATTTGTTTGATTTCTTGGATTTCTGATTTGTGGTGAGGGTCCCGGACAGAGCTACTATATTCTAGTGTCGGTCAACAAAGGATTTGTAACACATTAACTTTATTTCCCTCCTGCTGTCTTATAAGTTTCTTCTGAGGAAGCCTAAGGTAGAGTTTGCTTTATTGCATATGTTTTTAATATGATCTGTCCCATTTAGTTTGTTAGTTATTGTTACTCTTAGATATTTCGCCTTGCTCACTTCTTTTAGAGCAGTGTTATGTATTGTGTATGTTGAATGTATGATTTTTCTGTTGTTTGTGAATTTTAGAACCTGAGGATAGAATTTCATGCTATTTTCTATTTCCCAGCATTGAAGCTATCTAGATCAGCTTGAAGAATTTCTGTGGCACACTGCAAATAATCTCAGTTGAGTTCCTGGTGTAAGTCTTCCTTATCTGCCAGATCATTAATATAGATTAAGAATAAGAGGGGGCCGAGAACTGTGCCCTGAGGAACACCAGACAACACTTGGGCTGACTCTGATGACTCACCATCCACGACAACTACTTGTCTTCCATTGGTCAAGAAGGACATAATCCATTGGAATGTTGGTTTGTTTCGTATTCCATATCTCCATAATTTCAGTGCCAATGTATGATGGTGGACTTTGTTGAAAGCTTGTACTTGTAATCAAGAATCTTTATTGATCCAGTCTTCAATTCAGTCAACCTTCAAATACTTGTAGTCAAGAATAAACTTAGATAATCGAAGAAACTATTTGGTCAAAGGAACTTACCGGTTGACAAGAAAGAGAGACAGCACTGAGTCTTGCAGCTGGTGTGTGCTGTGGATGAGTTCATTGTGAACTGTGCTGAATACCCAGATTTTACCAGCCTGTGTACCCAGAAGAATGTGATCATGGTTCAGGGGCAGTATGCACAACACACGTCCATCTCGAAACATGATGCCCATGCTCTTTTTAAAGGTTGGATAAAAATAATGTATTAAACGAGGTGTATCAATTTATGGATTTATTACATGTGATTTGGCCCTGGTATAATGTCTGAATATATAAGGAGCTGAAAATCAAATTTCTTCTTCTTCTTCATATTAATCCCATGATTAAGTCAAACTCGGGGATCCTGGCAGCTCACTAGTAGAGCATTCGCTTCACATGCAAAGGATCCAAGATCGATCCCAAGTGCAGTTGAGATTTTTTTTCGGACCACCTGTTCGTCCAACAGTGATTGGGTAGCTGTTTCTGATAGAGCTGGTGGAAAATACTTAGCGATAGACTAGTATCCTATCCAAAAGATAGCAAGCTATTGCTATTGTCTGATTCACGCTATAGAAACAAGGATAAATTCTGGCTCCATGGGTCTAGTAACATGTATTGTAGTTATTTGGCTGTGTGTGAATGTAGTTGTTCGGCTGTGTGTGATTATGTTATAGTTCTTGGAGTTTATAAAGTTACGCATTTTGTGTTGTGCATGTTTTTGCATGTGAGTATGAGTGTTGACTGTGCAAACTTTTAAGCACTTTTTGTTACTTAGGAACATTGTAAGATGATTATGTTTGGTTTTAGTTAGTTATAGATAGAGCTTTGGTGAAGCTGATCGCTCTATATATTTATTATTAAAATTACCATATCATTGATAAAAAAAACAAGTAGAAACAACAGAATCTGAGCTGAGTCGTTACATGCCTAATAGCTTTGAAAGTACTACTCAGTTAGACTGAGTATTACTGTAGATGTTACATATCCAAAAGAAAATAAAAATAAAAATTTCATTACTTTCCTGATAATCTACAGTGTATTCACATCCTAGTTTGTTTTGCTCTCTCTCTCTCTCTCTCTCTCTCTCTCTCTCTCTCTCTCTCTCTCTCTCTCTCTCTCTCTCTCTCTCCTCCTCTACTTTCTCCTCATCTCCGCCTCCTCCTAATCTCTTCCTCTCTCCTACCTCATCTCTCATCTCTTCCTCATAATCACTCTATCACTCCAATCCTTCATCTCATCATCATCATAACCTCTCTCATCTATCTCATCATCATCATCATCATCATCATCATCATCATCATCATCAACAACAACAACAAGCTCCTCCTCCTCCTTAACAATCTATCCTCACATTATTATAATCCATTGACTGCCGACTCCTGTGCATGCTTAATTTCTGATTCCTGTAATCCAGAAGGTTTAACCACGTTAATTGCATACATTCATTGTCTCCACTAGCAACCCACAGTCTTATATTCTTGCTGCCAAATGACTGGAAGGAAATGAACAAATAAATGAAAGTTATGGATTTAAAAAAAAAGAGGATTTACAGCGTTGGCAACATGTTGAACGCCAGTAAAATTTATATAGGATATTAGATCTTGCTATTTAATACTAAAATAAAAAAGAAAGAGATGTGAACGAGTTCAACAGAAATCAGAAGAAGATCCAAGAGCAACATTTCCTTGCCGCTGGTCTGAAACCAAAATTAAAGTCCCAAACTGCCATTGCCACAGAATCTCAGTCAAGAGGGATGCACTGAAGAAATATATGTATTATAAAACTGGCATTGATATAATTAATATATGATGGAGAGATAATTTAAAGGAAAAGAGTATCATCTCTCATCAAAGAGATAAATCCATTTGACTCTACCCACTCTGCAAAAGAACTCAGGCAAAACTAAATGACCCATTCTAGGACAAGGCCATAAAACCACATGGAAGAGGCAAATGATATAGGAAAATAGAAGAGATAGCAAGGCCATTGACAGATGAAGATTCCAATGGCCCAGGGGCAGCCAATACTCGCCCGCCCCATGAGGAATTCCACCAAGAATAATAATAATAATTTAAAAAATAAATTTTAAAAAATAAAAAATAAATTATGAAGACGACGATGATGATGATGATGATGATGATGATGATGATGATGATGATAATAATAATAATACAAATAATAACTATAATAATAATAATAATAATAATAATAATAATAATAATACTACTACTACTACTACTACTACTACTACTACTACTACTACTACTACTACTATTACTACTACTACTACTACTACTACTACTACTACTACTACTACTATTACTACTAATAATAATAATAATAATAATAATAATAATAATAATAATAATAATAAACCTCATCATTATCATCATCATGATCATTATCACCATCATCATCCTCATCGTTATAATATTCCTCATAATTATCATCATCATCTTCATCATCATCATCATCATCATCATCATCATCATCATCATCATCATCATCATCATCATCATCAATAACATCGTCATTATCATCACTATATCAACATTAACAAATTCAATTGACATAAAACAAGAGATACAATTGCTGACTAGAACAGGAAGCAATGGTTCTATCTGACCTGTGATGCCATACATTCCACCGTGGTTCCAACAGACACTGGCAAAATCTCTCTAAAACTGAAAAGCTCCGCAGACTTGAGATGTTCAAAGACTTCTTGAGCCTGAAATTGAAGGAATTGTTTCACATTCAAATGAAGATTTATATACTGACTCCATGTCACAATCTCTTTCAAAAACAATTTATGAATTCACAACATATAAATTGAACACAATTCCGTTTGAAAATATAGAATAATAATAATAAAGAATTTAAATCAAATTGAAGTTGGTGGGCTCCAGTGATCAACGCTAAAGCAACGCTAAAAAGTGATCACGTGACGCAGCGCTTCCTCCAAGTGGCTCCTATCAGCATTAAAGTAGACGGAATAATTTAAAGTCACATTTTAAAAAGGCTTGTGAGTTTTTGTTAATTTTTAAAGTTTTTTAAAAAGCATTTGTGACATATTTAGGTCATTTTAGCACCTAAAAGCTACATCCAGACACCAGCACAGGATCCCTCTCTTTCAAGATATATCTAATCAAGAAATACAATTGTCAGTACATAACAGAGAGATGATTTACAAGAAAAAAAAATATCATCTCCCAAAACTAACACTTTACATTTGACTGCTTCCCTCTCAGCCAAGGACTCTGGCATGGGCTAAGACGAAACCGGTAATTCCATACCAAGACAAAGACAGAAAACAACTCAGAAAACAGATATAGGGGGTAAGAAGACACAGCAAGTGACCTCCTGCTCACCATGGGAGGTGAAAAACCCCACCCGGTTTGTGAGTTTTTATGTAGTATAATATCCACAAAATGTGATGAAAGTGCTTTACAAAGGGTCCTAAGGCGACACCAACACTGAATATGAATGACAAGTAAGGATACCAGAAAGCGGCTATTATATGGGTTCGTATGAGGAAACGCAAAAATATATGTACAAAAGCTTGTTTTATTTTTCTGAATAAAAATACAGAAGAGCAAAAAAATTCAAGAACTTGGTGCATGTATAGCTTACCTTAGGTCTGTAGTCTGGTACTTGGCTTAAACATTGGGTGATCAAGTCTTGAAAATCTGGCCATGGTGGGCAACCCCTCTGGGTTATTGGCGTGATGGGCAAGTTCTAGAGAGTGGAAAAATAGAAATTTAAACATCATGGATATGGGCACAACATAAAAATATACTACAGACATTTTTAAAGAAGTAATTAAGCAGACATCTTTTGTTTTATAGAAAACGAATTCAAGGTTGGAGACCCCTCCGAGTAGCTATGATATGTATGTTCTTGTATCAAATCAATTAGGAGATTAATATAGTCGCTTACATCATAATCTTACAACACTCATGGTTCGATACAATTGGAAGGTCCCTTTTCAATTTAAAGAGGTTATAATCTGCAAAGCTTAAGATCTTTTTAACTTTAATAATATAATAATAATAATAATAATAATAATAATAATAATAATAATAATAATAATAATAATAATAATAATAATAATATACTTTATTGCATCCCAAAAAGGAAATTTTTTGTACAGACGTGTTATAATTTACACATAAGATAAAAATACAATGGAAATAGGATGTATATATATAAAAAAGGAGCAGCTCTATAACCAGAGCTGCGCTTTATAATATGAATAATTTCAACACTGTAAAATAGTTAAAACTGTCACTATAAATTGAAAATTGAAAAGATTGCAAAACAAATAAATTAATAAATTAATATTTATATTTTTAAAAAGTAAAAATGAGAAATAATTATATAAAATGATTATTGCTTGTTGTTATAAAGCCTGATACTGGACGGCAGAAAAGATTTTCGGTGTCTCTCTGTTTTCGTTGAAATAGAGAAAGGGCGACCACTTCTTTCTGACATAATAATTGATGGTCTTAGTGGATGATACTGGTCATTTAATATTTTAGTTATTTTATTTATACAAAATTTCTCGTATAAAAGATCTACATCGTCAACATCATTTATATAGCGTTTAATGGATTTTTTAATATTTGAATTTATTTTGTTCCTTTCCACTGCTAAGCAATTGCCTCCCCAAGCTGTTATACAAAATGACAAAACACTTTCGATTACTGCTCTATAAAATAATGTGCAGAGGGTTTTATCTATTCTAAACTGAGAGAGTTTCGATAAAAAATATGTACGTCTGCACATCTTATGCCTAATTATTTTCAAGTGTTCATCCCACTTGAGCCTGTCATCAATCGTTACACCAAGGTATTTGTAGTGAGGAACTCGCTGGACGAATTGGTCCTTTAATTTTAACGGTTCTATCGGTTCCTTCACTCTCCTAAAGTCAATCACTAGCTCCTTTGTCTTGCTTATGTTAAGCTCTAGGTGGTGGGCATCACACCAAGACACAAATCTATCAATTTCTTGCCTATAAGCCACTTCGTTGCCATTTGTTATGAGGCCTTGAAGAGCGGTGTCATCTGCAAACTTTATTAAAGGTACACTCAGGTTTTGACTTCTACAGTCATTCGTGTATATTGTGAATAATACAGGGGACAATACACAACCTTGAGGAGCACCAGTATTTGTAGTTATACAGGAAGATTTGTTTTGCCCTAATTGAACATATTGTGCTCTCTCCGTAAGAAATTCGAGCACCCAAGCAATTATATACTTGTTTAAATTCAGACTAGTCAATTTTTGAACAACCAACTGAGGTTGCATTGTATTGAACGCTGAAGAAAAATCTGCAAAAAGCAATCTGCAATAGCTCCTAGCGTGATCTAGATGCCTGTAGATGTTGTTTGTAAACAGCAAAATGGCATCCTCTACGCCACGTCCTGGTTTGTAAGCAAATTGATGACTATCACTCAATGGCATAAACTGATTCCTAATTTTAACAAGAACAAGTTTTTCTAAAGATTTCATGACTATTGAAGTCAGTGCAACAGGTCTGAGATCGTTCATAGTTTCAAGTTTTTCTTTTTTTGGAACAGGAATAATTTTTGAAGTTTTCCAAATTTCAGGGATTGAAACGCATTGGAGGGACCAGTTAAAAATATGTGTATAAATGGGGGAAAGCTGGTGGGCACATTCTTTTAATAGTTTTCCTTTCAATCCATCCGGCCCAGCAGCCTTCCTCTCGTTTAGTTTCGAAAATACGAATCTCGTTTCCTCTTCACTGACCTCAATAGTCATTTCATCTTCCAAAGCCCTGTCTAATTTATGTTTTTCATTTTCAATATCAAATTTGTTTGCTGTGTCGAAACGTGAATAAAATTTATTTAAAGTTTCAATTTCGATATCTTCTGATATAATCGTGGGCTTTGGATTATAGTTCACAGCAGTTTTAAGCCCCCGCCACGTGTCCCGTATATCCCCAGAAGAAAAGCATTTTTCAATTTTATTTTTGTACTTATCTCTACAACTAGATATTACCCTCTTTATCTCTTTTTGTTTTGTTTTCAGA
Source organism: Berghia stephanieae (assembly GCF_034508935.2). Classification (NCBI taxonomy): domain Eukaryota; kingdom Metazoa; phylum Mollusca; class Gastropoda; order Nudibranchia; family Aeolidiidae; genus Berghia; species Berghia stephanieae. The sequence continues at coordinate 34,927,623 of NC_088365.1, forward strand.
TCTTTTTTGTTTCCACTAGTATAGAGAGTTTTCTTTTGGTTCAATAAAAGTTTTAGATCTTTTGTTATCCAAGGCTTGTTGTTAGGATAACATTTTATTTCTTTTTTACAAGACACTAGCTGTTCACAGAATTTTAAATACTCACTCACACAGTCATTCAGCTCATCCACACTATCACATGATTCGATAAAAACATTCCAGTCAGTGCATTCAAAACAACCACGCAAATCTTCACACACACTTCCATTCCAGATCTGTACACTTTTCCTTACTGGTTTTACACGTTTAAAAACAGGGCGGTAGGTGGGGAGTAGCAAGAGCATGCAGTGGTCAGATAAACCTAATGGGGCACGGGGTAAACATTTATAACTATTTTTAATATTACACAGGAATAAATCTAATGTTTTTTTGTCCCTTGTCTCGCAGTCCACGTATTGATGAAGTCCCGGGAGAGTAAAATCGTTACATTGGTTAAAATCGCCAGTGACCATCAATACGGCATCGGGTGACTTAATTTGAATGTCCTGTATTTCTTTCCTCAAAATATTTTTCGCTGTGGTGTTGTCTGATGATGGTGGAATGTAGACGTTGATGATGATGACATGAGTATATTCCCGGGGTAGGTAATATGGTCGTGACGAAACAGTAATAAATTCAATATAATCGTCACAATACATTTTCTTTATCTGACAGTTATTGGGGTGGCACCATTTGTTGTTAATATATGTGCACACCCCACCCCCAGTTCGTTTATTTACATTAGTCCGATCTCCTCGAAATAGTGAATATTGTTCAATATTAAAACATGATGATGGTATGTGAGGAGATAGCCAAGTCTCTGTTAACGCTATTATGGAGGCTTGACGATAGTCATTATTAAAACGACACAGTGAAAACAGTTCATCAATTTTATTTTTCAGTGATCTTACATTACCTGTCACTACACAGGGTAAAAATGGACGAAAAGGCCGTCTGTTAAATTTTGTTTTTATTCCTCCCTTCCCTCCAGAAAGCCCAGCATAGTATTAACTATTATCATAGTTGCAAATGTATACATTGAAAAGATAGTTGACAGTCATAAACATCAGATCAATACAAAACAAAAATATAAGTTCACATTCATCAATTCTAATGAGTGAAATAACTTGAAAATAAAATACATTTAAACGATTGGGCTTAATACATAAAAGGGTCAAAAGAGACACTATGATAAAATTGTGTAGAAACAATTTACCAATTACAACTTCCCTTTTATTTCATTTTCCTCTATCACTGCAGTTTTGATAATTCAATTCGTTTTTGCTCTTTTTGATTTTAAAAAAAAACAACTCAAGAATTTTAAGTTGTAATAATAATATGCTTATTCCTATATTACCTCATTTAGAAACTTTCAGAACCTTACTGGCAGCATTACTTTGAATTTGTCGTAACTTGTTGATTTTTAAAGTTAGTTATTCTTGCAGTGAGGGATTGTAATTATCTAAATGTCCTTTGTCCCCTAACAAATGCTAAAGGCTGACGGTTTTGTTTGTTTGTTTTGCATAGCTTCTATTCATGTAAACATCTTCACTCATATTATTCTTTTAAAGATTGAGTCCAGCTGTTCCCAGTGATAAACTTACATCAGCAAAGGCCTTGTCAATTTCATTTTTAAACTCCAATTCTTCAAAAGGATGCGTTCCTCCAGTCAGAATCATGTACATCAAGAGGCCAAGAGAAAATATGTCAGCCTAAAAGAAAGACATTTGAAAAAAAAATTGTTAGAAGGGAAAAATGGTTAAATTAACTCAGTACCTTTTCAACCTGGTAGTGTTCTGATTTTGTCGATTTAATTTATATGACTGGTTATCTTTTCAACCAAAAAAAAAATGAAGTGGGAAAATGCACTCCAAATAATAAAACAACAATAACAACAAAAATAATTTGAAAATCCCCACAACAAAACAAAACTTTAAAAAAGCGAGAAAAGCAGTATCTTTGATTTGCTCTTGAGATTTCCTGCTCCATTCGAACTCTACATGACAAAGTCTTGACCTCGACGTCACTTACGTTAATTTTATAAAATACATAAAAGGCAATATTGATATCTTAAATCATTAACATATTATTAAATACTTGTGCGGCTATGTGGTCTTGTGATATGACACTCTGCTTCGGATCAGAAGGTTCTGAGTTCGAGTCCCACTCTGAGTGATGCATAGTTGAGTCCTTGAAAAAGGCTCTTTACTCACACTGTCTCACTATACTCAGGTGTAAAATGAATACCTGGCCATTAACAGCATTATATCTATGCCCAAAAAGATTAAAATATCGCCAAAAAAAGGCTTTATGTCTCGTACTACCTTTTAAGAGTTTCTGTTGGCTTGTAACCCCTTGTAAAGTTCTTGAACATGTTTAGTGGATATTGTGCTTTATATAAGCTCAAGTTTACAAGGTAAATACATAAACAAATTAAGTATTGATTGGACTACAAATGTCAATGATGATACCTGATAAGAATATGTCTCGCCCCTGATCACTTCCGGTGCCCTGTATGCTGGAGTCCCTTCTTGAGACGTGAGACCAAACAAGGTTGTGAACTGAGAGATGCCATAGTCAGTAATCTTGGCATTGATCTGGTGTTGATATGGCACGTTTGAAAATAATTAATAACCTTTGAGGAGGAGTCTTGTAATTTGTTTGCATTTTATAAATTCTCCTGGTCTAATTGGCATAGATTGTATAATTCATTTAACCTATTACATCATGTGTTATTTGTTGTCAGGGTAAGATATGCCAAAAGTGAATTTAGGTCAAAATGATTTGAGTAAGTTAATTAAAGTAATTTTTTTCTTTATTTTAATATTTCTTTTTTTTTTTTTGTAGTTTAAATACAAACTGCATTGATTCCATTCAAATAATACAATTTAGACTCAAAGACTTCACTTTTAAGGTTTTGTTTTACAAAAGAAAATACCAGATTGAGTTGATAGGTCATATATTTCATATACGAACCAATCAGTCATTGTTTATCCTGAATTAATTTCATTAATGCTTTTATCTTTTTGGTCACATTAACCTTACCATTTTGGTTGGTGAATTCCGTCATTTTTATAAAATATATTGTTGTTTATATGTACTTGACACTTTTTTGAACAATTAAATAATTATTCAATAAAGCGTCAAATAAATATAAAGAACAATATGTGGTTTAACTAGAAAACTCAATAAAGAATATCTGGAAATAAGTTGTTATAAAATTTAACTCCATTGGAGAAGGTGCATTTTAAATGGATTAAAAGTGCTTTCACGCATGACTTGCCATCATCACTATAAAGTTATATTCACACGAATTTAAATTCAAACCACAAAAGTGCTTTCTTTGAAAAAATAGAAGACAACAGACAGATCAGTAAGCACTATAGAGCCCATAAAGCATTTACTGTGTTGTTGTAAAAACAAAAAGCATTAAGATATTCAGAATATTGAAATAAAAATAATAAATATAAACACTATTTAACACAAGCTCTGCGCATTTCAAGCAAGCCTCATTTTATGGCACATTTCTTATACAGACACTGCCTAAAACCCACCAAGTGGGTCAAGTGAGGTGATGCATATTTGTTTATTTTCAAGGGTTTTACAGCGTTTTTACATTTAAATCATTTCAGCGCCAGTGCAAAAGGAAGAAACTGGGATGGTCAAAATAATTCTAGATTTACAATTAAAAGCCTTCAAGAAAAAATAAGACAAAGAGGACTGGCTCAAATAGGGAACAGAAGTAGATTCAAAGAGCAAACTATCAGTATAATTAGTTTGAGATCACCTAAAAGTCTCCGCCAAATAAAGGCACAGGACCCAACTTAGAGGGATACACTCAAAATTGACAAAAAATATTCAGAACAAAACCTCTAACAGTACATGATACAGAGTTGATTTACAAGGAAAAGATAAAATCTCAGTACACAATTGAGAGAAGATTTACACTGATTAAAGTGTCATCTCTCCAAACTAATAAAAGATTATACATTTAACTGCCAGGGCCATGAGAAAACCAAGTAATCTCATTACAAGACAAGACCAGATATCAACCGGGAAAAGGAAAACACTTTCAGGAGGCTAGAAGACAGAGCAATAGTGACCTCTTCGTCCACCATGGGAGGTCAAAAGACCCCAATCAGTGTCTTATCCTGGGATACAATGCCTAAATCAGATAACAAAATATGTCTATATTCTCATCGTTACACATCTTGTTGCCTGACGTTTTCAAAAGCTAAAACAGCCATCAGAGCTACATTGTCTTTCTTTTATAATTGGATATCAAATCAACTCACCAATGCATCAGGAGCCAGAGTAAAGATGAGAACGTTGTCAGGTTTCATGTCCCTGTACACAACCATCAGACTGTGAAGGTATTCAACACCCTCTGCAATCTAAATGATACAGATGTATATAAGAATAAATAAAAAAAGGGGATTCTTCTTTAAATCATCTTGCTCAAATCCCATTATATTCTTTCTGCATTTTGAACAAGAAAAAAACCCATCAAAAGTTGAATTCTCACTTTAGTTTTGTGCCACTCAAGCTACATTCATATATCCATTATCAACAATCTATGTAAAATACATAAGAATGAAAAATACATATGTATCATTGTCTTTGAAAAATTAAAATGACCTTGGTTTGATGGTTAAGTTCATATGAATAATCGATCCGAATTCAATATAAAAGCTCTTTTATGGGGACGGCCATTGTTAAATTTCATCCCCATTAAGCGGTGGGCTGTCCCAATTAAGCAGCTGGAAATTGGAAAGGGTATGACTTCTTATATAGAAAAGATTCCTTCCCAAGGAATTGTCCCAATAGAGCGACGTCCCCAATACCCGCTTGGACTGTAATAACAATAATAATAATATATAATAATAATAATAATAATAATAATAATAATAATAATAATATAATAATAATAATAATAATAATAATAATAATAATAATAATAATAATAATAATAATAATAATAATAATAATAATAATAATAATAAAAAATAATAATAATAATAATAATAATAATAATAATAATAATAATAATAATAATAATAATAATAATAATAATAATAATAATAATAATAATAATAATAATAATAATAATAATAATAATAATAATAATAATCATGATAACTATATTAATAATAAATAATAATAATAATAATAATAATAATAATAATAATAATAATAATAATAATAATAATGTTTGTTTTGTTTTTAAGGGTTTTACGGCGCTTGCAACACATTAAGGTCATATCAGCGCCAGTAAAAAGGAAGAAAATGGGATAGTAAAAAGTTCTAGAATTACAATAAAGCATCCAAGAAAAGGGAAGACAAAGGGGAATTGGTTCAAATAGGAAACAGACGAGATTCCAAAAGCACTCTATCAAAGTACTTAGTTTGAGATTACCTAAAAGTCTCATCCAGACACAAACACAGGTCCCCGCTAAGAGGAACACACTCAAATGTTTTACAAATCATAATATATAATATAAAGAAGGCATAATACAGTGCATAACAGAGAGATGATTTACAATGAAAAAAATATCATCTCCCAAACTAACTATACATTCCGACTGTTTTCCTCTCAGCCAGGGCATCCGGCCAGGACCAGGACAAAACCAAGTAATCTCATTCCAAGACAAAGACAGAAAGCATGTTGGAAAACAGATATAAGGGGATAGAAGACACAGTGTGTACCTCCCTGCCCGCTATGGGAGGTCAGGATCCCCACCCAGAATAATAATAATAAGAAGAAGAAGAAGAAAAAGAAGAAGAAGAAGAAGAAGAAGAAGAAGAAGAAGAAGAAGAAGAAGAAGAAGAAGAAGAAGAAGAAGAAGAAGAAGAAGAAGAAGAAGAAGAAGAAGAAGAAGAAGAAGAAGAAGAAGAAGAAGAAGAAGAAGAAGAAGAAGAAGAAGAAGAAGAAGAAGGAAAAAGAAGAAGAAGAAGAAGAATAGTAAAAATAATAACAATAATAATAATGAGGAGGAGGATGATGCTGAGGATGATGATGATGATGAGATGATGATGATGATTATGATAATTTGATCTTCTAACTATCATCACTCAATAGAATCGGATCTAATCTGCTCTGACATGTAGTGTCATACCTGTTGAGATATCTTCAACTGTAATGTTCGACTCAGGTGGACTCTAGACCTGAACACCTCCCCCAGGGACTTGGATGGGGCAAACTCGATAATCACCATCCTCATAGGTCTCACTGCTACAGCCACCAATGCAATGACACTTGGGTGCTTTAGTCTCCTCAGGATGGTCGCCTGAGTCGATTTGATTAGATGAAGAACAGAATAAAATTGTGACAATATTCTCTAGCATCTGACATTTACTGGATATAACGAGCGCTTTTTTTGTGTGTGTATGTGTTTGTGTGAGTGTGTGTGTGTGTGGGGGGGGGGGGGGGGGGGGGGGGGGGGGGGGGCGGAGGGGGCATTTATATTTCAAGAAAATGTTATCAAAACTTATTGAATCAAGTATGAAAGAAGGTCAGTGAAATAAAAATACAATCCAACAAGACGAAAGTTACATTAATTTATACCATTTCCTTGGCATAATGGAGCATTTAATCTTTTGCTCTATTGGTTATTTATATTGCATAGTAGGAAGACTCGTTCTGGAGGAGGAGGGAATCAACTTATTGTTTTAAAAAGATTGAATTCGATCACAAAGCTGCGCAAAATAGAGCACACGGCTTTCTATGAATATGTATTCCAAAAAGCAAATGCACCCTTTTGCCTGTAATAACATACAACATAAAATTATGATTTTGTTTGACAAATTAAATGAAACAAGTTACAAATATTTCACAAAATTTCAGAATTTCTTTTTTAACAGTGAATTAAAAAAACAAAACGAAAAAACCCCATTCTATAGCTGCTATCTTTGCTTCCTAAAAATAAAAGTCTTCCCCAATTTTCCAAAAGAGTTCTTCCAATCTTTATTTGATATGACCCACCTCTTGTCTGAGCATCTTGTGAGGATGGATGTCTCCTATAGCACTGAATACTTTAACTGCCACAACCTGAAAACATTATTATAGTGACGATTCATTAATGTGCGTTGACATTAGAAATCCGAGTCGATCAATTTATGCGAAGAAGAATTAGAGTAATAGTTTAGGTTCTTTGTCCTTTTAATTAAATGTGGATATTAGCTGTTGATTCCTCTGCTGCTGGGGGCTATCACAAGAAAGAATAAGAAGAGGAAGAAGAAGAAGAAGAAGAAGAAGAAGAAGAAGAAGAAGAAGAAGAAGAAGAAGAAGAAGAAGAAGAAGAAGAAGAAGAAGAAGAAGAAGAAGAAGAAGAAGAAGAAAAAGAGATAAAAAGAAAAAGGAGAAGACAATAAGAAAAAGGGGGAAAAGGAGGAGGCAGAGGAACAAATGCAAGAACAAAAACAAGAGCAGGAAGAACAAGAAGGGAGAGAAAAACAAAAAAAGAAGCTGACATCTTCTATATATTGAAAAGCATATTTACAAGCCTATCATGATCGTGTATCATTATAAAATTATAAAATAAACAACTCTTAACCTATGCATTTTGTTATTTTTCTGACTATTTTATGACTTACCTTCCCTTCATATTTGGCCTTGTAAACACTTCCAAATCCTCCGTCTCCACACAGATTCTCAGGACTAATAAATAAAATGTAATGTAAATTATGAGTAAAGTTTAGAAAACCACTATGAAATATCAGTTGTTAAACTATATACTATGATAATTAAAACCCGTACTGATGACTGCTATAAATTCATAGAGGGCACTCAAACCAATCATCCTGCAGAGACACAACATCTAGATACACTGTGCTAGTCATTGTTTCTCTGCAATGTGAACAAGTAAGTTGTTTCACTCGACATCACCTGTGTTGCGTGCACTTGTGTTCAATCCAATTCAATCCATACTGTTGCAGCTTCAATACTGAAGATAGATGCAACATTTGTGTGGTGTGGGATGATGTTCGGTTACAGCTCTGTATCACAATAATTATGTCTTGAGACAGAAATGTTTTCTAATTTCCCAAGTTGTCGGGTAGGGAATTGTATCTTCAAATTGTGCATTAATGAAAAGATTTTTTTTTTCAGGATTAAACTTGTCAAATTTTCAAAATCAATTAAATGCAAATTGCCGCTCTATGTGTATTCCTTTGTTCCACCTTACATACCTTACTGCTTATATTAAATGGAGTATCAAGAATGATAAAAAGTTTTTAACAATTAAGAAAAACAACAAAACCAACAAACACCTAGATGATTTCATAACAATGATATAACAGTATTAAGTCTGTGTTGCTAATTGGATTCAGTAGTCTGATGTCACGCCGCCCGGCAACGGCGGCCATCTTGGTTCTAAGCAAAGAAAATCATTACTTTTTATTCTTCAAGCTGGCTAAAACTTTTCATATGTCTTGTGTTCAGAATGTGTAAAAGTCAAAACATGATCAAATTTATGTTTTTTTCCCACTGGATATGCTTTTATGCTCGCCGGAGATATATTTCATACGGGCGTCCGCCATTGTTCCGATAGTTTCGAGCCAGTAATACTAAGTTACCATGTGTCATTAGGAAGGAAGTGACGTTACGACTATTGAATCCTATTGACTCAATTGAGCGAGAAGCGTGGGAACATTTTAGATTGCAAAAATAAAACTAAATAAAAAGGTTTTAAAATCAGGAAAAAAAACCATTAAAAATTTAATACTTTTCAACATATAAGTACATTACTTATTTTAATTTGTATTCTACTGTTATTGACCAAATGGTAATTCTGTCCTTTATATGCAATATCTTTTTTTCTTCTTCTTCTTTAGGTAAAGGCCGCCAGTGCCATCATGTTGACAATTAATGAATGTTGCTCTGTAGTATACATTAGGTAGATGGATTTTTGAAATTTCCAATGTTGGGAGTGTAGACAATTTATTTTGGGAGGCTGTTCCATTCCTTTGCTGTCTTGGAGAAGAAACTTGATTGTCTGTGAGATGTTTTTGAGACTGGAATATTGTATTTCAGTGGATGTGTCTTACGAGCGCTATGTCGATGGGTCGAATGTTTAGGCTAAAACTTGGATGTAATGTTAATTTGACCGTTAAGATATTTGTAAAAGTCAATGAGTCGTGACTGTTCTCTACAGGTTACGAGTGGCAGCAATCCAAGGATTTCCATGTCAGTGTCTGTTATTTCTTCTATGCAACCTTTGTTTGTGATCCATTTTATCGCTCTTTGTTATACTTTTTCGAGGGTGTTGATACCATCTGTTGTGTGTAGATCCCATACATAATATGCATACTCTGTTGATGATTTGACCATGGCTTTGTAAGTGACTAATTTTGCGGATTGGTTGCTTGTTTTAAGATTTCTTTTTATAAAAGATTTTGTTTTGCTCATAGTAGTTTGAGATGCTACTGGCAATGACATGCCCTAAAATCTTACAAGGAATGCAGGTTAATGATATCGGTCGATGATTTTCAGGTTTGCATCTGTCCCCCCTCTTTGGCGAATTTCCAGTCAGATGGTACAAAGCTGGTGTCAAGAGATGATTTGATAAATTTTTGTAAGCACTGGAGCCAGTTCGGATACACATGGGAATAAGCCATCTGAGCCAGCTGCTTTTGTTGGGTCAAGGTTTTGTAACAAGCTTTTGATACAGTTTGTCGTGATTATGATATCCTCCCATTGTGATGTGGCATCAGGTTGTTTTTTGGCACACCTCGCATTGAATTCTTTTACAGTAAAATTCTCAATTGGACAGGATGCGGACTGGAATTTTTTGCTCAGAATCATTGCCTTTTTATTATCATCGGTAACTAGTGTTCCTCTTTCTCCTTGTGGGGCGACCCTGATTTTTATAAATGTTATTGGATAAAGATAGAATGATGAGTATGTTGAGTTATTTTGTAATACCCACCTTTCCTTGAACTCAAATTTATTGATGTCCAAATGGAAATTGGGCTCTATGTCACCCAACATGACATCTGGTGCCTGCCAGAAAAAAAATTAAAGACAGGTTTTACAAGACATTGTAACAGTGGACAACAGTAAATAAAAAAATTAATCTTATGAACATGAATAGAATTGTCTGCATTACTAATACCAATGGGGTCTAGATGCATTGATTTTTCATGACCTTAAACATTATAAGGATGTTACAAACAACAAATAATAATTTTTTTTAATTAAAAAAACAAAACTGTTCAGATATAAGAAACAGATCCAAATAAAAATATTCTGACAATTTTCCTCCAAAATTCAGGCAAAAAATGGGATCTATGGAAGAAAATTTAAGTTTAGCCAAAATCTAAACGAAAAAAATACATGAAGTATAAAAGGCAGGCTTAAATATATTCATGTGATTACCTCACACAAAATATGAAACCTATACAATTACATAAAATTAACATGAAACAATATATTTAATTATAAAAAACACCAACCAATTTTTCAAGATCGACACTTCCATCATGCTGGGGGCAGTGTATACTGATATGTTGCTCAGAGCGAGTCAATAGATCCTCGAACGTAAACAAGTATGGCTGGTTGTCTGCAAGGCAAACATCATAGATTTTGATCCATGAAATGATATAATAATGATATAATAAATAATGATATAAATTGATTACATAAGAAAGAGGGGCTGAACAAAAAGGAGATTAAATAAAAGAACCTCCAAATTAAGGATTGCTTAAAATTAATAAGAAAAGCAAACATTAAAATACCCACCTAGTGAGATTTTTTTTTTGAAATTGTGAAATACTAACCCCCCTTTTTTCCTAAGAAAATTTGGATTGGATAAGGAACTGACAGGCACGATGGATAACCATGTCTCTATTTAGATGTAGTGAAATACAAAGGCCCAAAGGGAGAACAAAATCAATAAGTCATCTTTGATAAGAGACTTACCTCACAGGCAGATGTTATTTTAAAGCAAAGCAGGATAATGAATGAGTGAAGAAATAAATAAGCAAATAAATAAATAGCTCCCACTTAAACAGATAAATAACTACCTGCACACAATGGACATGGAATAAACTTCTGCAAGAGTTCCCTTCCCAGCAAAGGATCAATAGAGGTCAGACCAGGGTACCACTCATCAACCAAAGAATCCACATGATCTACTAAATAGCCAAGCAACCTGCGAAGTTGTTAACATACAATTTATTTTAGTTTCAAATCGACATTTAGATGAATCATACATATCGTGTGTCAGATTAACAACAATTGATTGTTAAATTCACACGATTTTATTGTCAAAGCATGCACCTCTATTCCTTTCGTTTTCTTTTTAAACTATTTGTCAACATGATAGAGAAAATGAGAAGAGAAAAAAACAATCAGATACTATTTTACTTTTATAGCCTAGAGAATAAAACTGAAGAACGGTTTATTTTTTTAAGCATTGGAATCTCAGGATGTACTTCATTCTCAATTATTTCTTTTTTTTTTAATGATTTTATTCGAGTATGACTCTTTCTATTTTTCTTCCTATTAATGTTTGTTATATGTCATGATCTAAAACAATATCAATAATGTAAATGTGATAGTAGATAATCATTATTATTTCATCACGATGACATCATCATTGGAATTATCATATTCATCCCGTGTTATCATCATCATAATTACCGTAAGAGCAATAATTAGAATTACTACACATTCACATTTTATTAAAGCTATAAGTATGTATGTTATGTAAACAATGCAAATGGAGGATTTTTCTACTTTGGCAAAACACTTTAAACAAAACATAATATCCTATTTAATTTTTTGGTTTGGGCGAGATCTCCCAAAAAGAAATGTAAATGTTGTCTGTTTATAGGACTTTAAAGATGCTTGTTATGCAAGCAAAAGTATTTATATTATAATATAATCATATGCCATTTTCACAAAAAGAAAATATATGTCATTTAGAGTAATGGTAATACATATATAAAATTTAAAAAACAAAAACAAAGAAAAATAAAATACAAAAAAAAAGTCACAATCCAGCTTTCTCTAATTTCACATAACACTGAATTCCAAACATTAAGGACAATATTACTACAGGATCAGAATTTTTATTTCTTTTAAGTTTTCTTTTCCAATTGGCAAACAATACCTTTAAATAAATGCCTCTTGAGTGATTTTGGAAAGCAGTGCATAATGCAGTGCAAAAGAAAGCTTTAAGAGCTTTTATCTTGATTTAATGGATAGTAAAAAAACAAAAAACAAAGTACAGTAAAGGTCCAGGGGAATGAAAGTGATTGAATATCAATGGCATTACCTCCACCCAGGAACTGTGTTGGGGACGGTAATGTGGAGATCGTCGGCATTTGACTTGTTAGAATCTACAAGGAAAAATGCACTCTGAAAGATAATATATAAGAAATTGGGCGAGGGGTAGAGGATGAGCAGGAAGGAGAGGGCGAGGGCGGGGGGGGGGGGGGGGGGGGGGGGGGGGAGGGGTTCAGCTTGATTAGCCACTATTTAGAAGAACAAGTGTAAAACTAGCATTTAATAATGAGATTAAAGACAATATATATATATATATATGTATTATATATATATATATAATATATATATATATATATATATATATATATATATAATATATGATATCCATACAGGTAATAGTAATCAATAAATATAATCTTCCATTTCTTTAATGTCATATATATATATATATATATAAATCAAACATTGCACATTGACTTATTTCAACTCAAAATTGACTCACTGTTGTCCATCGGACAAAGATTCCTTCCTTCCAGTAAATAATGAGAGGTTTCTCCATTAAGTACATCATTGTCTGTGAATAAATCAAACAAGGTCAACTCATTCCATGCTTATCATTTATAGAGTTAAAATTTCTACTCTCATTCTTGTGATCCAAAAAGCTCATCCATGTATCTGGCTGGTGACATGAAGGGCCTTTTTTCATTGGCCAAACATAGCCAAAAGATGCAAAGCATAGCACCATCCTTGATTAACGAATTAATGAAGTAGTTTTGTTTTTGTTTTTGTTTGTTTTTTTCGGTGTGTGTTTTTTTTTTTTTTTTTTTTGCTTTTTTGTTTAGAACATTTAAACTTTTGTCAAATCTGAAGAGAGCTACCTACTGTTACAGCTGGGAGAACAGATAAACTGTGGAAGAAATGCTCAAACAAGGGATTGGACCCGGTCCATTCATATAAGAAAGCGGCTGCATTACCATTACTTCCACTTTCTTGAGTTTTTAACAATGTAAAAAAAAGGAATTAAAATGAATAAATAAATAAATGAATGGATGAATAAATAAATAATAATAAAGACAAATAAAAAATAAAGTAGCTAAATAGAGAGGATTTTTGGGTAGGAATTTTATACTACAATAAGTTTTTAAAAAAAATATTTTGTTTAAATAAAAAAGAACAAAAAAACGAACTAAGTAGCTTCAACAATAGGTGAGCAATCCTTTCAATTTTCGGTCCCCCATTTTGGAACGCTCTCCCATCACAAGGGATTTATGCTGGAATTCAAATTTCAAATCTTACAATGTGGTGAAGCACTATATAAATTCCATTTATTATTTCCTAGCTTAATGTTATTGGTGGATGTAATATTTTGCAGATATGAGTAGTTTGATTTCTACAGTTTTAGAAGAGTGATGCTTGTCAATAACTGCTTAAATTAATTTGTCAAGAAATAACAAGTTATATTACTGCTTACAGGTGCAACAATCTCTAGTGTAATACAATCATCTTAGCTAAACAATGGCGTGGGGTTTTTTTTGGCTATTAGAGAAATGATAGAATAATGACAAGAATACCTTTGCAAATTTGCTTTCTGAAAAAACGATGAGTCTCGTAAGAAGCCTTGACCAGAATCCAATGGGCGTATAAGGCATTGAGTAGTATCTGAAAACAAGCTCTGAAAGAGGATAATAAAAAAATAATGTAGGGTTCTGATAAGGCTGAAATTATCCTTAGATTGACCAAACAAAGAAAATCATCCCTCCAAACATCTAGGTAAAAAAAGAAATTCAGACCCAAACAACAAATATATTACCATTATCATGGATATTTCAGTTCAAGAACCTTCTCTTCCTCCTCCTTTTCGTATGAACTGACTAACTCAGTCATACTGAGCATTACTGAGCATTACTGCCTCCACCACTACTGATGCCTCCTCTCCTCCTATTTCTTCTTCTACTCTGTCTTCAATCAAACAAGGAAAGTACATAAAACAAATTTATTGTAGAAGCGCAAATAAAAAGAAAAAGACAATAACACAGACAATATAAAGATATATGACATCTACCTTCTCTATTGTTTACAGGCATCTCAAACGGTGGTCGCCTGTATGGCAGCCTGGAGGGAATCAGTAACTCTGTCTCATTTCTGGGCAATGCAATCTCAAACCTGAGGAGTAAATAATAAAAGGCATAACAACATCTTATTCATAAAACAAACGATTAATATTGAACAATTAAACGTTCAGTTTGGTTCATATTTGTAATTATAAAAATACAAACTCAACTGTTTCCTATCGGTTTTTAGCAGTCAATTAATGTCTTCATCCTCATACTTTTTTGCTCACTGCTTGTTATGACGTTCATAGCAGTAAACATACTTTTGTGAAAAACAAAAGCATTAAATCTTCCCAAATATCGGGTAATCCTTGTACAATGGTAATATGTCTGTCCATTAATAAGAAGGCAGAGGTTCGATCCCCAGTTGAGGTTGGCTGATATTTTGAAATTATTCTTTTCTTGAATTTTTGGGACGGTTTCATACACCCCTTTTAAATTTTAAGCTTATACCAGCGCTTGCTCCCTAAGTTTTCTTTGACAAAATCAAATGGGTCTCGTTTCAAAACAACATTACAAAGCCACCATGGAAAGGATAAATGACAAAGAGGGAAAGAAGAGATATGTGGATTGGTGAGAGCTAAACAAGAAATCCAACAACTGCCTAATGTACTTAGAGCATGGGAATAAAGCCTGGGAAAGCAAATCATGAATGTGAAATTAATAACCATCATGAGCGAATGTAGAAAAAACATGGCATACTATTCAAGTTACAATGGCTTCACCTTTCCAGTAGATGTAAGTATTGTGGTATGAGAGAAGTGGGGAAAATGAAATTGTTCTCTCCTGATGTCTCTTTCCCTGTGAACAGCATGGCGGCTGAAGATCTTTTCATCACCTAGAAATAAGTAAATGAATGAAAAAATTGAAGAATAAATGAATGCGTGTGAGAATGACTGAATTAATGACGTAAAGATCAAACAAATGAAAAGCCAAAATAAAAATGAATAAACTGATATGTGAACAAATTGAATGAATGAGTAAATGACAATATTCATAAGAGACAATAAATAAAATAATGGAGAATAGGATGGATCAATTTTAAAAAATATAAAAAAGTACATTTATCTATCTGAGATAGTAAAACCAGAAAGCAACCAACAGAGTCCTGAAAGAATGTACAGAGGGCATCATTCCTGTATTACAGATAATATTCCAGAAGTTTGCTTCTGGATAAAAGCAAATATATGTAAGCACAATATTTTTTTAAAAGGCAACAAAAAAACATGAAATTGGGCAATTTTTCAGATTTCTCATAGTCCACTTAGTAATCAGGGAGACTTGTTTCATATCTAATTTGGGTTACTTCAGCGGCTGTTTGACTGCTAATTTGATCTAACGATGAGAGACAAAATTTAATTGCACAAATCAATTAACAAATATGCCACTCACAACAATTGCATAAGTAAGCAATGGATTAAGAATGATCTATCTACCCATTTATCTCATTGAACAAACAAACCATTTGGGGGTGACAGTCTTGAATAAACAAACCTATCACTCATTACCCATCGCACCATTAGTCAGTTGACCCATGACTATGTGCGTAACGATGGCAGTCGATGACACTGCCTAGGAATACATCAATAGGTAAATTCCATTGTTCACATCTCTGTGATGACTATGACACACAGTTTGATGACATACCTGATTGGCTGTCGCGACACTAACTTGGGATACAGGTAAAGTCTATTGTTCATACCTCTGAGATAAATGGTACAACCATACATCTGGTTGACCGTCCCGTTAGACTAATTTGGATTTTATGAACCATCGTTTCAAATTGGAGACAACGAAAAAGCTCTTTTATGGGGATGGCCATTGTTAAAATTCGTCCCCATTAGGCTGGAAATTGGAAAGGGTACGACTTTTTATAAAGAAAACATTATGTTCCCAAGGAATTGTCCCAATAAAGCGGCTGTCCCAATTAAGCCCAATACCAGCCTTGACTGTATTAAGAAATCAAATCATAAAACGATCTAGAAATGTTACAAGAAGATTCAAACCAGTTGCAAAGATGGGCTAAAGATTGGATCATTGGTTTCATTACTGTAAAATGCTACATAATGAGAGTGAAGGATTAATTATAAGGATGTTACACTTTGAATTACACCAATCACCAACAAGTAAGTAGATATAAAACCTTATCTTGGCATTACAAACTCCAGAAATATGAAATAGGATAATCACATCGACAGAATAACTCAGAGACCCTGTTCCATGTTAGGATTCCTTACACAGGATCTTAAAACATCCCCTGTCTCATGCAAATGAAATGCTGGTCAATATTTTAATATGGTGCTGTAAAAAAACCAAACAAAATGGACCAGTTCTTCGAAAAGGAGCTAAAATATCACAAAAAATCGAAAATACACAAACATTTTGAAAGATCTCGATCTTCCAAGTTCCAGAAAATAAAAAAGTAGTTACAGTTGACTTTAATATGAGAATAAAATTAATTGTGGAGAGGCGCAATCCATAACTCTGTAGACTGTTCTATAATCGACAAAACCTTAATATTTTAGCACCTATGCCAGCCCTTTGGTGTCTGCAATGTAGAAATACATAAACATCAAATTAATTTTTGAAAATAATAAATGGATGGGAATCTTACTCAAAATTTTACTGGAAATAAAGAAAAATAAAGTACTCAAAATAAAGGCGGACATTGAGATAAAAAAAGAAGCAAAACTATGACTCCACTCACCCCTCTACGGTCAATAAATGGATTGATCTGGGGTACTGTGACAACTTGGGCCATCATACGGCACAACCATCCAGGCTTGATGAAATAAAAATCTCTCATCTGTAAGGTTGTCTCATTGTAGTGAAGTAACACACCACTCTCATGCAGAAAACCAATTGCCTTGAATGAGAAGTCGGTTTCAATTATTCAAAACGGATACCTCATTTGTGTAAAGAATCCTCTTTTTACTTTTTAGCCATGAGGCCAATAGAGCTGGAGTTTATCTTAATTTCATTAACACTGCTCGTTTTTTGGACAGGTTGCTTACATTTTGCAAAGTGATTTCCATCAGATTTAACTTGGATCCAACTACCCACTCATTACTAGATAGGCAGAGGGGGCAGAAATAAAATTCTGACTGAGTGGACCCAAACCAGGCTCTCAATTGTTTATGAGCGGGGTGATCTAATGATTGAAAGATCTTGTTGTTGAGCTATCTTCCCCAAAAATCTGTTGAGCTATCTTCCCCAAAAAGCTATCTTTCCACCTAAGTGTGACTACCCTATTAACAGCCCACAGAACACTGTGAACACATCATTGAATACAAACAGACAAAGAAGAGGAGTATGCCAGCTAAAGTGTGTTTACTTTTTAAAAAGGATTTCATAAAAGTCAATTCTATAAATTAATACTTAAAGTCGCTCAACTGTACCCCAAGCTTAGTTTCCTTTCCACCTACTGTATCAATGTATATGAATGGTTTAGACATAAAGTAATACTTGAGCATTTACATAGCACAATATCCACTAAATGTGCTCAAAGCCCTTTACAGGAGTTCCTAGCCAACAGCAACACTGAACATGTAGAACGAGACATGATAGTACAATTCTTTTCTGACAGAGACAACGTTGTTAACATCCAGGTACTCACTTTAACCTGAGTAAGCTGAGAGAATGTGAGTAAAGAGCCTTTTCCAAGGACTCAAATATGTGTTGCTCAGAGCAGGACTCCAATCCAGGACTTACCGATCCAAAGATGAGTATCATACAACAAAAACACATAGCTGCACAAATGAAATAAAATCTTACATATTTTTGGTAACGAAATATACAAAGTTATTGGCCTATAAAAAACTTGCCTGTTTCAGTTCATCCTCATCCAAATCCAGACCTGCAGACCTGACAATCCTCATCAGCTCACTGTGTCGAAGGACAGGAAAGCTTTTCTCTACATTATTGGCTTCTTGACACAATAATTCACCGAGACGCTGTAGAATTTGAAATATGTATAAGGCTGCAGCTATTTGGACTAGAGTCCGAATAGTCTCCCGTGGCTATTCGGTCTCAAATTCCAATGCACATGTGCAATCAACAGATTATTTGGACAATGAATTTTCTCCCGTGGCAGGTCAGTTTTTGTTCTTGTTAAAAAAATATTTTAATTATTGATAATTACATATAGTTAATGCAAATCAAAATTACGATTTTAGTAACTATCAACAGGTAGTCTAAACCCGCTATATTTGACAAGAAAGACAAAATCATAGATCTATTGGACGTCCAGATAGAAATTAAAAAGAAAAGAGTTACAACTCTTTAAAAATAACAAAAGTAAAAGTAACTGTCATATAAATGAAAAGCTTTTCTAACAACATAACAAATGTCCAAATAAAATTAGGATAAAAATAAATAATTTAAAAATTACATAACTGATAGTTTGAGACAGGTAACAATTCTTCTACAGTCCAAAGTAGAAGTATGAGCTGAGTCAGTGTGATATGATGAGCAAAACAGAATTTCTTCTGAACTCTTTTTCTATTACTTTATCAGTTTCACTCTCTGCAGAAATCTCAAATCTATTTTATTTTTTTTGACAACCATATAAAAATATTTTAAAAATTATTTTAAAAAAGTACCAGAAATTACTCAAGAGACAAAAAAATAATTAAGCAACATTGCTTTGAATATGAGGATGATTTTCTTTAAGCAATATAAAGCCTTTACCACGTAACTCGCTGGTACTTTTTGACCCATCACAGGCTGACCTTTGATCTTAAATCTATGGAGGAAATTAAATGGTATTAATTATATGAAATAATATAATTATGAAGAAATTTCAAATTTGAAAAGTCATTTCAAAACATGCAAAATTCCTATTGCATCTATGTATAATTTATTGTTACATAATCAACCTTTTTAAGATGGGGCTTCTTTGATTTTTCTGTTAGTTTCATAGATGGCCAGTGGTATACTAACATTAAACATTTTAAAAAAGAATATTTTTATACATATCACCACCACCACCATCATGATCATCATCATCATCGTCATCATTATCTTTCAACCATTTCATTTCTATAAAAATCATCCACATACGATAGCATCCACTTCGCAACACATGACACAATTCACTGATCAGCAACACATGACACATTCACTGATCTTCCATACATGACACAACTCACTGATCAACGATGTCTTTAATCTTCTTCCTGAGCTGCTCTAACTCTGACGTTTCCTTCGTCAGGTCAACAATTGCAAAACAGTTGATGCTTGGAAAACCTGCACATGAACAAAAATATACAATAATCATGGTGACAGACGTTAAACAAAAGATCATGATTACTTTCATTGATACAAAAAATATTGCAAATATTTTATTGAGAGATTATAATAAATTTTCAATAACCATCTTGGATTGGCTTTCATTGTGGCTTGGCCTTCTACTAAGAATTATTTTTATTTCTTTATGATCAAAGTCAAGAAGGTGCAATAAAATCAATAAAACTAAAAACAACAACAACAAAAAAAGAAAACCCATAAAACAAACAAACTTGAGAATTTATTTAGAGCAATTTCCACCAGCTCTTGCTAAATCCCAAGGTGTCCCAAGCTAATAGCAACTCTTAACGTGTAAGACAAAACATGACCCTTGTAAGATGATATTACTTTTTTTTTCAAAGAGACAAATCTGTTAACGGCCAGGTACTCATTTTACACCTGAGCAAGGTAAGAAAATGTGAGTAGAGAGCCTTTTTCAACGACTCAACGTTGCACTGCTGAGAGGGACTCAACTCCAGGACTTTCTGATCCGAAGGCGAGCATCATACTACAAGACAACAAAGCCAGACTATAGCATCTTTCCAACAGTGCAAAGAGAGAGAGAGCAAATGCATCTTCCATTGATAAATAGTTGTAAGAATTTATTCATGTCCTGTTAATATCCTTTCAGTATTTTGTTTGTTTGTTAAGTCTTAGTTCCATTAGTAAATAAACGATGATTTATTAATTATGCTGCTTTTTGCTTTTTGATCTTATAGTATGACACTCAGCTGAAGACCAGTAGGTTCCTGGTTTGAATAATGCTGTGGGAGATACGAAATTGAATTTTGGAAAATGTTCTACCATTCTCTGACCATTGTCAGGTGTAAATTCAGTAAAATGTCTCTGTCAAAAGAAACATTGTAACAGAGTCTTACTGGGGTCATGTTTCACGTTGGATTGACACTCTTTGAGCACAGTTAGAGGATATTACGCTATATAAAAGATCACTTTTTTACCAGTGTCCTACAACATATTATATATGTGTTTTATTTCATTTTCATATGAACTTGAAATTTTGAGTTTAAACTGAAAACAATGGTTGAGTTTTAAGTATCTGAGTTTTAGAATAGTGACCCTCCTATTTTCAACCTATATAATTTAAAAGCATTAAAACTGTAAACTTCTGGAAATAATCATGACGTAATCACCTCATCATCTCATCACCATCATCATCTCAGCAGCAGCAGAAGCTGCAGCAGGAGAATTTACACCAGTTTTAGAATCATTAATATTCTTATGATGTTATACTCATTCATGGCAACAAAGCTGTAAGCTAAATCTGATTATAGCAAATAATTTTTTTGGGGAATATTTTATACAAAAAGATATTTATATGGGGAACAACACAAAAGTAGTCAAGAATGGCTTTGAATGGACATTTTACAGCATATTACCAGGTTTCTGCATCAATTCTTTCAGCTTGACTTCAAACTCTGCCACAATGCTCTCTCGTTCCTCTGTGAATAAGAGTAAAGGAATATATGATCATAATATATGGAGTTTGCTGGTTTGAGTGAAGACAGACTAGAAAAAAAAAATAGGAGAGGTAGAGGAGGAGAAGGTGGCAGTAGTGCTCAGTCTGACTGAGTTGTCAGTTCATACGAAAAGGAGGAGGAGGAGGAAAGTTTCATACTAATTGAGATCAAAAGGTGAGATACTTGCCTGTCAAAGTTCTTGTGGGATCCATTGCGTAGTATTGGGAGAACAGTGTATAGGCATCTAAGACATCCACTATTAGCACTATAACTCAGAGACACCAGACTCTAAGTGCTTAAATTACAAATTACTTTGGCTGAAACAAACTCATTCGCACATACACATACACACACAACACAACAGAAACCAGATGCCTATCTTGCTTCTCAGATCATCTTCTAAAATCGAAACAGATATGTTTTAAGTCAATGTTTAAAAATAGCCAACAATTCTTTTTCACGAATGATCCGTGGTAAGGTGTTCCAAACAGAGGGTCTGAAATGAGAAAGGGATCTCATTCCAGCATTTTTGTGTATTAGAGAGACAACTAGTTTGGTGGAATCACTGGTTAAACGTAAGGGGCGGGATATATCTTTCAATTACGTAATTCTGAAAGGTAGGAAGGGGCAGTACTTTCAAGACGATACACTAAAACACAAGCTTTGAATTTAATCCTTTTTTCAACAGGCAGCCAATGCAGGTCATGAAGCAGAGGTCTGGCAGAATCACACCTACCCTTCATGAATACTAGTCTGGCAGCGCTGTTCTGGACAATCTGAAGACGTCTCAGATTCTATTGTGAAATGCCAAACAACAGAGCATTACAATCCAATTTTGATAACACAATTTTGATCACATCCTCAGATATGAACCATCTAATGGAAGCAATCTTTTTTAGATGGAAAAAGAGAGATTTAATCAAATTATTAATCCAATGCTCCATCAACAGTCCAGAGTCTAAGAATGTGCTAAGGTTTTTCACTTTATCAACAATTTGAATGGCAGCATCTCCCAGCTTCAAAACTGTTTCACTTTTCCACCTCTTTTTCCCCACAACAGCACCTCCGTCTTATCATCATTTAGTTTCAGTCTGTTCTCATTCATCCATTTCTTAACACTTTGGATACAATTCTCACTAATGTCTGATACTGCTTGTAAATTTTTCGTAATGGAGACGCAGTACAACTGCATATCATTAGCGTATTGATGGTAAGACAGACTAAAACTTCTGATGATTTTAGACAGAGGGCCAACATACAGAACAAAAAGAACGGGTCCAAGTACTGAA
Organism: Berghia stephanieae; assembly: GCF_034508935.2. Taxonomy (NCBI): domain Eukaryota; kingdom Metazoa; phylum Mollusca; class Gastropoda; order Nudibranchia; family Aeolidiidae; genus Berghia; species Berghia stephanieae. Next base: position 34,950,034 of record NC_088365.1, read on the forward strand.
CCCTGAGGAACCCCACAATCAAGAATGATTTCCTCAGATCTATATTCATCCACCGTAATAATCTGTTTACGATTGAACAAATATGATCTAAACCAATCAAGCACTGCACCAGACACACCATAAGTAATTTCAAGACGTTTGAGGAGAAGATTGTGATCACTAGTATCAAAAGCAGACGATAGGTCAAGCAAATTCAGCAAAGAACATGAACCATCGTCTTTAACAGAGAGAAGACCATTAACAACTCTAACAAGTGCGGTATCCATCAAATGATGTTACCTATAAGCTGACTGAAATTTTTCTTCAAGACAATTATTTTTAAGATGAGACAGTAATTGTTTCAAAACAAACTTTTTCTAAGATTTTAGAGGGAAAAGGAAGATTAGAGACAGGGCAATACTTTTTAAAGTTCTCTTTATCTAGATCAGGTCTTTTCAAAAGAGGTTTGACATGAGCAACTTTGTAAATGTCTGGTACAGCACCTGACTGCAACGAAACATTTACAATGCATGTAAATGGTGTTAAAATTACATCAATGCATTTTTTTAGTATGACAGTATTTACGGGGTCCAGATCACAACTTTTAGTTGGAGACAATATAATGCACTCACGTAAGTCAGCTTCAGTAATTTTTGAAAAATTTGTTAATGAATCACCAGGAAACTTGTCAAATGTTGTTTGGATCGATTCACGTGAGAGTTCTTTCCTAATGATATCAGTTTTTACTTTAAAATATTGATCAAATTAACGATGGGAGAGCTGCTTGCATCTGTTGTCCCAGCAGTTCCTTGGTTAAGGCAACGAATTGCCTCAAATGTCCGACGTTTTTAAAAGTTCTTTTTCTCTCATGCAATTACTGTCAGTAGGTAAATCTTCTTTATGCCCTTCCGCTACAACATTATTAGATATCGTCACCTAGGCCTTCCATGAAGGAATATAGATAATTCATCAAACAAGATGTCTGATGTCAACAGGAACCACCCCATGATGTCCAAGTGAGCAAATTGGGGGTTAATAATCTTGCCCAAGGAAAAAAACGAAAGTACCTGAAGCAGGTGAATTCATGGCAATAATTGTGCTGTTTTAAAATATGAAGCACAGAACTAAAATGAACATAATAGCTTTATCAGCTTACCCAATTAACATCTACTTTCCCAATGCCACCATAATGCGCTGTTGATCTCTGACCTCATCCTTCCACATTTTATATACCGAGTTACTGGGTATATGATTTCAATTATTGGGTGAAGAAGGTCTTGAGCCTAAAACATTCCTTGTTATAAAATTCGTTTATTTTAAAGCTGATGTTATATTATTTTATTCAATACTTACAGTCCACAACTTTGGAAGTCTGATATTTAACTCTGATACACTCACCGAATGGAAGAAGATCATAGTGAGTTCCCACAACAACCACAGGGCATCCTGGAGCTCTGGCATGGATGTTGGAAAGCCAGGGTTTCAGTTTGTCGATTTCATCTGTACCCATACTGATATCATACACAACCTGCATTAGAGTAGGAAAGAAAAATTCAAAATGTATTTCAAAGAGATAATGTCTGAAAAACCCTCAAACTCTGAAAAATTTTGAATAAAAATTATTTCGTCTGCATCAAACTGACAACCTTTTTCCGACTCAAAGGTGAGCAATTTAATCATTTTTAGAAAAGTATAAAGTAAGACATGAAAATCAGATAATCTTGATGATGTTTTAACCCTTAAATTTCATACCTAGCTCAAAGGGAGGATTGTATAAAACATGTTACCTAAATTTAATGAATTATTGATTATGACATGGAAGGTTTTTAGACAGTTTTCTTCCAGACCTACAGTCCTTCACAGAAGAGCAAGACCAATGGAGGGAATTTGTTTATGGAATTAGAGTGGCTGCGGTATTGAGGTGTCCCAGTCAGTTTATTAAGAGGTAATAAGTCAGTAAGGTAGTCATATATAAATAAATAAATTCTACTTTAAAAACTAAAAGTACAATAACACAGATGTGTAAGCTGTATTAAAGTCCAAAAAGTTGTCGTCTTTGTGATAAGTCAAATGTAGTGAAACCGTCCCAAGCACTAAAGTAGCTCAACCACAAACAAATGCACCTTTAAGACTTACCAAGTACAAAGTCCTATTCGAGAGAAAGCACTGGTGTGTGCTGTAGAAATCCTCCTGTCCAGCGAAGTCCCATGTGTTTAATGTATAGGTCACAGAGCGGCCAAATCTTTGTCTCTCATAACTGAATAAGATTTGCAATAAATATTGTAATAAATATGGAGGAACAGGGGGAAAGCCTTAATTTAGCCATCCTTTCCAACTTGTTTCCATGTATCTTTAAATGATGGAAATGGATGATTTTTTAAAAAATGGTTACAAAACACTGCGTCAACAATCAGATGCCTATCAGTCTCTTACATTCACTCACACATACAGACACACACACACATGCACAAACACACACACACACACACACAACACACAATAATTTATATGCGAAGATAAAAGATAAAAAGAAAAAAATGAAAAAAATTAAAGTTTCAGGTCTGACTTATAATACTAACTATTGTTAAATGCATACACATGTCCAAACTTACAGGAGTTTTAACATAAACTAAAGATAATAAAAATAGTGCAAAATAGCACATCATTTTCAATCCATTAATGTGGCAGCTATTAGGATAGCTTCTCTGTGGTTGATCAGTATAGAATAGTATCAAACCTGCTTTTATGCATTAATATCGGTTTAAAATATTAAAAAATAAAAATAAAATAAAATGGATCACAAAATAAATAAATAAATGAATAAATAATTAAATAAATGAATAAAAATATAAAATCAAGAAGGTGTCAATTAAATAACATACAATATCAGAGAAATACATAAAAAATCTGATTATTTTTTTAATCTGACAAACTGGACCGTAAAGCATGACTTGTTCACAGACGATGATAAAACAATAGTTGCATTGACAATTGAAAACCTTATGTGTTCCATCATCCACATAATGTCTTACACATGTAAGGCTCGCAAATTGTTGTGAAATCATAGAGTAACATTCATTATATTCTCATGTTCAATGTTGGTTTTGGTAAACGATTGAGACCACTAAAATGTATAGGCATTGTTCTATACTTACTTCCACTCATCCACAATTATCCCAACTGTAACGTTGGGTTTTTCCATGACACTGCTTTTGATCTTTCTCTTGAGGGCCTGAAGTAAGCTTGACTTGCCACGGCCTCCATAACCTACCAACATCATTTTCATCCGATAGTAATGCTTTGCCTGTATAAGTTAAAATAATGTAAAAGTTAAGTGTATTTAATGTTCTTTCATATTTGACTGCATTGAAAATAAAAATGATTTAGAGACATTATGATTATTTTTTTTAATCTGTAGTATTCACACGGGGAAAAAGAAGAAAAATAAAACAATTTAATTGAGGATTAAATGAAACCAAATTGAGAATTTTTCTATTCTAAGTTGCTTAAATTGGATATGAGATCTGACCTCCATTAATAGCCAGCAGTGATTTAGTAGTATTCTCATAGAGTCATAAGGACAGTGGTGAGGGCCATTTCTGATTTGTCCTTGAATTCCAATTTAGCAAGTGTTTTGTTCATATCGTAGAGTTGTGAAAACACTAAAAGTCAGAAGATCAGAGAACAGCTGTAACATTTCTTCTTTTAAAAAGTAAGTCCATAGAGCTATAAAGTTGATAAGGAAGTGTTGTAAAATATTTCAGTTTCTATAATGTTAAATGAAGAGTGGCCATTGCTTGCTACATTTGATCTGACAGACCCAGCTAAAGAAGGGTCACACAAAAACAAAAACAAAAAAAAAACTTTGACTGTTTACAGGAGCAGGACCAGTTTTTAAAAAATAAAATATTTTTGGTAGTGCGAGGCGTGCTCTTCCAAACAAACTATCCTGATCTCCATCATTAGCAGACCTGAAAATCCCTGTAAGTAAAGCAAACTCAAGCCACCTATTTGATTGTATAATCCTTAAAATATTCCATAAACACAAATAAGATTTAATTAGCCCCAAGTACAACTATCAACAACCCATGCAGTTCTATATCTCCTCACATGACTGATGGGTTTGGGTTGTATACGTAGATGAGTACCGCCCTTCCTACATAAACGAGGGATGGCAGGTAAAATAAATAAATAGTGGAAGATTAAATATCATTTCACCTTCTTAAGTCTGTTGTGGAGGTAAATAGTGAGATCCTTCACTTTCCCTTTGATTAGGGCATCGTCTAAATCAAGGCTTAGTCCATCTAATGGCATCTGCAAATACCAGATTGAAAAGGTGAATGAATGAATGAATGATAAAATGGATAGACAAATTCTGGAATAAATGAGTGGAGGAATGAATGAGTGAATGAATGAATAAAAGTACAAAAATAAGAAAAGAAAAGAAGACAAATAGGATTAATTCAAACAGAGCGTAGAAGTGGCTCCAAGAGCAATTAGTCCATGTGTCAAGTCTCAAACCATAAAAAATTCAATACAAAACTAGGCATAATTTCCACATCAATTATGAAAATCTAACGATAAACTAGCAATAACATATTTTTGAAAATGTGTTATGCCCTGGCACTACTTGCTAGGACATAGCCTGAATGAGTCCAGAGTTGACTGAACCCTCCTCAGATTGCTAGTTTATCTGACTCCTCGACCATCCAATCAGGGGGTTCAAACCAACGTTATATAAATCAATGCACGAAGAGGGAGAGATAGAGGTTTTTTTGGAGTTTTCTGGACTGGACATGATACTGCATACAGCAGTTGTGTTATATTGGATATAAGATCAATAATTCAATCATTAAGTCAATGATCACGAGACAGTTTCAGACAAAATTTTTAAAAAGAAAACTGCAGCAATCAAAAATACTAAATTAAAAATTAAAAAAAAACAAAAACAAAAACAACAAAACAACAAAAGGGACACTTACCTCCCACAGTCTAGAACACCTGCCCAACTCATCTGGCACAGTGGTCAGTGTTTTGTTGTGGCTGAGATCCAGGGACTGTAGTGACGTCAGCTGGCCTATCTCACGAGGAAGCTGGAATTTTAAAATATTATCATGTAACATGTGACAACACACCTTTCGCATTAAAACTATAGACACTTATAAAATAACAAATTTTCATGATAAACAGATTAGCATGTCAGAACCGTTATAGTCATCTTCCTCATAATTATAATCATCAGCATCACCATCATCACCAACTGTTTTCTTCATCGATGTTGCCTTTGCCCTTGTCATGTCAATTTAATTCCCATCTTAATTATCACAATCATCATTTCTATGCATCACAAAATAAAATTTATTTGATCGGATTCAACAGAAACAAAACATTACAACACCTCTGCTATTTTGTTGTGGGAGACGTGCAACTTTTCAAGCTTGCTCCAGAGTCGAGCACCTTCCAAATTCAGCTGTAACAGAAAATTTTGTAGTAATTAAAATCATAACAATAATGATGATAATAAAATATATACTATAGGAGCTACTCTAGTGTATTGAATAGAAGGGGGAGGGGTGCACTTTGGCCAAACTTCATTAGAAGGAGGGAGGGGAGGGGAGGGGGGTGCATTTTGACCAAAGAAAGGGGGGGGGGTGTGTTTTGACCAATCCATTGAAGGGGGGTGGGGAGGTGAGAAGTGATGTAGTAACACAATCAGTCATGATTCTGACAGTGTCATTCATACATTGCTATTTTATGTCGATAGCATTTCTACGTATTTTGGGGTTTGTTTTTTTTTTTGTGTTTTTCCTTTTTTTGTTTTGTTTTCCCTTTTGGTGACTTTTCACTAGCACATTTTGTGAGCTGAAATTTAATTAAAGTTTAAAGGGGGGTTGCAAATGAGCTTCGTGGGGTTGGCATGGGGTGCGCAAAAATTCTGAAAAAAAAATAGACCCGTCTATTTCATACAGTAGAGAAAGACTCCAAATCAAAGAACACATCGAATTTTTACAGGGCAAAGTTTTAGATCGAATGAAAGGTATGCATGGGCTCAATCTGAATTATTGAAATGACATTTAGATCTTAAAATATTTTCATTGTCAACATACATCATTGCAACAAAAAAGATGCATGGGCCATTTCTATTTACGATAATAAAAGAGCTACATAAAAGTCTATCTGGAATACAAAACAAACTGGGACTTAGAATGCCATTCGATAAGGCATAACAAAGTAATAATTATGTTTTCGTTTATTTCTTTATTAGGGCATTTCTTGTGATAAAAATATAATAATAATAATAATAATAATAATAATAATAATAATAATAATAATAATAATAATAATAATAATAATAATAATAATAATGATTATATAATAATAATAATAATAATAATAATAATAATAATAATAATAATAATAATAAATAATAATAATTATTATTATTATTATTATTATAATATTGATGATAATATTAATAATACCACTAATAATAATAACAATAATAATACCAATAATAATAATAATAATAATGATGATGATGATGATGATGATGATGATGATGATGATGATGATGATGATGATGATGATGATGACGACGACGACGACGACGACGACGACGACGACGACGACGACGACGATGATGATGATGATGGAGATGATGAATTTCAAGATTTAAAAATGATTATCAAACTTGATAAAAGAAATCTAAGGTCCTTTAAAAAATTTTGAGTAATTCAATCTTGGCACTACTCCATGACGTCAACTCAAAGAATTTAAAAACTGATATGAGTAGCGGGAAAATTGCAATAGCAGTGAAAAAGACAAATTCCTCCTTTAGGCTGACAAGTGGTACCTTTGTTACATCAGAAGGAGGAGAGTGTGACTAACCTTGACAATATGGTTTCGAGACATTATCAAATCCTTGAGTAGAGTGGTTTTCCACAGCTGGGGGTGAGGGAACCCTACCAAATCATTGTTGGACAAATCAACTGACCGTATACTGAAAACAAATTACATATAAAAATAATATAAAGTTACATTAAAAATAAATAAATAAATAAATATGAATATTTATAAGGTATATTTCCACGGATTTATTATACTCAATGTGCTTAATAATAATTTTCATAAATAATTCAATATGATTTAGAACTATAGGTAGAACCATGAGGCCATTGTAATGTTCACTACCCTCTTATTAAGACGATGAGTCACCGATTTCATTTACCATGAAATCAACTACAGGCCAAATAACTCAAACAATAATGCAGAAAAAGGGGAAAATTGACTAAAATGACACATGACCTAAAATATCTTAAAGTTATACAAAATTACATCATCCTGCATATTAGGTTGTAGACTCACATAGCTAATTTTCTACATATTCAATGATATCTAATGGATCATGAATTTGAGGGATCGATAGATTGGGCACAACATTAAAATCTGATATTTCTATAAATAAAAGGGTACTTATAATATATGTTTCCACTCTTTTCATTCTGGTCTATAACTTTAGGTTGTTGTTTGATATGATTGGATGCATTTTATGAAACACATTTTTTGCTATTGCTATTCTTATAAGTACCCTTTTATACGGTTGCGAAATGTGGATGGCTGACAAAGAATGTACTAGGAGGTTAGAGGCATTTGGGATGTGGATGTATAGAAGAATGTTGAGGCTATGATGGACAGACAAGTATAATAATGAGGAAGTGTTGGCGAAGATGAGAAAAGGAAGAATATTGATTGTTACCATCAGAAAGAGGCAGTTACGGTTTCTGGGACATGTGTGGAGAAGAGACTGAGTGATGATCGAAGGAAGAGAGCTAGAGGAAGACAGAGAATGACATATTTAAATAGACTAAAAATGGCCAAAAGTGATTTTAAAAGCAACACAGACTTCATGTGCACCGCAGAGGATCGTGATACGTGGAGACAACTGACCGTAAACATGCTCTAGAGTACAAGCCACCATAAATGATGCTTTCTACAAATAGCAGCTTACTTTGGGAGCTCCAATATAAACTTGGGCACATAGAAAGGCTCTTTCTCTGACAATTTGTTGTTGTAGAGTTTAATTGATAGTAGTCTGATCAAGCAGGTAGCTGTACTTTCATTGGGAAGAATCTCTGGAGATCAAAAATACAAAGTATATAATTTATATTATCATGATTTACAGCTTCTCTAGTGGAATGGATAAAAAAATGAGCATTCTGGGGTCAAGTAAGGACACAATATCCTCTGTCCAAGCATAAAATATTATATCATTGATTTTGAGAACAGCAAGAATATTTAGTCTACTAATAAAGTGTAATTTTTGCAACCAACCTTTTATGATAGTATCATGACAGAACATAGTTTTCATTATTTGCTAAATGGACTTACATTTTGAAAACCTTATAATTTATTACGCTACAGCTGGACTATGACTGACCATTTCATTAATATCCCTAGCCAACAGCAACACTTAACATGTAGGATGAGATGTGATGCCTCCTAGGCAAAATTATATTTTTTTTCTGACAGAATGGCAGAGGTACTCATCTTACACCTGAGTATGATAAGATAATCTCAGTAACAAGCCTTTTCCAAGGACTCAACTATGCGCCACTCAGAATGGGACTCGAACTCAGGACCTTCTGATCCGAAGGCGAGTGTCATACCACAGGACCACATGCTGCACTTTTCAACAACACAAGACTACATTGCCATACTTTTCAACAGCACAATACCACATAGCTACACTTTTCAACAACACAAGACTACATTGCCATACTTTTCAACAACACAATACCACATAGCTACACTTTTCAACAACACAAGTCCACATAGCCAGCTGTACTTTTCAACAACACAAAACCACATAGCTACACTTTCCAACAATGCAACACCACATAGCTACACTTTCCAACAATACAAGACCACATAGCCATACTTTTCAACAAAATGTAAAACAGTTTAAAATAATCGTGTCCATAAGACTCTCTCTCTCTCTCTCTCTCTCTCTCTCTCTCTCTCTCTCTCTCTCTCTCTCTCTCTCTCTCTCTCTCCCTCTCTCTCTCTCTCTCTCTCGTTCTTCATCTTACTTGTTTAGTACCATTATGGAATCACTGTGAGTATATACAAAACGAGTGGGGAACGGTACTCACATTCTTGTTCACACTAGGTCATTCAGGTCATAGCGTAATGAAGCATGATATATTCTGAATTCAAACCCTAATTAGTAAATATTTCGTGATTTACTCTCGAGCAATATTGTCTTCACACTTCAAATTAAGGGTTAGCAACATTTCACCAGCTGTCATGTAAATTATTAGAGCATTTTAGTGAATTAGAATGTAATAAGGAATCATTATCGCAACTCACTTTTGACGTAAAATGTGGGTCATTGTGTGAAATCGCATGATATGGCAATTTTCCTTTAATGCTATGGACTTAAATGTAGTCATTTCTATATATATAATATATAATATATATATATATATATATATATATATATATATATATATATATATATATATATATATATTTGGGATATGAATAATTCTTATTGTTTTTAGCAAATAAAACGTGACAATAATAATTAAAGAGAGGACAATTCAATGTTATAATCTTTCAAAAATCAGATACAATAAACAAAAAATTGCTGGCCTAGGAGGCCCCACCACTGAAAATTTTGACTTACTCTGGTGTGGCCAAATCAGGTTCACATTCGGACATTAAAAAACAACCGTTTCACATCAATTCCTTTCAACAAATATGAACTAACAAAAATGTTACTGATTGTCCAGTACAGAGTAACCACTATTTTTTGGTAGGGTCCAAATTAAACCCTATTTATCATCCTTAATGAACCTTTAAATTCCTATTAAATATTTGTATGAAATGGAATAAGGAAAATGACTATTTTAAAGGCATATAATTTCCATAGTTTGATTTTAAAAGTTAAACAGCACTTGTAACTGTCATTGAACAGGGAAAGGAAGGAGCACAATTATGTGGTTAATATCACTCAAAAATAGTTTCTCACATAGGAATAAGTAAGTATAATACAAAAGTATGGCTAGATTTACCGCCAGTGAACTAGTGGTAAAGAAAAAATGTCACTCATTATCACTCACCCAGTCCATTGTTGGCTGCCATCAATTCTTCCAATTTGTGGCAATCTCTGATAAATCCATCTGGCAACACCTTGACTTTGTTATGGGAAAAATCCAGGATGCGTAATTCTGACAGATTGCACGTTGATGGCAAACTTTAATGTTGTTGCTTGAAAACAAAATAAAAAACACAATAGAAATTGATGAATTCTTGCATTTTAATTGCTCCAGTCAATAAAATCATCTATAAAGTGAGCCAGTCTTATAAAAATATATTGTAATGAGTCTAAAGACCTATAAGATTACTGTTACCTCAAAGCACAGTCTAAAGTACAGGCCCGGACATACTTTATTGATTTATTGTTTTGTTTGTTTTTACATGCAGACCAATTATCCTCAGGGGTGTTCTTATACTACGAGAAAGAAGAAGAAAAAGGAGAGGAAGAAGAAGAGCAAGAGAAAGGAGGAAATTCTCATTCAAATTGTGAACCAACTGAGCGATCGGGACCCCTAAAGTGTTGAGAAAAATAGTACATTTGAACAATAGATGCTTTGAATAATTATCTGATTAATACAATAGCTCTGCAATTGCATAAATCAATTTTTAAATGCTCTATAATTCAGTCCTATTTGAGGATCGTGGCTTCTTCATACTTTTCACATCTTGTATCATTTACACCAACTTTTAAGCCCTGCATTATCGGAGACAAATATTCTGGTGCCTATTTATAAATATGAAGTAAAGAATTGAGCAAATTTTATCATCATGTGAAAAACATCCCCTCTATAACAAAGAAATGAATGTGGCATTGTGAAGCATCTTGAGATAACAAATTCATAGAAATGTCCTATATAAATGTCCATATCTTAATAATCAAAAGAGACCTTACCAGCTGATATCCATTTTAGTCAGGAAATTCATAGCCTGTCCGATTCCCTGGGAAAAGAGATCAGCCTGTTCTGTGAAAGATTCAATTCCTCAATAGTAAACACCTTGGCTGTGTCCATTTGTATGCTTGATATCTGAGAAACGAACAATGAGATGTATATTCTTATCATTATTACCATTACCTTTATATATATATATATATATATATATATATATATATATATATATATATATATATATATATATATATTATATATATATTTTTTGTTTTTGTTTTTTTTGTTTTTTTTTTAATTTTTTTTTTTTTTAATTTTTTAATTTGTTTTTTTTGTTTTTTTTATTCCGCAACTTACCAAATATTTAGTCACTGGAAACAGAAGTGCAAACCATCAATTAAAGTAAACTAAAAAATATTTTTAGAGAGGTGAGATTATTTACTAAAGTTCCACAAAGGAGATCAAAATTTTAGTCATTGAATGATTTTATTACGAATGATAACCTATCTGTTTATAATCTTTTTTTCCCAGTTCCCACAGTACATTCCACAAAACTTACAGTGATTATATATCACTATTTTTTAGATACTTTACGGAACACTAGAAAAGTGAGTTATACAACAAAAAAAAACAAAAAAAGAAAAAAAAAAAGGTGGCTCAAGACAGTTTTTACACAATGTGTTTGTGCATATACAAAATGGTACAATAGTAGACAAAACACAAAACTCGAACCAATGGTAAGGTGTCAAAATCAAAAACAACCCCCCCCCAGCACCACCCTTAACCAACACACACCTTAAGATTTTTACATAATGTTGATAATTATTTACAACTGTATTGGAGAAATGACTGATAATCAAACATGTCTATCATGTAAAACAAATCAATGCTGTTGATTTTGATGTATCTATGTTGTGAGATAAACTTGAGACAAAGACACCTCACCTTGTTGGGGAAGGGGAAGTGTTCTACATGTGTAAAATAAATACCTTGTTGAACGACACATCCAGGGCTCTAAGACGAATACAATTCTTGACAGCATAGGGAAATTCTTCCACTTTGTTGTTTTGAAGATACAGTGTTTGGAGACTGGATAAAGACTACGAAAAATGTAAAAAATTAATGCTATGCCATAAGACTATAACTTATTTCAATAACTATAAATATATACTTCTATCAATACCTCTCTATATAATGAGGATCGTTACTAAGACAGAGCAATATTTGAGCACTTTTACAATAATCATCATCATACCAGCACTATCACCATTATCTTCATCATTGTCATTATCTTCTTCATCAACATCGTCATCATCAATGAAACCCTTTTCATACTTTCGTAGAGAATGTCAAATGTTAATTCTGAGCATCATTCAGACCTTGATAGTCGAGTGGTATGGGCTCTTGTTTTGAGTAACAATTTCATGTAGTGTAAGACATGATCAGTGACAAGCATCACAAAATTGAGAACCAGGTTCTGAGTATGGCGCTTTATACTTATAA
>NC_088365.1:34967601-34997601 GCF_034508935.2 Berghia stephanieae
GTATCAAAACTCTCTCTCTCTCTCTCTCTCTCTCTCTCTCTCTCTCTCTCTCTCTCTCTCTCTCTCTCTCTCTCTCGTTCTTCATCTTACTTGTTTAGTACCATTATGGAATCACTGTGAGTATATACAAAATGAGTGGGGAACGGTACTCACATTCTTGTTCACACTAGGTCATTCAGGTCATAGCGTAATGAAGCATGATATATTCTGAATTCAAACCCTAATTAGTAAATATTTCGTGATTTACTCTCGAGCAATATTGTCTTCACACTTCAAATTAAGGGTTAGAAACATTTCTCCAGCTGTCATGTAAATTATTAGAGCATTTTAGTGAATTAGAATGTAATAAGGAATCATTATCGCAACTCACTTTTGACGTAAAATGTGGGTCATTGTGTGAAATCGCATGATATGGCAATTTTCCTTTAATGCTATGGACTTAAATGTAGTCATTTCTATATGGGATATGAATAATTCTTACTGTTTTTAGCAAATAAAACGTGACAATAATAATTAAAGAGAGGACAATTCAATGTTATAATCTTTCAAAAATCAGATACAATAAACAAAAAATGGCTGGCCAAGGAGGCCCCACCACTGAAAATTTTGACTTTCTTTGGTGTGGCCAAATCAGGTTCACATTCGGACATTAAAAAACAAACGTTTCCCATCAATTCCTTTCAACAATCGTGAACTAACAAAAATGTTACTGATTGTCCAGTAAAATACAGAGTAACCACTATTTTTTGGTAGGGTCCAAATTAAACCCTAGTTATCATCCTTAATGAACCTTTAAATTCCTATTAAATATTTGTATGAAATGGAATAAGGAAAATGACTATTTTAAAGGCATATAATTTCCATAGTTTGATTTTAAAAGTTAAACAGCACTTGTAACTGTCATTGAACAGGGAAAGCAAGGAGCACAATTATGTGGTTAATATCACTCAAAAATAGTTTCTCACATAGGAATAAGTAAGTATAATACAAAAGTATGGCTAGATTTACCGCCAGTGAACTAGTGGTAAAGAAAAAAATGTCACTCATCATCACTCACCCAGTCCATTGTTGGCTGCCATCAATTCTTCCAATTTGTGGCAATCTCTGATAAATCCATCTGGCAACACCTTGACTTTGTTATGGGAAAAATCCAGGATGCGTAATTCTGACAGATTGCACGTTGATGGCAAACTTTTAATGTTGTTGCTTGAAAACAAAATAAAAAACACAATAGAAATTGATGAATTCTTGCATTTTAATTGCTCCAGTCAATAAAATCATCTATAAAGTGAGCCAGTCTTATAAAAATATATTGTAATGAGTCTAAAGACCTATAAGATTACTGTTACCTCAAAGCACAGTCTAAAGTACAGGCCCGGACATACTTTATTGGTTTATTGTTTACATGCAGACCAATTCTCCTCAGGGGTGTTCTTATACTACGAGAAAGAAGAAGAAAAAGGAGAGGAAGAAGAAGAGCAAGAGAAAGGAGGAAATTCTCATTCAAATTGTGAACCAACTGAGCGATCGGGACCCCTAAAGTGTTGAGAAAAATAGTACATTTGAACAATAGATGCTTTGAATAATTATCTGATTAATACAATAGCTCTGAAATTGCATACATCATTTTTTTAATGCTCTATAATTCAGTCCTATTTGAGGATCGTCGCTTCTTCATACTTTTCACATCTTGTATCATTTACACCAACTTTTAAGCCCTGCATTATCGGAGACAAATATTCTGGTGCTTATTTATAAATATGAATACAAGAAGTAAAGAATTGAGCAAATTTTATCATCATGTGAAAAACATCCCCTCTATAACAAAGAAATGAATGTGGCATTGTGAAGCATCTTGAGATAACAAATTCATAGAAATGTCCTATATAAATGTCCATATCTTAATAATCAAAAGAGACCTTACCAGCTGATATCCATTTTAGTCAGGAAATTCATAGCCTGTCCGATTCCCTGGGGAAAAGAGATCAGCCTGTTCTGTGAAAGATTCAATTCCTCAATAGTAAACACCTTGGCTGTGTCCATTTGTATGCTTGATATCTGAGAAAAGAACAATGAGATGTACATTCTTATCATTATCATCATTACCTTTATATATATATATATATATTTATTTTTTTTTTTCAAAATTATTTTTTTATTCCGCAACTTACCAAATATTTAGTCACTGGAAACAGAAGTGCAAACCATCAATCAAAGTAAAATAAAAAATATTTTTAGAGAGGTGAGATTATTTACTAAAGTTCCACACACAGCCGTTTATTACACTAGAAATCTGTCACTTTAGTTTTCTACCGCCTCACCCCCAATGGGAACGACCCACCGTCGATGACGGGGAGACTACCGTGTGGTTACGTCATAACAGATGTCCAGAACATGAGAACTGGCCTATATTTATCCCTGCCGGTAGAATGCACCGCTTGGATTTCATTGTCAGTCAGGCTATAGGACAGATTTCGTAAAATCGTTCATTTTTACACTGCAATTGCTGACCATACACTTCTTCTATATTTTTCTATTTTATATGGATATAACGGCCACATTTTCATCTTCAAGTCGCAATTATTTTCATTGATATCAAGAAATAGTGAGTATACTTTATTCTTTCTTGAAAAATGTATATTTTTCTATTTAAAATTAACCTGAAAAATATTTTTAATTGTTTAAAAAATTCAAATTGATGTTATCTGAGTTTTGTTACCCTAACACATGGTAGTAAATATAAGAGTAATAATCTACTTTTAATATAGCATTTATTTCACCGATTTGTAATGACAGGTTTCTGCACAATAAATGTGTAAACACACCTTGTCTAATTCTTTGTTGGCTAACAAAATAGTCCCGTATTCAGACAAACTCCAGAGACATAAGAACACGAGTCCAATGGTGATGATAACGTTGTTGTTGTTGTTGTTGCTGTTTTATGGTGATGATGATGATGTTGATGATGATAGCGCAGTAATAGTAGTAATCGTAGTAGCAGTAGTAGTAGTAGTAGTAGTAGTAGTAGTAGTAGTAGTAGTAGTAGTAGAAGTAGTAGTAGTACACACACACACACACACACACACTCAGAGAGAGAGAGAGAGAGAGAGAGAGAGAGAGAGAGAGAGAAAGAGAGAGAGGCAGTGTGTGTGTGTGTGTGTGTATATATAAAACTCATGTACGCACATTTTTAGCACGGAACGATTTTTATTGCATTGAACTTTGAACCTATAACTTTCACGCCGATTTGCCATTCCGTCTTCACGATTCGCACCTTCCCTCGATATTCTTCTACATTGCCCGTTGATACAGTCAACGGGCGTGAGAAAAGAGCGTAGATAAATATATTATGACATCATCAAAAAGCGATGTAATCAAAGGTGGCGGATGATTGTGTAACCTCAAAAGCCCGGTGGACTCCGTTACAAGGTCGAACATTCGAGGGGATATATGTGATTTGAGTGGGAGGGGCTTATTTGACTTTGCCGATGACCGACTGGTGGACGATTGAAATTATAATTGTCCTTTTTCAGCAGCCAGTTGGAAATGGGTAATTGTAAACATCTGATTGGCACTCCATGGATAGAAAGCAGTTTGGATGTCATGGGATGAAATTGCTGGAGAGATGGAATAAATTTGAAATGAATTGAAAGTAATTTGGGGCGTTGTCTGGGTGTCAAATAAGACTCTCGCAGACCGGTGATAAATCAATTTTTGGCCACAAATGCTACAATAAACTTCTTTCTCTATCTTATTTTTGCTAAAAATATTTCAGAGTGGGTATAATAGGCGGATTCCATTTTGAATAACGGGCATTTAGAACTATATTTTAAAGGAAAATTATTACGTTATTATAATTAGCAGGCATCCAGGCGATCACTATCGTATTATTTCTAACAATCAATAATATTATTATAACTCTTATTATTACAATTCTTCTTCTTCTTCTTATTATCATCATCATCATCATCATCATCATCATCATCATCATCATCATCATCATCATCATCATCATCATCATCACCATCATCATCATCATCATCATCATCATCAATATCAATAATAATTAATGATTTTTTTTCTTTACTCAGATGAATGGTCAAACTGAAAACAAGCATTGTCTCAATGCAAATGGACTCTGCCAAATAAGCAGTGAAAGGGCTCAAATGAGATATGTGGTTAAAAAACATTTCATGCAAACTGCTCCAGAATTAGCAAGTGAAGTTCCACCGGTGAAAAAAAAAAGAAAACATAACGTTGGTTGGTTAATTAGATGCTGTTTCTGTGACATGTAACAATCAGCTGTTCCTTAAAATAATCGTGAGGTTTTGCGTATGTTAATAAAAAGTATAAAAATATGTTAAGATCTATACAAAGTTCAGAGGAATACTTATAACTTATTTTTACCTATGATTGTCAATTTATTTTAAAATAACAGTTCATTTTGATTATCTGATCAATAATCCTCCCGCCCCCCCCCCCTTCCCGTCCTTTTCAATGCGTTTATCACGATTTTTTATTGTCAAAAAAAGGATATTATTAATTTTTTACTATTATTATTATTAATATTATTATTATTATTATTATTATTATTATTATTATTATTATTATTATTATTATTATTATTATTATTATTATTATTATTATTATTATTATTATTATCATTATTATTATTATTATTATTATTATTATTATTATTTTATTATTATTATTATTATTATTATTATTATTATTATTATTATTATTATTATTATTATTATTATTATTATTATTATTATTATTATTATTAATACTAATAATAATATTGTTATTATTACAGTGGTGATCAAGAGTAAGATAAATACACTGATATTTTATGATTATTACTATTACTAGTATTAGTATTACATCGATGTCACGTGTTTCAACTGATTCACAATGATCATTTCTGTTATCCACGATGCTTCGGTTGTTCAATAAGCAGACCATTTTCAACAAATTTCCATTTTAAATAGTATTAGCTATCTGGTCGGCGTCCTTTTTTTTTTTGTCGCAGCACTGGAGAGAGAGAGAGAGAGAGAGAGAGAGAGAGAGAGAGAGAGAGAGAGAGAGAGAGAGAGAGAGAGAGAGAGAGAGAGAGAGAGAAAGTGTGTGTGTGTGTTGGTGTACATAAAACTAATTTATGCAACGTTTTACCACGAAACAATTTTCATTTTACCACCTCAGTTTAATCTCTCATCAGTTCTCTCTGACAATTGAACTTTGAACCTATAACTTTAACACAGCTACGTCATTCCATCTTCACGATCCGCACCTCATCGCGATATTCTTTTATGTTGACTCGTGGTACAGTCAACGGGGTTGAGAGTGAGAGAAGAACATAGATATTGAGTGACATCATCAAAAGCGATGTGATCAAAGCTGGCGGATGGTTGTATAACATCGAAGACCAGTGACTGGTCTACAAGGCCTATCATATTCGTGGGTATGTGTGATTTGAGTAGGAGGAGCTTTCTTGACTTTGCTGATGACAGACTGGTGGACAATTGAAATTAGAATTGTCCTTATTCAGCAGCCAATTGGAAATGGGCAATTGTAAAAAGCTGATTGGACGCTCCATGGAAAGAAAGCAGTTTGAGGGACATGGAAGGAAAGTGCCGCAGAGCGTGGAGTGGGGAGGAGTAAATTATATTGTATGAATGATAGTAATTTGGGGCGTTGGGAAGTTAAATAAAACTCTCGGAGGCGATGAGTCAATTCTTTGGCCGCAAATGATTCAGTAAAATTCTTTATTCTTTCTTTCTTTCTATTTTTAATTCCTTTCTGTCAGAAGGACATATAGGCGAATTCCATTTTTTTTTAAAAACGGGCTTTCGAAAGCTATTTTTAAAGAGAAATGATTGCGTTTTTCCAAAATTAGCAGGCGTTTAGGTGATAGCCACTATGTTATTTTCATGAAAATGATAATTATCATCATCATCATTATTATTATTATTATTATATTATTATTATTATTATTATTATTATTATTATTATTATTATTATTATTATTATTATTATTATTATTATTGTTATCCTTATTATTATTGTAATTATTATCGTCATCATTATTATTATTATTATTATTATTATTATTATTATTATTATTATTATTATTATTATTATTATTATTATTATATAGTTTAGATCTATACAAAAGTCAAAGGAATGCATATTACATATCTTTTCCTAAGAATTGTCAATTGCCATTACTAAAACCAGTTTGTTTTGATCATTTGATCAACAAATCCCAACAATTCGGTGATCACGCATTTTTTTTATTGCTGTCAAAAAAGGATATTGCTGTACAGGTGAGCGGATATCTCAACAATGCTTCATTACAAAACGACTTTGATTATATATTTCTATTCTGTGAATATTGATGATTATTGCAGTATTTCTCATTTATTTGTATAAACTCAGATAACTATGTCATTTTTGATTATATCGTTTGAAGTAATTAAAAGTTTTGACCCATTTTTATGGTTATTTCCTATAAAATCTAATCCCAAATGATCTACTAAAATTATATCAAATAAAAGTATGTAAATCACTAGTTATGACTCTAAAATATCTTATTGCAACATCTAATAGCATCTTTACTACGCTACTTTGAACTTGAGAAAAAAATCATCAAAATAGGAAAAATTGCTCAGTCTCTCTTTTGGCACAGGCCGTGACTCACCATCTGTTATGAACTAGCGTCCGGCAAAATTTACCTGTCGAACTAAAGTGAAAGCAGTAAACGGCTGTGCACAAAGGAGATCAAAATTTTAGTCATTGAATGATTATATTACGAATGATAACCTATCTGTTTATAATCTTTTTTCCCAGTTCCCACAGTACATTCCACAAAACTTACAGTGGTTATATATCACTATTTTTAGATACTTTACGGAACACTAGAAAAGTGAGTTATACAAAAAAAAAAAAAAAAAAAAAAAAAAAAAGGTGGCTCAAGACAGTTTTTACACAATGTGTTTGTGCATATACAAAATGGTACAATAGTAGACAAAACACAAAACTCGAACCAATGGTAAGGTGTCAAAATAAAAAACAACCCCCCCCCCAGCCCCACCCTTAACCACCACACACCTTAAGATTTTTATATAATGTTGATAATTATTTACAACTGTATTGGAGAAATGACTGATAATCAAACATGTCTATCATGTAAAACAAATCAATGCTGTTGATTTTGATGTATCTATGTTGTGAGATAAACTTGAGACAAAGACACCTCACCTTGTTGGGGAAGGGGAAGTGTTCTACATGTGTAAAATAAATACCTTGTTGAACGACACATCAAGGGCTCTAAGACGAATACAATTCTTGACAGCATAGGGAAATTCTTCCACTTTGTTGTTTTGAAGATACAGTGTTTGGAGACTGGATAAAGACTACGAAAAATGTAAAAAATTAATGCTATGCCATAAGACTATAACTTATTTCAATAACTATAAATATATACTTCTATCAATACCTCTCTATATAATGAGGATCGTTACTAAGACAGAGCAATATTTGAGCACTTTTACAATAATCATCATCAGCACTATCACCATTATCTTCATCATTGTCATTATCTTCGTCATCAACATCGTCATCATCAATGAAACCCTTTTCATACTTTCGTAGAGAATTTCAAATGTTAATTCTGAGCATCATTCAGACCTTGATAGTCGAGTGGTATGGGCTCTTGTTTTGAGTAACAATTTCAAGTAATGTAAGACATGATCAGTGACAAGCAGCACAAAACTGAGAACCAGGTTCTGAGTATGGCGCTTTATACTTATAAACATTAAGCCATATGACACCAATTTGAGTGGCTATCTGGATAAAGGTAGTGACTGTATTTTGCCAGTACAAAAGAGGTTAATAGTCGATGACTCTAATAAAAAAAAAATAAAAGATATGTTTTATATATCCTAAATGGGGAATAAATGAAGCATTTAAAAGAGTCTTTAGTGTAGTGAAAGGCCGAAAATGTGCTATACAATTTTCTTTTAAATTTCAATTTCACTTTTTAGAAATTTTATTTATCTATAAACTGCAAAATATAAAATAATTTTTGATATCTCATTCTTTACAGATGACTGCAGTTCATTTATGGCTTTTTTTAAACAAGAAAAATACCTTGATTATCGTGCTCGGGAGACTTGTGAGATCATTGTAGCTAATGTCCAAATGCTCAAGGGCAGAAAAGCTCTGCATGAGCTCTGATCCGTGACAGATCAAATGATCTAAACTTGCAATGTGATTGGATGACACGTCAAGGCTACGGACACAGACTTCTCGCTTCACTGTCTTGGCATCTTCTACACCAGTGTCAAAATCTTAAAAACACAAGTTTAAATACATATTTGATGTTAATATCTAGGAAACTGGCCCAATGACAATACCTTTAAAATAGAAGAAATATTTTTTACCTTCACATATTTTGTTTGTTTGTTGTTGTTGGTTTTTTTTTTGTTTTTTTTTTACATCTGATTCACTTTAAGTAAAGGAAAATTTATAAACCTAGAGTTTACCTGCACTTTGGAATACCAACGAAAAAGTAAGACGAAAGGAACTAGATCAGAGAAACTTATGAGAAGACATACACACATACACACACACACACACAATATATATATATATATATATATATATATATATATATATGTATATATATATATATATATATATATATATATATATATATATATATATATGTATATAATATATATAATATTTCGTGTATAATAATGATGATCAACTTCATTATACTTGAAATATTTTATAGATAACTCTTATCAAAAAGTTGAGCACTATTATTTCACGATATGACCAGTGGGCTAGAGCTCAGGTGGTCGCTGGTTCGGATAAGTAAGTAAGTATTTCACGATATATATTTTTAAAAATTTTTTAATTAATTAATTTATTTTTTTAAATTATTTTTTTATTATTATTCTATTTTTTTCAGGACCTCCCTGAAGATTCCATCAACACTGTAGGAGGAAATAACCGAATGAGGTGAGGATAATTAATAATTCACCCCAAGAAACTGTCGAGCACTCTGCCTGTGGAATTCAGCCAATTCCCCTCGACCATATATAATGCTACATATATATTACAAGCATTACAAATGTGAGATATACTCACAAAGATAAGCGTACCCTTGTCTTACAAGCTTTTACCTCAATTCAAAAGGACATCTGAGATGAGATTTATCAATGAAATAAAGGTCTGTTATATTAATTATTTTCTTACCAGTTTCCCCAGCAGTTTCATCTGTGGACAGGATGGATAACCCAGAACTTCTTCTTGATGGAAAGCTTTCATTGTCTGATGACTGTGTCAGGGAGGATATATATAAATATATATATATATATATATATATATATATATATATATATATATATATTATGAGTGTTGGTGGTACACGTAGGTATGAAAGTGCTCGATAATGATGGTTAGAGCTCATATAAATATATATGGGATCACTCACTTATATGTGGCCAAAACATATGTTTCTGTGGCTTTCATCCACGCCATCAGTTGGCATATTGTCGTAGACAACTTTATTCCCTTTGAGATCGATGTTGTCCAACAAACATGTCAACATCGACCTCAAAGGGAAAAACGTTGTTCTGCGGACTATATGCCAACTGACGACGTGGATGAAAGCCACAGAAACATATGTTTTGGCAACATATAAGTGAGTGATCCATATATATTATATATATATATATATAATATATATATATATATATACATATATATATATATATATATATATATATATATATATATATATATATAATATATTATAATAATAAGAATAAGAATAAGAAAATAATAATAATAATAGTAATAATAATATTAATGATGATGATGATGATGATGATGATGATGATGATGATGATGATGATGATGATGATGATGATATATATATTATCATCATTATTCATCATCATCATCATCATTATTATTACTATTATTATTATTTTCATCATCATCATCATCACCATCATCATCATCATCATCATCATCATCATTATCATAATTACTATTATTATTTTAATTTTCATAAACATCATTTTCATGACCAACACCACATACGACATCATTAACTTTATTATGAGTATTATTGTTCCTAAATGGTAGATAATGATAACCTCTTCAAACACAAGTCTTTAATCTTACATGGTCAAACAGAAAAGACCCACCCATGTCTGGAATTATTTTTTTACCCTAAAAGCATAAAAAGAAATTAGCATGATGTTATTTTCTTTCCAACTTTAAATTTTGATGGTAGACAAACCTGAATGTCCGAGATACTGGCACCATAAGGTGACGAATCATCACTGGTGCGAAACTGAAAATCACCTTCCTTATCCTTATCATCTCCATATTTCCTTTGTGTGAGTCGATAGAAAGAATCAACGCTATTGAATTTCCGAAGCCATTTACCTAGTTTTTTAAAGGAGATTTTAAAAACAGTTATAATAAGCCTTATTGTACATTTTATGCCTTCCCTCCATAGAGGCCAAGGCACATAAGCTCAAGCAAGATAAAAAGATAACTCATTTCATAAAAGGGTGTTCCAAATACTCAAATGGTGGAGCATTTGACAGCTAAGCAGGTAGACCTGTTTAAGATCAGAGATAATATCAGAATTTGTTCTTACTCATCTCTTCAACCAGCTGTGATTGGGCAATTAGGTTAGCTAGATCTGGTGGAAAGTACTTTTCAATGGACTATCGCTCAATCAAAAGAAAGCAAGCTTTTAAAACTGTCCATTTTAACCCATATTACACTCCACTCTCATGGGTCTTTTGGATTAGGGCTACTTTTTCATGACATAACTTGAGTTGTAAAAATTGTGATGTACCAATTTTGAGATTGATAAAACATATCAAGACACTTCTGAAGTAAAAAGCTCCAAAGAAAAAGTAAGAGAAAGGGAACTGTTTCGAATACGATTCAGAAGATTCCAACCACCATTGTGCTATTTTGGAATTACCTAATTGTCCCATCCACGCACAAGCGAAGGATCTCCCAATGAAGGATACACTCAAATGTTTCCAAACTAGATTACACTCAAAACTAAAAATTAGAGTAGCACATAACAAAGAGAAGATTTACGAGGAAAAAGAAACTATACATGTGACGACTTCCATCTCAGCTAAGGATCCCTGATAGAGCCAGGAACAAAACCGAGCAATGTCAATCCAGAACAAAAGAGAGACAAAAATGGAAAAGAAATACAGTTAAAGAGAGATAAAAGACACAGCAAAAGTAGTTACCCCCCCCCCCCCCCCCCCATTGTAACACTTTGTTTTATAAACAGATAGTATAGTAAAAAGAGACAAAAGGACTTTTTTTTTTTAATTCCCAGAATAAATAGAAATGTGATATTAAAGAGACTACAAATAATCTTATACCAAAAAAAAAACAAAAACAAAACAAAACAAATCTTTGGTCAATATTCTGTGACACCCTTTTATATAAATCTTCTAACATCATATTCAATATTTTCAAAGCAAGCACCTACATTCGTTAATTTTTAAAATAATCTTGAGTGATCATTATGGATGAGTTTGAATAAATGATATACAATCTTTTCTTCAAAGCAGATCAACTGGAGAATGGGAAGGGGGGGGGGGGGAGTGTGAGGTGGAGAAAACTAATGCTAATAACAAGATTTGACTTAGCATGGACAATTGATGAACAACATTGTAGGAATAAAAAAATGGATCAACAACATGAATTACAAGGACATTATCAAATATATAACACTGCTCATTCCACAGTTCTTACTTGACGGAACAGCTTTTTGGCTTTCCATGACCTTCGAAGGTTCGGAAATTCGTCTAGGATCAGCGGGACTAAAGGGAATGTTTGCTCCTGTCAGTGTTGTCTGCTTGTAATCTTCCCAATATTCCTCAGATGGTTCAAACACTGGGATTTCTTCTTGGAGGGATTTAATAAAACAAACAACAACAAAAAATTATACAAAATAGTTTAGTCTTTTTTTTTTCGGTAAAATGACACGGGAACAATTTAGACATGCTTTTTGTAATTGTTTTTGTTAAATGACAATTGGACCTCACTTCAGACATACATTTTTTAGTTTATTCGAGCATGGATCACTTTATAAATGCTTTTTGTTTTTATATAAAATGACACATGCTTTTAAAAAAAATGTTGGTCAAATGGCATATGGAGTACTTGAGAACATGCTTTTTGTTATGGTTTTTACTTTTATGGTGCATGGATCACTTTAGACATGTTTTTATGATTTTTTGTCTGAGAGTTTAAATTTGCTTGCAATAATCTTGGGTCTTTTCAATACAAAAAGGTAATTGGAGATGTAGCTCTTACTTTAAAACATATTTATTACAGCACAAATGTATGGTCTTTCCTTCATGACCTTGAGGTATTGGGTTCTATATACATCCAACGTGTTCTGTGGACTTGAGCAAGTCACCTCAGTCTAGATAACTTTGCATTGCTGAACTGCAGCGGACACTTTTGTTATTTCAGACTTCTCTTGAAATATCTCTTGAGATATTTCCCCTCCCATTTGGGATTAATTAAGAAAATCTGAATGTCCTAATTTTTGTGTAATTGATATTTTATCCTTTTTGTTATGCCTGAGAAAAGGAGATGGTACAAAGCAAATATGAGACTTGAAAGATTATGATTTAGGGTTCAACAATGACTGCTACGCTTATATGTCACAGTTATCAAAGAAAGAATACTCTATTTATACATTAAACCAAACTGGGACATGGTAAACTAAAATGAAGTATTACCGTCTAACTCCAATGCTGGTGGTAATCCTTGGAAGAAAGATGGAGTTATCTCCTCCATGATGTCATGGTTCTGAGAACTTGAATCCAGTTCCTTTCCACGCCTCCGTTTACGTATATGTTGTAACATAGGATTTGCTTTGGGATATGAGCTTGGACGTTTTGGTTTGCCCTGGACCTGGGATTTTGCTGGTGTATAGAAACAAGCAGAAAAAAGCAACATTCTTCTTTTTCAAAGACGAAATACAATGATTGGGAAATAGATAAAAAGAAGAGACATTGAGACAAACAAGTCAAAATGTGATTTTAAACAAAGTGGTTTTAATTGATTAATTTAATTCACAAATGATCTAATCATCATTTAAAAAAAAATAAGTTGAGATCTACTAAATTAGTTCAAAAAGGGTCAGATAAAAGAGATAAAAATGGTGAATACTAGGGGGAAAATAATGCCTGTAACTCTAGTAACAATCATGGAAATAAAAAAGATGATATGATCAATTTAATTTGCTGAAAAACTAATTACCATGTAGATCTTGGATTGCTTCAAAAGTGAGACGAGAAACTTCAGAGCTACTCCGCCGAAAACGGAAATACTTGTGTCTGAGAATTTCTATATTTGTGTCACTAGCACAGTGATGGATGCGCTTGTTTCGTCTCAGCTGACTGTCTTTGATTTTAGCCACAAAGTGCTTAGATGTGTCAGAAGATGAGTAAGACTGTTTGACATCTCCACACAGAGTTGGTATAATCCATTCAGGTCGGAGGTCACCAAGATTGTAGTTGGACCATAGCACAGTGCCAGCTGAAGTTTGAAGAAAAAAAAAAAGCTCAAGGTAAGATTTTAGAAGGCAATAAAAATAAACCTTTCCTTCTTTACAAAAATATTCCATCTGAGCCATAAGCCCATGAATCCACAATTTATTCCAGTTTCCAAAGTGCTAATGGAAATGAACAATTGGATCGGATGCTTGCTTATAACTTTTGATAGGGTGCTTGTCTATAACTTTTAATAGGGTGCTTGTTTATCACTTTGGATAGGGTGAGTGTCTATTACTTTAGATAGGGTGCTTGCTTATCACTTTTGATAGGGTGCTTGTCCATCACTTTGGATAGGGTGCTTGTTTATCACTTTGGATAGGGTGAGTGTCTATTACTTTAGATAGGGTGCTTGCTTATCACTTTGGATAGGGCACTTGTCCATCACTTTGGATAGGGTGAGTGTCTATTACTTTAATAATAATAATAATAATAATAATAATAGATCTTTATTGTCCATAAATATGGCAATTTGTCATTTAGTTACACTTGTTATAACGTTAAATGATAACTGTAACATTGAACAGATATTTCACTCCTACTTACTCTTCTTTCTCTCTCTTCTCTCTCTCTCTCTCTCTCTCTCTCTCTCTCTCTCTCTCTCTCTCTCTCTTCCTCTCTTTCTTTCACACATGCGATATACACGACATAAACATATTCATTTCGTTTTCAATTTGTTACAATTGTGGCAATTCGACACCAAAAATTATCATCATTATCAATTGGTCAGTTAATCTAACATTAAATAAATTAATCAGTTAATCAGTCAACGAATCAGTCCTTGGTTTTTCTGTACCATATGAAATATTCAAACTTTTTATTGCTGATGGAACGAACGTTGATTTATACTTGTTAGTTCTACATTTAATCTGACAAAACTTTCTCCCAGATGGTAAAAGACCAAATTCATGGTATAAAATATGTTTTTTATTGTTGGTAATTGAGAATGCTTTCCTTTCTATTGCTTTTCCATGAATTCTTTCTACTCCATCAAGAGGATGGTTTATTATTTTTGATGCCTCTTTGATAGATTTTGAAATTTTTTATTTATCTTTAAGTCGGCATCCTCCAAACCATATGATGCAGCCAAACGCAATTACACTTTTAATCAATGAGTCATAAACTCTTAACAAAGTTTTCTTCCTTACTTGAAATGTTCTCAATTTCCTTAGGATTTATAATCTTTGCGCAACTTTCTTAGATATTATATTAATATGTTGAAAGAAATTGAGGGAACTATCAATGGTTATTCCTAAATATTTAAAATAGTCAACTATCTCAACATCATCTTTACCGATCGTCACACACTTTAAGTCGTTTTTATTTTTTACACCAAACACCTGTTCTTTCATTTTTTCAACATTTAATTCAAGCTGATTTTGTTTACACCATATATTTATTTGTTTGAAATAATTCTTTTCGGTAACTTTATCTTTTAATAAGCCAAGAATAGCAGTATCATCTGCATATTTCACTATAAAACAATTTTCAAAGGATGGTCTGCAGTCGTTGGTGTATAAGATGTACAGGATTTGGGAACTCACGCACCTTTGGGGACATCCGTTTGACAACGTTCTTTTTAGATAGGGTGCTTGCTTATCACTCACTTTTGATAGGGCGCTTGTCCATCACTTTTGATAGGGTGCTTGTCTATCACGTTTGATAGGGTGCTTGTCTATCACTTTGGATAGGGTGCTTGTTTATCAGTTTGGATAGGGTGCTTGCTTATAACTTTTGATAGGGTGCTTGCTTATCACTTTTAATAGGGCGCTTGTCCATCACTTTGGATAGGGTGCTTGTCTATCACGTTTGATAGGGTGCTTGTCTATCACTTTGGATAGGGTGCTTATTTATCAGTTTGGATAGGGTGCTTGCTTATAACTTTTGATAGGGTGCTTGCTTATAACTTTTGATAGGGCGCTTGTTCATCACTTTGGATAGGGTGCTTGTTTATCAAGTTTGATAGGGTGCTTGTCTATTACGTTTGATAGGGTGCTTGTCTATCACGTTTGATAGGGTGCTTGTTTATCACTTTGGATAGGGTGAGTGTCTATTACTTTAGATAGGGTGCTTGCTTATCACTTTTGATAGGGTGCTTGTCCATCACTTTGGATAGGGTGCTTGTTTATCAAGTTTGATAGGGTGCTTGTCTATCACGTTTGATAGGGCGCTTGTCCATCACTTTTGATAGGGTGCTTGTCTATCACGTTTGATAGGGTGCTTGTCTATCACTTTGGATAGGGTACTTGTCCATCACGTTTGATAGGGTGCTTGTCCATCACGTTTGATAGGGTGCTTGTTTATCACGTTTGATAGGGTGCTTGTTTATCACTTTGGATTGGGTGCTTGTCCATCACGTTTGATAGGGTGCTTGTCCATCACGTTTGATAGGGTGCTTGTCCATCACGTTTGATAGGGTGCTTGTTTATCACTTTGGATAGGGTGCTTGTCTATCACTTTGGATAGGGTGCTTGTTTATCACTTTGGATAGGGTGCTTGTTTATCACTTTGGATAGGGTGCTTATTTATCACTTTAATAGGGTGCTTGTTTATCACTTTTGGTTTATTGAACATCACATTCCAAATAACAAAACTGATTCTATAGACAAAAATATTGTCTCTCGAGACAATAAATATATAATGCATCAAAGTCATTAGCAATAATCAAATCTGTTTTTGCTTTTGAGTGGTTTATTGGTGCTTGCAACTCACATAGGTCATTCAACTGGGTCATTTAAGCAGCAGAAAAAGTAAGATAACAGGATTAGAGAAAAGGGAAAACAGAAGGTGATAGAAATCAAAATCTGAATATCAAAATTAAAAAAATATTATGGCATGAGCCTGTGTGCTTGTCCATCACTTTTGATAGGGTGCTTGTCTATCACGTTTGATAGGGTGCTTGTCTATCACTTTGGATAGGGTGCTTGTCCATCACGTTTGATAGGGTGCTTGTCCATCACGTTTGATAGGGTGCTTGTTCATCACTTTGGATAGGGTGCTTGTCCATCACTATTGATAGGGTGCTTGTTTATCACTTTGGATAGGGTGCTTGTTTATCACTTTGGATAGGGTGCTTGTTTATCACTTTGGATAGGGTGCTTGTTTATCACTTTGGATAGGGTGCTTGTTTATCATTTTAATAGGGTGCTTGTTTATCACTTTGGATAGGGTGCTTGTCCATCACTTTTGATAGGGTGCTTGTTTATCACTTTGGATAGGGTGCTTGTTTATCACTTTAATAGGGTGCTTGTTTATCACTTTGGATAGGGTGCTTGTTTATCACTTTGGATAGGGTGCTTGTTTATCACTTTGGATAGGGTGCTTGTTTATCACTTTGGATAGGGTGCTTATTTATCACTTTAATAGGGTGCTTGTTTATCACTTTTGGTTTATTGAACATCACATTCCAAATAACAAAACTGATTCTATAGACAAAAATATTGTCTCTCGAGACAATAAATATATAATGCATCAAAGTCATTAGCAATAATCAAATCTGTTTTTGCTTTTGAGTGGTTTATTGGTGCTTGCAACTCACATAGGTCATTCAACTGGGTCATTTAAGCAGCAGAAAAAGTAAGATAACAGGATTAGAGAAAAGGGAAAACAGAAGGTGATAGAAATCAAAATCTGAATATCAAAATTAAAAAAATATTATGGCATGAGCCTGTGTGCTGTGAGCAGGGCCCATTTTCATGAATGCGGACTAGCGCTTAGTCTCTGACTTTAGTCAAGGAATTGAAAAAATATGATTTCATGAGAGCTGACGAAGCAAGTCCCAGACTAAAATCACGGCACCTTCGGACTAAGTTTGGCCAAATTTTAGTCATTTGCTGAGACCAGACTTCAAGTTTAGTCTGAGACTAGTTACTAAGATACATTATAGCGTCGACT
Organism: Berghia stephanieae; assembly: GCF_034508935.2. Lineage (NCBI taxonomy): Eukaryota > Metazoa > Mollusca > Gastropoda > Nudibranchia > Aeolidiidae > Berghia > Berghia stephanieae. Next base: position 34,985,133 of record NC_088365.1, read on the forward strand.
GATTGATTTTATTTTGTCTTAAACTCAAAACATTGCTAAAAATCTTACTCTCTTTCCCCTGGCTGATGTAGAAAAGAATCATTCCAGTTATATTGTGACATCCTTTTTCAAGACTGAGCTTCAAAGACGACTGCACATCTCGAACTTTCTGGGAAAAGAAACATGGAGAATCCTTAAGATTGATTTTTTAATAGTCACCATCACATAAACATGCACTTTTGTATTGAGCAATTTCATTCATAATGCCAAAACACATTACAGTGTTTTATTTATTCCATCAGTAGACCATAATAGACCAATTTCCATTCCATACAATATAATTCACTCATTAAGCCTCCGTTAAATACCAACAATCTTACAATATCCTTAACTGCTTATAGTCTGGTATTCATTCACACAAAGGTCGAGTGGAATAATGTGTGTAAAGTCAAGGTCACAACACTGAACCAGAGTTTTGCGATCATTGTCACCCATGCAGTTTATGGTCGCACTCAAGATGTCTTGACTTAGACATTAAAAAGTGTTTGTACCATATTTAGAAGAAAAAAGTAAGATAAGGTAATAAGGCTGTGTTAAAATTAGATCAAAGCTAATGTACTCCTTTTCTTAAATATTGGAACATGGTTGTATATATAAGTATATAAAGAAAACAGTATGAGCTTTGATTTTATTTTGTTCCTTTTATGAATGAAAATAAATAAAACAAAAAAATGTTATTATTCAGTGCTATTGTAATAAATTTCTATAATCCTCTCTGTCTCCGGCCCTTTTCATACTCCAAATTTGTATTCACCTAACAGTCTTTCATATTGAGACTTTCATCATATGATATATCATCCTCAATTTTCTTCTACTCTCCTTTCTATTTTCAATTTGTCAATTATTTTTTTCTTTATTGTTTTTTTTCTGTATTATTGGCTAAGAAATCTAATCTGTCTTTTTCTGATCATCTTGATACAAGAAGATATAATTGAGAATCTGATAAAATACATCCTTATTTCCTTCTTTATAATTCCATAATGTATTTTGCTTCAACAAAAATATCATATTCACCTGTCTAAGCAAAAGCTGTACCATGTTTTCATCCCCATTGCTGACAGCACGGTACAGAGGAGTGTCTACTCCATTCCCAACATTGACGTCTGCACCTACTTCAATCAAACATTCCGCTCCCTTAATTGCAAGAGAAATATTTCACGATGAAAAAAAAAACGTTAAACACACACACATATGAATCTGTTTCATATTGTTACATTTCTTTAATCTTTATCTTTAATATGTTTCTCATAAAATTATTTAGATTGAAAGAAAAATGTGGGTTTTTTTTTTACAAAGATCTGGTTTCTCTTTTTATACTACTATGTTCTTCTCAATAGTCTTTATCTCTTTTTATAAATGGCATCTGATATTTCTAATAATTTCTTTGTCTTTACTTTTCAAAACCATCATTGGTATCAGACGCTTTATTTTTGTCTTTAGTTTCCAATAAGCTAAACAGTCCATAAAATTACCATAAAATATATGCAAATACAAAGATAAAACCTTGCTCCCGTTCTTAATTCTGATCAAAAGAATAAAAGTAAGCAATAAGCTGGCCTGAAGATAATTGTCCATTTAAGTATTGTCCAAACATAACAGCTTCAAATAAGAAACAAATGCACAACAATGAGTGTCTCAAACTTTAAGCATATTATATAATGTATTTTTATGGTTTTACCATACTCAATAAGGTATAAAATGTTTTGTTTTGCAATCATTGTCACCCATCTGGTCACTGACCACGCTCAATATCAATTTAGTAAAAGATGAGACAATGCACCATTCAGCAATCAACACCACAACACTGAAGGCATTGAACTGCATATTACGTACTTTGTGTTGTTTTTTCTTTTTCTTATGAAGCTGTTTTCACTGTTCAATATGTTCAATAAAAAAAAATGAATAAAGCTACAAGAATCTTACAGCAATAAATCCTCTAGAACATGCGGTCAGTAACATGCGAGACTTGAGGTCTTGTTCCACACCAAGGACATATAGGCACTCACTAGCCAAGTCATGCAAGGCTAGAATGGCAGCAATAAAACAATAATGTTATAAGAACAACATTAGCCAATAGCAGGAATCAAGGGAAGGAGAACATCACAAAAGGTTTGATTAATCTAAAATAATCCAGGAGGGCAGACACGAATTACATTTTTAAAATCAGTGACATATACATATCTAAAGATGCACCTAAAAGGTTTTGAACTCAAAATTCAATGGAAAAGATAAAAAAGAAATTACAACATTAATTTTAATAAATATAATTTCTGCAAAGGGCAGGAAATCTGCATAACATACAAATATAAAATACTAATGAAATGAAAAGAAGTATTTTTTTCTTAGTGACCAATATCTCTCAGCTAAGACAAACTACAACAAAACAAGATTAAGTATATAAAAAAAAGACAATGTAAAATCCTTCAACTTGTAATATCAAAGAATTCAGGGGAATTAAAATGCATTAATGCAAGAAGAACATTTTTAAAAAGCTTAATAAAGACTTTCAAATTAAGTAATTAATAATTTTTTAACAATTAGTTACGTTTCTTATTTTTTTTTTAATTAAAAATATAAATTTCAAGCATTGTTCTGGGGGGGGGGGGGAATGAAAAAGGGAAAGAAATTTATCTTTTCACGAAGCACCTCGACAGTAATCATGAAAATGTCCATAAATTGTTGTAATAAATATTTTTTTTAATCCTTTCAAAGTCACCCAAGCAACCACTACCAACAATTGTAATCAAATAAGAAAATACCCATAACCCAAAAAACAAACAAACATGCAGGTACTGACGACATACCCATGCAAATATGAATTGCGTAGTGTCTACTTAGATACAATGTATCTATTTAAGTAAGACAAAAATAAAACACTACATTATTTTCAATTAATTTGACAATCAATTTAAACTAATACATTTTAAAAATAATTATGTCCTACATAGTGCTAGAAGAGAATGTCTTTTAAATAAAAGAGTTACTTAAATAGAATGCTAATAGTTAGAACAAATTTTCAGATCAGTATATTTCTAATGTTATAAAATGAAATTAAAATTTTTAAAAATCAATTTTCAAAAAACTCCATTATACTAAAAAATAAAAAAAATATAAAAAAAATACCCTTTTTACCACAATAAAATTACAAAACATTCACACGACAAATGAAGATCCTGGTGCTAAAGATAATTAAGTCACAAAATGTCAGTTTCGGAAAAAAAAAAAAAAGTTTAAATCCACTTTAAAAGTATGCTGACACTAATGTGTAAAATGTGGCATAATGAAAATAATTGGTTATTTAAATAAGGTTTTTAAGAATCAAATTTATTGGCATTTGTCTGAAAAATCATGACAATATGATTTAAGTATTTTTAGCACTAAAACTTAAAATGCAACAAAAAATCCACGCCAAGTCTTTATCGATGAAATGAATCTTTAAATTCGAGTTTTTACTTTTCCGAATGTCAATCGGCAACATTCGAATAAAGAAATATTAAATGAAATGAAGTACCTTGATCATTGTCAAATTTCTCTAAAATTTGAAACAACAACTCATGACAACCCTGGTCTACCAGAATCTCTGCCATAGGTGAATACTGGCCCTTCTTGTCTCCCTCAACACCTTTCTCTGCTAAGATCTGCATGGCAACTATAGCCTGAAAAACATTGAAATTAATAAATAGCCCGTCAGCATTGCAATAATATTAACAAAAATAAAAACAAAACCAAACAGTGATACAGTGGTGTTATAAGAATGCATGCCGGCTGCATTTTGGCCTAAATGCCCGCTATTCTGATGACAAAGAATTTTACTTATCAGATTCGTCACTCTAGTAGATGACCAATTTTTTAATATCATTTAACTTGTATGCCTAGTTTAAAAAAAAAAAAAAAAAAAAAAAAACTTTGAAGAGGTTGTGGAATGTGATTTTATGGATAATTTATATAGACTGACTAATCTAATAGATATAGACAGCGAACCAATGTTCCTGTACAAATATGGTCTTACGTTTAGTGGCCAACAGAATCCAGATAGCTCAGCAGTAGAGCATTAACACAAGAAAAGAGATCAGTTTCAATTTCAGATCAAGCATATATTTTTTTGTTCTCACCCTCTGTCCTATTTGAAGGGTAGGAAAAAATTGTTACTGTCAGTGTAACACTACAGAAACAGAGATAAATTAAATTTTCATATGCTGTATGGCACCAAAGACACGTTTTTAAATTGGCCATCAATTCTTAAAATTGTCGATTTTGTTGCAGATGCCAATGATGACAACAACAATGACAACGAAAATGATGATGATGAATGATGATTGCACTTTTAAGTTAAGACCTTGCAAAACCTTTGAAGATTAGTATAAAAACTCATTCACATCTTCAAAAGAAAAATTTAGTCATATCGATAAAAAAAATAATGAAAAGCAAAATTTCGTGTCATATATACAAAAAATGCTTGTAAAATTCAAAGTGATGTGAGTTAACAGTAAATTTATTGTTTTGGGGTGTGATTTTTAAAGGTTTTTCAAGGTTTTTCCAATCAAGGGAGATGACTGACATTTGAAAACGTCATTATGCAGATCAAGGAATATGCTATAGAAATTGAGTCAAAATTCGATATGCCTGCTGCCCAAACTGTATAACTATCAGATGCTCAGATTTATTCTCTTTCTATTCTATAAGAATAGTGACATCAGACCATCGGCCATTTGCAAGAAGCTGAAACACATTGCAAGATTGAAAACGTTAAATATGGTTGTTTCAACAATTGTTTTGCTGCAATAACATCTCCAAGAAACTGAAAGGGCAGATGATCTACCAGGTTTTACAGGCCACACAGGGGGGAAAGACAACTCGTCAAATAAGACAGATGTGATTCTTTACGAAATGCTTTTAAAATGAAGGAACTATAACATGTGCTTATGATGTCTCAATAAGCATACAAACAGCAGTACAGATTTAACCACAGTCATGGCAGTATTATGTAAGCCTGGAACAGAGGAAAAGAGGGGGAAAATAAAAAAAACTACAAATGTGGAAAAAATCGCAATATCCCCATCCCTGCTTATAGGGCATAATTCTTCATATTAAAAAAAAATAATATTCATTGTTGTCATCATGAAGGCATACTAAACAAGTTCTTTGATCCCATGTTCTTCCACTTTTTTTTCTCCAAACTGGGATTATCATCCTTCAGCTCCAGCAAACCACTAGAAAAGCCCGTGAAATTTGCTCACGAAAGGTCCCTCATACTCTCTATACTGATAAGACTTCGGGGTGTTATTGATTTCAATTGAATTCAAAATCATATCAAAACTTGATTTTCAATGAATTTTTATCTTTCTTTATTTTTTTCACAGATTTGCCGTTACAAGATATTAAATGTTTGCATTGTGCCACTGTGAATTTTATTCGCCTTTGATGAAAGAGTATAACACAAAACAACCAAGATAAAATGTAAGATAAAATCATTGGCGTTCCTTTTAGACCTGAGTATATATAACCCATGAATTAGTTTTGTTATTCTCATGTGTGATCAAACCTGAGATTGGGAAATCTATACATCTCATTAATAAACAATGTCCAAATTGATTATAATTGAACATACCTCTTTCTGTATAACAAGCGAGCTGTAATAATTCCTCATGGTGTTTTTAATGATGGAGGAAAGTTCATGACACATGTCTTGGGATTCCACTAGTACTGGGATAGCCAGGATTTGGACAGCCATCAGGCCTTTTTTCTGGATGTCTGCAAAGTTATATTGTTGAACAATTTCGATTTTTAACTTAATATCATTTTCAACACATTTCTTCTGAATAGATGGCTACCCGTATTTATTCAGGCACCCCCCCCCCATTCACTCTCTAGCTGTATTGTTAAAAGGTGTAATGTCCGACATCCTCTTCGACACATTTCAGGTTTAGGACCACCATAAGATCTTTCCTCTGAATATTAAGCTAACTGTATTATTGAAAGGGTTTAAGTTTTAGTATAACAACATTTTTAGCAAATTTCAGGTAATTTAAAAGTTGTAAGTACATCTGCTATGAGACTACATTTTTGACTCATAAAAAGTGTCTCCACAGGGTTCGATACCACTACCTTTCAATCAAAGGTACAAGATTAATTGATACGCCACAAAATCACCAAAATTAGGTCATCATTCAACACCATACCATATGTGATGAAAATTATTTTTTAAAATGTAAATGTCAAGAATGTGTCTGTTTTTCCTCTCCATTTCAACCACCTCTTTCAGCAGACAAATTAAATTAAACAAAATTATTTGGTCATCGCAATATTAAAAAAAAATCTATATAACTTTATCCCTCTTCCCTCCCTGAAAAGAAAAAGTAATCAAATCAATTTTTTTTTAAATGGTATTGTGTTGCCATTAGAGTTGAACACCGAATGTATCATTAAATATTTTATGCATGGTTTGATGTAAAAATTTAATCTCTCATGATAATCAATCATAAAATATAAAATCATAAAAAGTTGAGATGTTTTAAGTTTTGAAAATAAAAAATGCATTGGGCCCGTGATTGTGTTGATCAAGGAAAAATTGAGGAATACTTGGCAAATAATAATGAGTTGTCTCTAATGTAATAAACAAATAAAAAATTCAATTGAAAAAGTTTTTAAAAAACTCACTGCCATTGTGGACAAATCTCTTAAGACTATTGATGACTTTATTGACAGCACCATGAGAGTGTAGAATGTCTGAGCCGCTAACGGCGCCACCTAGCACAGCTAAAGCCTCAATGGCAGCTTCTTGAAGGATTTCATCTCCAGGGAAGTTTTCCATAGCAAAAAGAATGCGAAGATGCATTCCTACCACATAACATTGGTGTCGGAATAAATCTAGTTATGAAAAAATCAGATGAAGGTTAATGCTTTTCATTATCAACTTTTCATAAATTAATACAAACTACTATCACAGCTGCTACACATACTGCTGCTGTTGCTTGTGCAACTATTGCTTCCACTGCTGTTGTTGTTGCTCCCAGAGCTACTACTGTTGCTGCTGCTACTGCTACTACAACTATTTCTACTATTACAGTGATGATCGCCTAAATACCCGCCGACTTAGTGCCCATCTTGCCTGAATGCCCATTAGTTTGATGAAACAGATTTATTTCTCTTTAAAATACAACTCTAAATGACCGTTTTATAAAATGGAATTCACATAATTGCCCACACAAAAAACAAAATACAAAAAAAAAACAACAAAAAAGAAAAGAAAAAGAGAAAAATAAGATTTTCACTGTACAAGTTGCGGTCAAATGAATTGATTCATCCCCTGTTTGTGTCTCATTCAACAACTAATAACACTGCCCCAAATAACTATCAATTGAGCTCCACCCTCACTCTCTCCAGCATTCTCATCCTATGTCCCTCAAACTGCTATCGCTCATGTAGCGTCCAATCAGCTTCTTACAACTGTCCACTTCCAATTGGCTGTTAAAAAGGAAAATTAGAATTGTCCATCAGTCGGTAATCACCAAAGTAAGTCAAGTATACTTTGTCCACTCAAATCCCACATGTCCACGATATGTAAGATCTTGTAGCCCATTCCAACGGGCTTTTGATTTTACAAAAACCATCCTTTGCCTTTGATTACATCCTTCTTTGAAGTTACTCAACATCTACCATCTATTATCACACCCTATAGACTGGACCACAAGCCAAAAAATGCCCTGGTATGTGTGATGTCCTTCAACGTTACAGACGAGTGCGATTCATAAAGGGGAAGGTCTAATGGAATGATATATCTCTCATGGATTGGCGTATTGGTGTTAAAGTTATAAGTTCAGAGTGCAATTATCATAGAGACATCACAAGACTTGAACTGAGCAGCATGTTAAAAGGAGTAAATCAGTTAAATGCACATGCACAAACAAGCACACACACACACACACACAAATGCATGTGCTTTCTCACTCTGTGTGAGAGTGTGTGTATGTGAAGGCCTTCAGAGCTATAGGGCTTATGGAGCCAGAGTTATCCTGATTTCTTTAATGCTATATACAGACAATAGCAATTTTTGCTGCCCTTTGTATTGGACGCAAAGTACTTTTCAGATCAAAAGGACCCAGCAACCCGATCACTGCTGGGTGGACAGGGGGTTCAGAAGAGAAAAAATCTCAACCCCACCAAGGATCAATTCTACCCCCTTTTCTCGTGAAATAGGTGCTCTACCCATGAGCGTTTGAAATCCCTGGGCCCATTCTGTGACTCTGTGTGTGTGCATGTGTGTGTGTGTGTGTGTGTGTGTGTGTGTGGAGAGAGAGAGAGGGGAGAGAGAGAGAGAGAGAGAGAGAGAGAGAGAGAGAGAGAGAGAGAGAGAGAGAGAGAGAGAGAGAAAGAGTGTGCGTGTATGTGCATGTCAAATGTCTTCATTCTTGTTCTGACCACACTACTTTATAAATGTCAGTGGCCAAGCAATACATTAGTTTGTCCTATAACACAGTCAAGCGATGTTGAGCATAGTTAATGACTGGACAGATTACAATAATCGGAAAAGTCTGGCTCTTGCGTATGACCATAGGTATGGCGCCCAAAACACATTCATCCCAATCACAGATGTGAATGAGTAGATATCTAACTTTAGACAGTAACATAAATTGTTAAATCTAACGACATAAAGGATGCATAGCAGACACTTTGTACTATTTGAAATGTTAAAAATGGTCTGCTGGTGGAATGAACTAAGCACTGTGGAGCACAATAATCACTGTGAATCAGTTGAAAGGCGTGAATGTTCAAATATGTATTCATCTTGCTCTTGATAAGCTTTGCCTAAATCCCGTTTTTTTTTTTCTGCTTCCCAACAACTGGGCATTTAAGCGATCAAGACTGTACTACTGCCACTGCTATTACATAATAATTGCATCTGTTGCAGAGTTGAAAGGTGAAATTTCATAACAGTTCAAAGCAATGTTGAGCATGATCACTGACCCTACCAGATAGGTGGAAATGATTGCAAAACAACAGCCTTGACATTGTACCCTGTTATAAGAAATTTTACACAGAAACACTATGAAATGTTAATCTATGAAATGTTAATTGAGTCCCATATCACATCGTCTGAGCTTAGACCCAAGGAGCGGGAGTTTATCTCGGTTACATGAAATGGACAATAGCAATTTCTTACTACCATTTGGAAAGAATGCTAGTCTACTGCAAAGTACTTTCTGCCTATGTAACAGACTCAGCTACCCAATCATTGCTGGGTGGACTTGTGGGTCCGAAAAAAATCTCGACTTCAACCAAAATCAAATTCAGTCCCTTTGCGTGTGAAGCGAGTGCTTTACCAACTAGGCTACTTATCCCCATTCAGATGGCATGCTGGTGGATTAATGAAACAATGAGTAACAAAACAAATTCGAGCAAAGTTGAGGCCAGATGAAATGGAAAATAAAAACATGCTTAATTATGTGTTTTTTTGCTTAACTTAAAACATACCAATATCGGCCAGACAGGCTATGGTGCTGATCACCTCATTCTGTACTTTGGAGTCATTGATAAAATTCTTGACAATCTCCACCATCAGCTGTAACAAATCTCCGTCATACAAGGCAATCTTCTCCTTGTGGTCGTTTCTGTCAGAGAAATGTATCATCTCATTTACCTCCTCCTCTCCTCCTCTTCCTCCTCCCCCCCCCCTTCCTCCTCTTCCTTCACCCAATCCTCCTTCATTTTCCTTCTTCTTCTTTTTTTATCTTCTTCTTCTTCTTCTTCTTCTTCTTCTTCTTCTTCTTCTTCTTCTTCTTCTTCTTCTTCTTCTTCTTCTTCTTCTTCTTCTTCTCATAATTGACTTATTAAAATAGACTCGGTATCATGGCATTGAATTAAATCAAAAAAATAAACCAGAAAGATGGCAGCTTGGATAATGCATTGCACGTACCCCAGTTTCTGACCCTAATATCAACATCTCGTGTTTTCCTTCACAAGAAACTTAGCCCTATTGCTCACTTTGCAGCACTGCACTGAAGCTGGCTTCTCCCAGTCTTTTTCGAGGAAAGGCCCTTGTAAAAAAAATTACCCCGAGAATGAATGAAGGAAATTTTAATCTAATTTGATCTATTTATCAAAGAAATAAAAATACCATGTACTTTTTTAAAGTAAATGTTTGCATTGCATAATTGCAAATTGATACCAGCAATGAGATTTCAAAAGGAGTATAAATTTGAGTTTGAATGGTAATTCAGATTTTAACAGTTCATAGTTATTGTATTATGAACAAAGTATAATTTGAAGAGCAGTAGAAGATTTCATAAAATTTGTCCACCTCCTTCCCATCCCATCCCAAAACCACTCCATTCCTCTCAGACAGACAAATCTATAAAATGTGAGACAAAACATAAACACGGTAAAATATTATTCATTTCTGATAATAAATAACAAATTCCATATATATAAATAACCTGGTTTTCTCACTACTACACTGAAACTAACAGAATACAACTTTAAGAGAAAAGAGAAATTCTGCATCGAATTCCATGTTCCAGAGAGAGCCTGTCAAAATTATTCTGAGAGCTTTAAGTGTTTGTTTCTTAATTCTTACAGATATTGAGATCTGGATAAAATCATCCCTTCGATGTTCACAAAGAAGTTAGATTCTCTTAACACCACTTCGATAGCCCAAGTATTCGGCTATAACAATCAGGAATGGAGAAATATCAAATCACTTCTCTCATCTTGGATTGTGCAAACACTGAACAATCTGATCAATGAATATATTTTTCACAACCCAAAATCTTGAAAATTCTTGAGACAAACTTTCTCCTTGTCTATGACGTTTGCAGTCACTCATTGCAAAATTAAACAAATCTCGTTTCCAAGTCCCCTTTACAAAATATTCAGATGTATTCAAATATTTTAATTTTATGAACAATGACCTTTATGCAGTGTCTGGCAATTGATCTTTGGCTACTCATAATTGTCATTAATTCGCAAACTCAACTCTCCGTTTTGGTATTAGAGTTCAAGTTAGTTAAAGGCTTTTGCCAGTATCATTTACAATAAGAACATATTAAACATAATATTTTAAATCAAAAAATGAATGAATGATTAAATAAATAAATAAATAAATAAATAAATAAATAAATAAATAAATAAATAAATAAATAAATAAATACATGTTTTAAATAAAATAAAATCTATTTTTAAAAAAACAACAACAACAAAAATCTCATTTTATAAAATAAAAATCATAAAACCCTTCTATCTTCAGTGTCGTGCCAAAATACAGACATCGCCATCCAATGAAAACTGGATATTCACCAATTATCATGGAGAGTAAGATTGCGGGTTCGAGATTTTCAAAGTGTGTGAAAGATCATGCAAAAATGATGATGCAGCAGTTTCCAGATGTTGTTGCACAGGGGGGAGTTAAGGTAATGCTGCATCCAACAAGTATTTCTTCCAGAATTTGTCAAATATAATTTTTTTCAGAAATTAAATGATTTTCCACAAAAATAAAATCATGTCACACTCACTGAAATATACTGAGTCCACGAATTGCCCGACATGCAGCAACAACAGCTCTAGCCTCCTTCTTGTGACTCCTTAGTCCTTCAATTATAGCAATGAACGCGTTTTTTTCCATCAAATTTCTGCAAAGTCCATCTTAAAATACAAATAAAAGAAATGTAAAAGAGAAACAATAAAAGCAGAAACTGGTGGAAGATAATCTGAAAAGATGTCTATGACATAATGCATAATAAAGAAGAAAGAAAAGTACCAAAAAATCTTTATTAAAAACAGCTTCTCTGAGCTTGAAATCGAACCTCTGACCAGATGATGGAGAGACATATTTTCTTCCATAAAAGCTAACTTTTTTCGATAATTTTTGTTAGTTTTCTTTCTCTCTGCTTTATTTGTCATTGTATCATAATTGACTTTAAATTGAAAAAATATTCAGGTTTCCTTCGGTATCAAATATCATTACTTTATTTACAGATTACGTGACACAGTTATACGCTATGATAAAATGGTAGGATTAGAAATTAGAAGGCATCTACTTTCAACTGATGGAGTGAATTTTTGCTGCTTTGTCAGACCTGTGTACAATGACTATGCATTAGGGAGTAGAGCAAGAGTTTGCTGATGCCAAAATAATTAGAAGCAACCCAAATGTATTTGTATTCTCAATTTCTAGATCAGAACAAGAAGTAATACAACATTTGACACGTTTCATGGTGATTCATTAACACATTTTTCAAAGATTACTGAAGCTGACTTATGTGATTGCATTATGTCGTCTCCAACTAAAAGTTGTGATTTAGACCCCTTAAATACTGCAATTTTAAAAAAATGCATTGATGTAATTTTAACACCATTTACATGTATTGTTAATAATTCGTTGCAGTCAGGTGCTGTACCAGACATTTACAAAGTTGCTCATGTCAAACCCCTTTTG